>NC_057805.1:94051845-94423515 GCF_018294505.1 Triticum aestivum
TACATTTGTAATTTTATGTAACATAAAATATTTTTTACGGCGAGTACATATTTTCTTACGTTCTTTTTTTATGTATGAAATAAGACAAAATTTACAAAACGTAAAAATACGATGCATTGATGTCAAAATAGAGAGGGGTGAAGAATAACTATTCCTCACCCAGGGTGACGAATAGCGCGACCCTATATATATATATATATATATATATATATATATATATATATATATATATATATATATATATATATATATATATAATCAAAATTACTCACAACTCATAGAAGTCATAAGCCTTTTTCTTTAAAATGGGAGCACACTGCTAAACTTTGCCAAAATTATGTATGCACACTAACCAATACGGTTCGATTGCTTAAAAATAGTGAAGACATGCTAAAATATCTATGTACAGTGATGGAATTAGTAATGGATGTGATGATGCTTTCCAAAAGAATCCATATTGTTGAAACCAATGAAAGCTAAGGGCATGTCAATGAATTAAAGGATTCACCCGCAAATAAAAATAAAACTAAAGGATTAGCATAATTCCTTTGCTGTAAGAAACTTTCAAGCATATCGAGCGGACCATGGAACAAAAGGGCACTCTTTGAAAGTGTGTGCTTCTCAACATCTACTAAAGTTCTAAAGGTGTGAGATCTGGTTGTACAATAGGAAACCCCAAAATACAAACTTCAAATTCGGTCTTTCTACTTGATATCACACCAAAAGTTGAAATATTGGAATGTACATATATTTCTGGTAGTAAGAAGAAGAAGGCTTCGAAAACATAAGTAACACATAACATAGTGGCAAAATGACTGCCCATTTGTACTTTTATACCAAATGTAGGATATCCAAAAATAGAATGACCACAACATAACCATATCTCAAGCTAAAACACTATGGCCTTATTAAACATAATAATACTACAAACTCACAAACCAATAATGCAACATAATAAAGCGTCATAATATAGTAATACTTGTTCAACTTATATGGAGATTCTTTTCTTCACTAAAAATCGGTGAAGTTTGTCTTCCACGAAGTATTCAGTACATTCAGCCTTTTAGGGAGCGATCTCACAGACTGCTCCCTTCTCTCGGCTCAACGTCCTTTATGTAGTTTGTTACATGTGCAGATCTAGACGAAAAAAATATGTTTTTATTGCTCAGATCTAGACACACAGAAAAAATGATTTCATATTACACAATTTCAGGAATCCATGAACATATTTCTTTCTCACTACAAAAAAAATCCTTCACGTATATTAATACAACAGAATTTAATTTGCATTTCAACTTGTAAAACATTCAGATTTACATGACAGATAGCAATCAATTTAACTATGATATATGTAATTTATTAAAATGGGAAGTTGCAAGTAAATTTCATTTCTTCACAATTATGTTTGTCGTGTAAACGGTAGGACCATAAAAACGCAATCGATAAACTTCAGAAGGAAATACAATTCCTTTAGGGCCTCCAGTGAATCTTATGTACTCCACATTAATTACCTCTAGAAACAATCCTTATATTGTAAGAAAAAATAGTCCTCACTACCATTGGATGTATACTAGAACATAAGTAATGACATCTCTGCTACGTAAGCTGGCGACCATGACGACCAATGAGTACAAGCTGATAAAGGATGTTCGTCCTGATTCATGATAACGAATGCCTCAAGGATGAGCTCAAGGCCATGCAAGCATTCCTGCTCGTGATGGCAGACGTGGAGGAACCTGACCACCAAGCTAAGCTTCATGTTGATGTTGTGCAAGAGTTGTTCTATGCGATCGAAGACAAAATCGACAAGTTTATGTTACTTATGAACCATGATCCAATTCTAAGTCGGAAAGCTATGAGGAGATTCTTGAAAAAATCAAGACAAAGATAATGGACATCAAGACTCACCATAAGATTGCCAAGGATACCAAGGACATCAAGAGCAAAGTTGAGGACATTGGCAACAAATATGCAAGGTAGAATTATGTATTAAAGCCATTTGTCTTTGAAGATCTTATTTTACTATATGAGAAACATATGCAGCGGTGGAGCTACACCAGAATTTTGGGGGGTCGAGGGATTAAATGTGAATAATTGGGGGCGAGATACTATTTTTTTCAAACTGAACCAACTTTTTCACACGTTTAGCCAAGCCTGGGGGCCAATCCCCCCTCCCGTGAACAGTAATCTCCGTCATTGCACATATGGTATGTTCGTATCTAATTCCGCCTCCATCATCACTGAAGGGACATGATCGATGAGCCCTCCACTCCTAGAAATGAAAATGTTAACCCATGACTTTGTGCGATATGTGAATGAGAAAGGAGCAGAGAGACGAGCTTGTGAACTTGCTGAGTGACAAGGGAGGTGAACCGACAAATCAACTCAAAGATGCCTCTATTGTTGGAACTGGGGGGGGGGGTAGGTAAGACTACCCTTGCTAGATAGGTCTAGCCTGGAACAAACTTTGTCTGACAAGCTTTTGGGTCGATCTCATGAAGCCCTAATATGATGAAGATCTTGAGTTCTATATTATCCCAATTACGCAACCAATATCAGTATCATGCTGAGCAGGAGGGTCCATGAAAGAACATGTGGTGCCCCCATGTTTGGTTTTGGTAATTGACGACAATCTCTATGGACTAATGGTTGCCTTGAGTTATATTTGAAGGTTTTGTCCATAGGCTTTTCTTGGAGTACATGTGTTGGTTTCAAGGAGAGTTTGTGTTGACCAAGGTGCTATTAAGGAATTATCCAAAGATTAGTCATGTGAGAGTTGAGCTTATTGCAAGCATGTCTTGAAGAAGAAGATTGAATTGTCATTCATGTTTACCTTCAAGACATCATCCAAATGAAGAGAGTTGGAAAGATTCTAGGTTGATCAAGACTAAGTCAAGAGTGAATCAAGTTGATCAACTCACAAAGCGTAGAAGATGTACCGAGAGGGATCAAGTGATCCCATGGTATGGTAAGCATTGTCCATTGTGCTTTGTGTACTAATCCATGGTCTATGTGAGAGTTCTATGTGGGGTTAGGTACGTATTCATGGGCTTGCGTCAAGAGGAAGATATCACTCAACCCATGGAGAGGATGACATCAAGTGGTGATCGTCATCAAGATTGCCGTGTGCAAGTTCAAGTGGAGCATCACGAAGAGATCAAGTGCTTGAAGCTTGTCCATTGTGGTGACAATGGACTTGTGAAGATGTGCCAAAGAGTGGCTCACCCATACTGGACTATGGGGGAGTAATCATCTAGTCTTCATCGAGCCAACGCAATCAAGAAAGGTGGTCCAACTTGAGGGAGTCAAGATCGTCATCATCTAGCTCAAGTGGACCATGTGCAAGGCAAAGGTTTGCCCTTGATAGGTTTTCTATTTTACCTGTCGGGGATATACCCCGCGGTATGACCCGGCCGAAAGTATGACCCGGCTGAGCTTGGCGTTTCCATTGGTAACCTGCCGGAGTGGCGACTCACGAGCCTGGCGACTCACGGATGGCCCTAACGGTGGGTCAGATAGAAGAATAGGCCCAAGGCCCAGAAGGCCGGCTCGTGTTATGGTGGGCCGGCTTAAGAGGAAAGCATAAGGAATATTCTCTTACAAAGGAAGCAAGACTAGGACTCCAATTGTAATAGACTAGTCTTAATCCTAATAGGACTCCACATGTAACCCGCCCCTTCAACTTATATAAGGAGGGGCAGGGCACCCCAAAGAGGGACAAGCAAGAAGCAATAATCTCTAGGGCTAGACACAATTAGAGGAGAGCCGGCTTAGCGATGACTCCCTCATGAGCATAATGAGACCTAGCCACAAACAGCATGTAAGGCTATTACCGGATGATGTTTCCCGGGGCCCGAAGCTGTCTAAATCCTTGTCTTGTGTGTCGCGTCTCTCGTCCCAATCAACCCCTCTCAAGCTACTACGTAGATGCGTTGGCCTCACGACTAAGTCCTTATATTAGAACATCTGCCGTGACAATTCCACGACAGTTGGCGCCCACCGTGGGGCCCGCGCACGATGGTGTTGAGTTCTTGGAGGGAGCTCTTTAGGGATCAAGGGACGCATGATTGGTTAGATGGAGAAGCCGACGCGAAACAATCGTGCAGCATAACACGGCATGGGACAGCCTCTGACAAAGCCGACAAACTCATTGTTTTGCGATCAAAATTAAAATCAAGAGAATTTGAGGTTTCGCGTGTGCACCACCGCACGTGTCTATGGGGATCCATCAGTCAGAGGACGGATCAGTGTCTGCTATAGTCGAGACTGTCAGGTTAATCTCGACGGTCGCTGGAATTTTTCCCTTCACTGTGCCTGGTGTTTCAAGTCCCAAAAAGATTCCGCCTGTACCTACGCATCGATCTACTGCCACAAGCTGTTGCTGCTGATTTTCTATGGTCATGGTCGACTGCTACTCCCAGGCTACAATAACACACCCAGGCGGAGACGTGCTCGAGATTTGTGCCAGCTAGCCCCGTTCGGTGCATGTACGGGCAGGAGCAATTTTTCCTAAACCAAAAACTGAAAAAGAAAAGAGAACAAGGAAAGTACTAGTGGTGTACATCTCACGGGAGGAACTACAGAGTGCAACGCATCGAAGCTGTGAGATCGATTGAGTAAGCATGGTTCTCAACTCCTCGAGCCGTCACCCTGCTGAGTAACCGTAGCCTATCCTTGCCCCTAGGCGGGTCCGTCCCGTCGCCACCAAGTCTGAGGTGTAAACCACCACGCGTCCGTTGCAAGCCGCCGCGCGCTTAAACCGCTGCTTTCGCTGTGGCCGCTATGATATTACGCCGAGCCACCCCTGATTGGCGTTTGTTCATGATCACCACGCGTCCATAGCAAGCCGCCGCCGCTGCCCGGTGGAGTTTTCTGCTACAATCAGGTTATATCTATCTAAAGTTTATTTTATTAGCGCATATATTGTTTTTTCCAAGAACAATTATTATGGTCCGCAATATATTTTGTGCAGGACAATGATCCATTATCAAGGTGGTGCCATGCTGTGCCTATGGAGTGTACATCATGCATTGGCGTCCGCGCCCGTTTGCTGTTAAACGGGTGTGCGCAAGCCGCCTCCGTGCAACTCGATCTACATCAACTCGCTGGAACCACGCCCACGATTGACTCGGCATCCGCGCAGTTTACCTGCTCCTGCGATTGATTCGCCCGTCCGTACCACCTTATGACGCCACGGACGACTCGCCCGTCCGCCCTCGCGGCCGGTTCATGCGTCCGCGCCGGCTTACAATGCCGCTGCCAACTCCCCCCGTCCACGCCGGTTTACATACATTTGCCGGGACCGCGCCCGCGATTGACTCGCCGTCCGCGCGGTTTACCGCGCCCACAATTAACTCGCCCGACCATATGGAGCATTACTATCATCTATCGTTCACAAACATCAGCTTCACGGACGAGTGTGTTGCGGTCCGGTCTACATCAACGTGCCAGCCGACTCGCCCATCCGCGCCGCCTTACAATGCCACGGACGACTTGCCGTCCACCCTTGCGGCCGGCTCACACGTTTGCGCCGGCTTACAATGTGACAGACAACTTACCCGTCCGCCCCCGCGGCCGACTCGGCCTCCGCGTGGCTTACTGCTCCTGCGATTGACTTGCTCGTCCACACCGGCTCATCTGTCTGCTCCCGTGGCCGACTCGGCCGTGATTGGTTTAAGCTTTACCATGATGATCATCAACTCCGCGGTGGATAATTTCTGGCCTGACATATCAGGTGAAATCAATCCAGTAAATTTTGATATATTATATATTTTTTTCTTTAAAAAAGAGCAATTACTCTGGCTTGCGATGTTTTTGATGTAGGACAATTGTTCACTACATCAACATGACGTGGTTGATTCACCCATCCGCGCGGCTTACCGCGCCGGCGATTGACTCGCCCGATCACACCGGTTTACAACATCGTGACCAACTCATCTGTCTGTACTACCTCTGATGCTACGGTTGTTTTTACCATCCGTCTCTCGCGGCCTGGTCTACATCAACATACCGGGCCGCACCTGTCTGCATGAGCTGTTTATTGAGTATGAGCAAGTCACAGCTTGGGTAGCCCGGTTTTCTTTCAACAAATTGGAGTCAAGTTATCATGTCTTATCAGCCGCCGTCTGCACTGGATGGCTCAATGGGTAGGTGCACAAGTCACCGCCACTACGGTTTGGTTAACTTCAAACAACCAGTTGGAAGGAACCATTGGCCGAGTTGCTGACACGGCTCATACGGGATCATTTATAACCCGCCGCAGTCACCTCAACCTTCTGTGGATTCACATCGCGCTATCAACGCCAATGATACACCTTCTGCTATGGTCAAATATGGAGAATCTCGAGCCAACTCCTCGAGTCGTCCCGAGACTCGGGGGCTACAATGGTATGACTCGGCAAAGTTAGCCGATTTCAATGAATTCAAGAAGTCCGGGTCATTGAAGGGAAAAATAACCCGACCCCGGGGATTACTGCTTGATCGATGAAGTCAGAAGATTTCCGGCTCAAAATAAGGATTCTGGTTCAAAATCCAGTTCAAGGACAATCTCTCTCCCACAAAGCACTGAAGCTCTTAATATCCGGTTTAAAAGCCGGTTCAAGGAAAATTTATTTACCACAAAGCTTTGAAGCTCTCAAATCCGGTTCAAAATCCGGCTCAAGGTAAATTTACCTCTCTTTCAAATCCGGTTTAAGGTTCCGGTTTAAAAATAATTAATCTCTCGCAAGTTCGAGTTCTCAGAAAGATTAAAGGGTGCCAAAAAGGGCTTGCTGCCATGATGCACGGTTCAAACATGCGTATCCCGCTTTACGGCTTATCTTATTATGGTCACTTGGGGGCTTCCTGTTCAAACATAGGTCGTATTCGAACCAAAGAGAACATAGCTGTCGGTACCCTCTTGATTGGCACACTGCCGAGCTCACTAGGGGCCTTCTTGATCGTATTCGAATCATAGCTCAACCCCTTTTGGGAACCGACGTGGATCGTATTCGAATCAGCGTCGTTAAACAATTCTCAAGGTCATTTGGGGGCTTCCTGTTCAAACATAGGTCGTATTCGAACCAAAGAGAACATAGCTGTCGGTACCCTCTTGATCGGCAACGCCAAAGCCACTGGGGGCTATATGATCGTATTCGAATCTTAGCTTAACCCCTTTGGGACGGTTTTCTGATCGTATTCGAATCAGAAGCCTCAAATTTTTTAAGTCTCTTTTTGCAAACAATTTTTGGATTTTATTTGAAGCTCTTTTGATCATATCTAAAGTGTATATGAGTGGTTGTTATTTAACCCGATTTGACTTTGGATGATAAGTCGCCATCATATGACAATCATAAACATTTGGAAGTCTTGATTTCTAAAGATTGGGTCATCACCCTTACTGCACAGGTCACATAAACCGGCAGTGAAAATTCAATATCATAGGTATAATATTATTATTATAGTTATGTTTCAAAGTTATGATTCATAACAGGCTTATCTGTGACTCCTTGTTACACATCAATGGTTATATGTGAGATATTATGACCCGCCCTGCGGTAAACCGCCAAGGGATCTTGTGATCTAATTATGTGCAGGATAAGACTACATTTGGGTGGTTACCCGCCCTGGTTTTGATGTTAAGTCGCCAGGGCATATGTTGTTTAAACTCTGCAGGATTTACAGAGCTATGACTTACATAAATGATTAAATTCAAGCCCATCATCATCATAGATTGAAATTGGTGTCTCAAAAGGGTTATCAATTCTTGGCTTTCTCAAAGGCTATAAGCCGTCGGGTTGTACAAATTCCGGCTTACAATGGAGGCGTATTAAATCGCCATCGGCCAAGAGCCGCCGGGTATTTAAACTCCGGATTGACTTATCAGCAGATGAGGTATTCAAAGTCGCTCTAGCGCAATGGCTATTATTTTATCAATGGATATGATTTATTCTACAATGGAAAGAATAGTCCCGAGTCGCTGCAGGCTTACGACCCGGCACTTGGGGGCTATATTATTCAAGTTGAGGTTACATCAAATAGACAAGTCCCATGTCACTACCAACATGCACCATGGCACTTGGGGGCTAATGCAAAGTCATTTTTTGCTCAACTTATTTGAAGACCCGACTCATCACATTGTAATGAGCCGGCCCTTGGGGGCTACCAATTGCTCCTATCAAAAATTCAAGGTACACAAGCCTTAATCCATTATGTTGAAAGATCCACTACTCAGTTGGTAGAGAACAAAGCTCTTAACCTTATGGACGTGGGTTCAAGCCCCATGGTGGAGATTACATCATATGATGTTATTATCAATGAATTATATACAAAGTCCCAGCTCAGTATTATATTACTGACCCGGCCCTTGGGGGCTACACTGGTTGTAGTTTTTTATGAGCATAAGGCAATTACAAGTCCCAGGTTGCTGCAAGCATGAGAACCCGACACTTGGGGGCTACAGGTGATATGCATATAAGGGAGAAAAATCTTCAACAATCATGACCCGGTGTCTGCAACAATCATGACCCGGCGTCGGCAACAATTATGACTCGGCATCATTTGTTTATAACCCGGCAATTTTGGTAATCGTAAATTGGCAAGTGTCTACATCTTCAAGCCGGCTAAAAATCAGATGAGTATTTCAAGACCAATATTTTTGTCAAGTTAGAGCATTGAAGGCCGACTCAAATGGATTCTTTATTCACAATATTTCTTCTACAAGCAAATTGATTATAAAATTGGTCTATTGACCCGGACTTTCCAGAAGGAGGAAATGAAGGATGATCAGGTGCCGATTCAGGAAAATATTTAACCCGGAGCACAACCTATCAAGTTTGTTCTTGTGTTTATTTTACAGGATCAGTTTAACATGGATAAATCCAAATTAAACTGGGGGCTAATGTCGGGGATATACCCCGCGGTATGACCCGGCCGGAAGTATGACCCGGCTGAGCTTGGCGTTTCCATTGGTAACCTGCCGGAGTGGCGACTCACGAGCCTGGCGACTCACGGATGGCCCTAATGGCGGGTCAGATAGAAGAATAGGCCCAAGGCCCAGAAGGCCGGCTCGTGTTATGGTGGGCCGGCTTAAGAGGCAAGCATAAGGAATATTCTTGTACAAAGGAAGCAAGACTAGGACTCCAATTGTAATAGACTAGTCTTAATCCTAATAGGACTCCACATGTAACCCGCCCCTTCAACTTATATAAGGAGGGGCAGGGCACCCCAAAGAGGGACAAGCAAGAAGCAATAATCTCTAGGGCTAGACACAATTAGAGGAGAGCCGGCTTACCGGCGACTCCCTCATGAGCATAATGAGACCTAGCCACAAACAGCATGTAAGGCTATTACCAGATGATGTTTCCCGGGGCCCGAAGCTGTCTAAATCCTTGTCTTGTGTGTTGCGTCTCTCGTACCGATCAACCCCTCTCAAGCTACTACGTAGATGCGTTGGCCTCACGACTAAGTCCTCACATTAGGACATCTGCCGTGACAATTCCACGACATTACCAGTCTCATGGTGGTAGTTGGGAGACCGGGTTATAGGATCGGTAGCCGTACTATCAAGGGGGGCTCTCAAGTTAGTAGCTTGATCGTATCGTTCGTCGAGAGCTCAAACCATTGCATCCTTGCATCATGTTTCTTGGTTCTTGTTTGGTTCCCTTTGTGAGTCTTAGAGCTTATGGTCATCTTGTTGACAAGCTTGAGTTCATCGAAAACGGAGTTTGCATGCGTCTTCTATGATGTTTTCGATGTTGGAGGTTTTACCGGTCTTATCCGAGGAAGGGTTCTCACCATTTTCTTTTGGGCCTTTTCTCATTTGCTTCTTATTGGTATTTCTATAAAGATTGTGTTAGCCCTTGTCGCTAGCTTTCCAACAAACTTGGTTTCGTCGAATTCGGAGTCCGTTTGCAGAAGTTGTGTCAGTTTTGGTGTTCTGAAAAGGCTGCAGCGGTACTACCGCGGACAGGAGCGGATGTAATTTTTTACTACCACTCTTGGGAGCGGTACTACCGCTTGGAGCAGTACTACCGCGGCTACTTCCGTGGCTACTTCCGCTCGGGACCAAAAACTCGTCACAAGTCCAGCGGTGGTAGGCACGGATGTAATTTTTTAGTACCGCTCGCAAGCAGTAGTACCGCTACCCTTAGCAGTAGTACCGCTACCCCTAGCGGTAGTACCGTGAGGTCAAGCGGTACTACCGCTCCGACGGTTCTTCTGGCTTGTTTGCCTCCTCGCTGTTGTGTTTCAAAGGGCTACTACCGCCCTAGCGGTAGTACCGCTCCTTGGAGCGGTAGTACCGCTCGGTGCAGGCTGTGACCATAACGGTTGGATTTTTCCCCACCTATAAAAGGGGGTCTTCTTCCCCAATGAACCTTATCCTTTGAGCTCGTGTTCTTCCCCCATTGTTGACCTTCTTCGAGCTTGCTAACTCTCAATCCCTACATGGATTCTTGCTAGTTTTTGAGGGAAAAGAGAGAGGAGATCTAGATCCACATTTCCACCAATCACTTTCTCCTCTATGTGAGGGGAACCCCTTGGATCTAGATCTTGGAGTTCTTGGTGTTCTCCTTCTTGTTCTTCCTCTCATTTTCCTCCCTAGCATTAGTTGCTTCGGTGGGATTTGAGAGAGAATGACTTGGACACTCCGTGTGCCCTTGCCATTGCATTTGGTGCACCGGTTTGAGTTCTCCGCGGTGATACGTGGAAGTTACAAGTTGAGAATCTTATTACTCTTGGGTGCTTGGTACCCTTGAGCTTGTTCCTCTTGGGTGCTTTGGCGCCCTAGACGGTTGGTGGTGTTCGGAGCTCAATCATTGTGGTGTAAAGCTCCGGGCAAGCGTCGGGGTCTCCAATTAGGTTGTGGAGATCGCCCCGAGCAATTTGACGGGTTCCGGTGACCGCCCCCAAGGGTTGCCAAAGTGTACGGGTTCGGTGACCGCCCCCAAGGGTTGCCATTTGTACGGGTTCGGTGACCGTCCTCAAGGGTCCCTTAGTGGAATCACAGCATCTTGCATTGTGCGAGGGCGTGAGGAGATTACGGTGGCCCTAGTGGCTTCTTGGGGAGCATTGTGCCTCCACACCGCTCCAAACGGAGATTAGCATCCGCAAGGGTGTGAACTTCGGGATACATCGTCGTCTCCACGTGCCTCGGTTATCTCTTACCCGAGCCCTTTACTTATGCACTTTACTTTGTGATAGCCATATTGTTTCTTGTCATATATCTTGCTATCACCTAAGTAGTTTTTCTTGCTTAGCATAAGTTGTTGGTGCACATAGGTGAGCCTAGTTGTTGTAGGTTTTGTGCTTGACAAATTAACCGCTAGGTTTATTCCGCATTTGTTCAAGCCTCAACCGTAATTATTTTAAAGCGCCTATTCACCCCCCCCCTCTAGGCGACATCCACGATCTTTCAATTGGTATCAGAGCCTCGTCTCTTTTTATAGGGCTTAACCGCCTAGAGAGTAAGGATGTCGACTAGGGGTTTAGGATTCTCTGACACTCTTAGTTTCGATGGCACAAATTTTGATGTTTGGGTAATTCGCATGCTTAATCTCTTTAGGGTCATGGACCCAAATTTAGAGCGAATTGTAGATATGGGTTTTTCTCCTCCAAAGGATCCACAAAGATTATCTTTAGAGGATGAGAAAAACTCTTATCTCAATGCTCAAGCTTCTAATGTGCTTTTTGATGCTTTGAGCAATGTAGTTATATTTCAACTCATGCTTTCCGGGATGCTCATGAGTTGTGGACAAAGCTTCAAGATAAATATGGCGTGTCCAAGTTTTGTGGGGATGATTGTTCTCCCTCCACCTTCGGTCGTGTTGTGTTCTCAACTTCTTCTACTTCACCTACATGTGGTTTGCCACAAGGTAATGACATGGTGAGTAGTGGTGTTCATTGCAATGATGATAGTGGGCTTAGTTTTGATAATCCTTCATCACTTTCTTGTTGCGATGCTTCATCTTTGGACTCTAGCACTTCGAGCACTCCAAATGTTTCACGTGCTTGTGTTGATAGTCCTTGCATATCATGTACAAATTGCTTGACTAAATCTCATGATGATATGCTTGCTATGTCTTGTTGGCATGATAAAAAATGCATGTATTTCCTCGAGTTGTTGTGCTAACAATGTAGAGGAAACCCAACACTCCATGGAACAAGATGTGGTCTTGAATGGTGCTTCAAGGGATCCCACATCATCATCTATTGCTTTTTGCCTTATGGCCAAGGCTTCAAAGGTATCTCCCACTTTGAATCCCAATATATCTTGTGATAATATTGATGATGGCAAGAGTGATGATGATGTCGATTATGATGAAGAGAATGATGATGTTGCCTCCTTAAAAGTTAAGAGGGAAATAATTTTTAAAGCTCTTCTTAAGAATAAAATTGCTCGTTCCAACTTCATGGAAATCATGTCTATTGCTATTGAGGGCAAGAAATATATTGATGAGTTGGAATCTCGTCTTGAGGAGCATGAGGTCACCATTGATAAAATGGAAGGTCATGAGCGTGATTACGCTAATGAGATTGCAGACCTCTCTCAAGCTCTTGAACTTGAACAAACCACCAAGGAATCTCTTGAGGAGACTTTTGCTCTAGAGTTATCTAGAGTGAAGGAATCTCATGATAGAGCTCTTGAGGTGGCCAATGTTTTTGAAACTAAAAATGCTAAGCTTGAAGTTGCTCATGCTAGACTCCTTGAGGATTTTGAGCACCTCGAAAATGGCTCAAGGGTCATCAAGGGTGAGCTCATCAAACTCACCGAGTCTCATGCTCAACTTGAAGCTTCTTATTTAAAAGAGCTTGCCAAGTTGCCTTCTCCTCTTGTTGTTAATGATGATGCTTGTGCTACTAACTCTATTTCTTGTGAAGCATCCATTTTAAAGGAGAAAGTTGAGCTACGGGCTCAACTTGAATTGCTATCTAGCAATTATGGGAAATTGGAAGAAAGACATGAAAAGCTCTCAAGCTCTCATGATGATCTTCTAGTATCCCATAATGTGCTAAAGATAGCTCATGAGGCCATGATTGCTAAGGTAACATCTAGTGAGCCACATGTGGACACTAGCACTACTTTTAGTCAAAATGCTATATTGCCTTGTGCTAGTCCTCGCGATTCATCCATGCATAACGTTGGTGTATCTTGTGATGAATTGCTTTCCTTGCCTTGTTGCTCTAACGATGAAGCTTATACTTCCTCTAGTGCTTGTGTTGAGACTAACCATGTAGAGGAAATCAAAGAGCTCAAGGCCCAAGTCACTTCTTTGAAGAAAGACTTGGAAAAGAGTCATGAAGGGAAATTTACACTCAACAACATCTTGAGAGTGCAAAAATCCCCCAATGACAAAGGTGGACTTGGATTCAACTCCAACAAGAAGAAGAAGTCCAATATGAACAAAAAGAAGGGCCAAGAACAAGTCAAGAATTCGGCCAAGATTGTTTGCTTCAAGTGCAAAGTAGAAGGGCATCATGTTAGATCTTGCCCATTGAAGAAGAAGGCCATTAGTGACAAGCAACAAGGGAAGCAGCCACAAGTTCGATCTCATGCTCAACCACAAGTTGAATAAAGTCCTCTTCCCAAGAATCCTCAAGCTAATGCTTCTCAAGTTGAGAAATCAAGTGAGAAGAAAGTGAAGAGTAGACGTTGCTACTTATGTCGTGAGAAAGGTCACCTTGCCTCTTCATGCACTAGTGGTAACTTATCCAACCCAATTATTATTGATGATATCTATTCTCTTGGGAAGGATAATGTTGGCCATGTGTTTGCCAAATATGTTGGTGCTCAAAGTGGTGTCAAGAAAAGAACCATTTGGGTAGCCAAGCCTATTGTGACTAACCTCTTAGGACCCAACTTGGTTGGGGACCAACTAGCTCAAACTTGATCAATAGGTATTGTTGGAGGGCATTGGAGACTTGGCTACATTATGAAGATTTAAGGGGACTTCATCATTCTTATTGTCTCAAGCCAAGTCAATTGGGTTATCAAGTTTCTATTCTAGATCCAATGTGCCTCCTTCCGGTAACTTGTACTTAAATTGTTTACATCGAAAGTTACTTGCCCCTTTGCATGTTTTTGTTTTGTTCCTTGCATGTGGTTGTATATGTTGTGCCTCCAATTTGCTTATCTTGAGTAATCAAGTATGTGTGTGTTGGTTTGCACATCATTTACGTGTGTGTAGTGCGTTGAGCCTTTGCGCATCTTGTTTGTATGTTAGTTGGCTCTTGTGAGAGATTAATGGAACATCCCATTTTGGGGGAGTGATGTGCTTTGTGCACCTCACGGTCCCATAAATGTGTTTACATGAGGAATACCACCTAGTATTGATATTGCAAGCTTATCTAGTCACTATGTGGTATGTCTTCTCATGAGAAATTCAAATTCTAAATAGTCCATTAATTATCTCTTGTTGGACCCTCTTTTTGCCCCTTGTTAAGTTTTCTTTAATTGGTATCACATTATGGGGGAGTAATATGCTATGTATATTAGTAGCCTAGAAAATGTGTACATTTGAGATATTGTCACCTAGAATTGATATTGTAAATTATCTTGTTCCTACGTGGCATATTAGCTCTACAAGTTTCAATTTGCTTGTGTTTGGTGTGAAGATGATGTCGGATATCCTTGCTATCTACTACCAGGAATTATTTCCAAATACTTCTTGTCTTTTGACAATTGGTACTCACTTATGTGTGGTAAAAATTATTGATCATCTTCACGTTGGCGTTTGCTTTTTATTTGCCATATCTCTTGCCAAGTTTGTGTCAACTCCCATTGCCTTCCGTGCCACTTGAGGATCTTGTTGTTTTCTTGATCTTGTCTAGTGTTTTCCTTGATATAGTGAACGTGGTGATCCTACCTTGTGCATTTTGTATTCAAATGCAAATTCTCTATAATGCACAACTCGTGGGGGAGCTGTCCTATTTTCTATAAAACACTAAACTTGTGATTCATTTTAAGTGTGTGTTGGTGGACGGCAAGCCGTTTCTTTTTGGTACTTGTGCCATCATGAAACTTTGTAGAGATCTTGGTTTGTTTGGAACCATCCTCTCTTTTGGGAGTTTGATATCATTTTGTGGGTTCCAATGGATATCTCATTCCTTGATGTATCTTTTAATGATATCTTCCAAGTGATGATTTCTCCATTTGGTATTCTTTTCACTTGGTATTTCCTTGTATTTTGGTATCGTTTCTTGAAAGTCTTGAGCATGCATATTAACTTCATGTAGTTTTCGTGGCATGCTTTCTCTCTTTGAGCCAATATATAGGGGAAACTCCACCAAGTCTCAAATTGGATGAGATGTGCATGAATTTCATTTCCATATCTATATGCACATATTTATGTGGAGTTTGTCCTATGTATTATTGGTGTTTCTAACTCTTTGGTCTCAATGAGTTTGGGTACCATTTTGTTTGTGTTGTTGTTCTAGGAACAATTGGAGATGCATTGGATGCTCGGCTCACTCACAAGGAAGGTGTTGTCACCATGTGCTTTTTGGAGTCAAGCTAGGATGATCAATGAACTACTTTGTACCTTCAATTGGTATCTACTACATCCTTCCAATGTTAACTCGGTAACAAGTATCTTCATATACTTCATGCACACATTTCTTGCATCAACCTTGTGTAGGTTGTATCATGGCATGTTATTCATTCTCTCTTGTGATACTTGTTTCCTTTCTCAAAGCATCCCAACAATGATCTCTTGTTGCTAGTTGTGATGTCTTTGATGGTTGTGTGGTAGGAATTCATTTATGTACAATAAGACCATATTTAGCCATGTGATATGCTTCCAAGCAAATATCTTATTGGTATATCTATGACTTCCTTTTGGATATCTTATTCCTTCGTGTTGTAACTATTTCGGGTGTACATCCTTCTTTGTAGATATATATCATCATGATCTCGTCTACCTAGAACCTTATACACTTGAGAGAAATTACATCTCTAGATGATATCCTTTCTTTCACGTCCACCTTGTCTTTCTTGTTATTTCTTTGGTGGCTCCGTGAAAGCTTTTGCCTTGAGTGCATGTCTTATCTTGTTGCATCTTGATGCACTCCTGTGTGGTGAAGATTATTTTCCTCATGCTTATCTCTACGAGGCTTTTGCCATCTTAATTGGCATCCCTCGTCTTGATGAGGCTTTCATCTTCTATCTTCACCATGGGTTGTCACAAGTGTTGGTTATTCATTTTGCATTTTTAGTGTGCTTGTGAACCCTTTTGCTTGGTGTGTGTGGGGAGGACATGTCATGCACCTTGTATCTCCACTATCCAAGACTATGTTGATGCTTAATGCTCATTCGTACATTAGTCTTCTCAAGTGCTTTGCCATGACTCACACACATCATTTTGGTTGAGCCTACTCTTAAGTTGCCTCTTTTATATGTTGCTCAACCATTTCTTTGTTGCAAGTGCTAGGCTTTGTTTCCTATATGCTCACTTGCACTTGTTGTGAGTTTCTATTGATTTTCGGGGAGTGATGATCCTATTTTGTGCACTCGGTATCCTAATGCAAATATTGTAAGAAGTGCACAAATCATGGAGAGCTTCACTAGTGTCTTTAGAACACTCTGTTGCTCTCTTGCACTTGTCGTGAGGTTCTATTGATCTTGGGGGAGTGACGATCCTATTTTGTGCTCGTTGTATCCAGTTACAAAACTAAATTGTGCACAAATCATGGGGAGCTTCTCTAGTTTCTCTAGAACACTCCTTTGCTCATATCATAATTTATTTCATTCAGGTGGCACGTAGGATCATTGGTCTAGTTGGCTCAATTGATATCCGTTGATTGCTTGTTTGCTTGTTTCTCTCTTTCTTATGTCTTTGTGGCATATCTTTCTTTTGTAAACTTTGGGCCTAAATATAGTTTGTTTTCCTCCTAGTATTTACCGTCAAACTTGTGTATTGCATTCCACTCTCTTGTTGAGAAATACACAAATTATGGAGGAACACAATTTATATTGGCCTTCTAAGCTTTTCTCCCATTTTGGCAATCGATGCCAATGGGGGAGAAGTTTCAGAGAGTTTTGTGGAGAAGTTTAGAGAATTCTCTCCTCTTGCTTTGGTTTTGTTCCTAAGCATTTGCATCTCTTACTCATGCATCATTGGTTGTCGCATTGCATGGTGATGCATAATTCCTTATATAAACTCTCTTGAAAGTGATTGTCATCAATTACCAAAATGGGGGAGATTGAAAGAACATGTGGTGCCCCCATGTTTGGTTTTGGTAATTGACGACAATCTCTATGGACTAATGGTTGCCTTGAGTTATATTTGAAGGTTTTGTCCATAGGCTTTTCTTGGAGTACATGTGTTGGTTTCAAGGAGAGTTTGTGTTGACCAAGGTGCTATTAAGGAATTATCCAAAGATTGGTCATGTGAGAGTTGAGCTTATTGCAAGCATGTCTTGAAGAAGAAGATTGTGTGATCATTCATGTTTACCTTCAAGACATCATCCAAAATGAAGAGAGTTGGAAAGATTCTAGGTTGATCAAGACTAAGTCAAGAGTGAATCAAGTTGATCAACTCACAAAGTGTAGAAGATGTACCGAGAGGGATCAAGTGATCCCATGGTATGGTAAGCATTGTCCATTGTGCTTTGTGTACTAACCTATGGTCTATGTGAGAGTTCTATGTGGGGTTAGGTACGTGTTCATGGGCTTGCGTCAAGAGGAAGATATCACTCAACCCATGGAGAGGATGACATCAAGTGGTGATCGTCATCAAGATTGTCATGTGCAAGTTCAAGTGGAGCATCACGGAGAGATCAAGTGCTTGAAGCTTGCCGTCCATTGTGGTGACAATGGACTTGTGAAGATGTGCCGAAGAGTGACTCACCCATAGTGGACTATGGGGGAGTAATCATCTAGTCTTCGTCGATCCAACGCAATCAAGAAAGGTGGTCCAACTTGAGGGAGTCAAGATCGTCATCATCTAGCTCAAGTGGACCATGTGCAAGGCAAAGGTTTGCCCTTGATAGGTTTTCTATTTTACCGGTCTCATGGTGGTAGTTGGGAGACCGGGTTATAGGATCGATAGTCGTACTATCAAGGGGGGATCTCAAGTTATTAGCTTGATCGTATCGTTCGTCGAGAGCTCAAACCATTGCATCCTTGCATCATGTTTCTTGGTTCTTGTTTGGTTCTCTTTGTGAGTCTTAGAGCTTATGGTCATCCTGATGACAAGCTTGAGTTCATCGAAAACGAAGTTTGCATGCGTCTTCTATGATGTTTTCGATGTTGGAGGTTTTACCGGTCTTATCCGAGGAAGGGTTCTCACCATTTTCTTTTGGGTCTTTTCTCATTTGCTTCTTATTGGTATTTCTATCAATATTGTGTTAGTCCTTGTCGCTAGCTTTCCAACAAACTTGGTTTCGTCGAATTCGGAGTCCGTTTGCAGAAGTTGTGTCAGTTTTGGTGTTCTGAAAAGGCTGCAACGGTACTACCGCGGACATGAGCGGATGTAATTTTTTACTACCGCTCTTGGGAGCGGTACTAATGCTTGGAGCAGTACTACCGCAGCTACTTCCGCTCGGGACCAAAAACTCGTCACAAGTCCAGCGGTGGTAGGCACGGATGTAATTTTTTAGTACCGCTCGCAAGCAGTAGTACCGCTACCCCTAGCGGTAGTACCGTGAGGTCAAGCGGTACTACCGCTCCGACGGTTCTTCTGGCTTTTTTGCCTCCTCGATGTTGTGTTTCAAAGGGCTACTACCGCCCTAGCGGTAGTACCGCTCCTTGGAGCGGTACTACCGCTCGGTGCGGGCTGTGACCATAACGGTTGGATTTTTCCCCACCTATAAAAGGGGGTCTTCTTCCCCAATGAACCTTATCCTTTGAGCTCATGTTCTTCCCCCATTGTTGACCTTCTTCGAGCTTGCTAACTCTCAATCCCTCCATGGATTCTTGCTAGGTTTTGAGGGAAAAGAGAGAGGAGATCTAGATCCACATTTCCACCAATCACTTTCTCCTCTATGTGAGGGGAACCCCTTGGATCTAGATCTTGGAGTTCTTGGTGTTCTCCTTCTTGTTCTTCCTCTCATTTTCCTCCCTAGCATTAGTTGCTTCGGTGGGATTTGAGAGAGAAGGACTTGGGCACTCCGTGTGCCCTTGCCATTGCATTTGGTGCATCAGTTTGAGTTCTCCACGGTGATACGTGGAAGTTACAAGTTGAGAAGCTTATTACTCTTGGGTGCTTGGTACCCTTGAGCTTGTTCCTCTTGGGTGCTTGGGCGCCCTAGACGGTTGGTGGTGTTCGGAGCTCAATCATTGTGGTGTCAAGCTCCGGGCAAGCGTCGGGGTCTCCAATTAGGTTATGGAGATCGCCCCGAGCAATTTGACGGGTTCCGGTGACCGCCCCCAAGGGTTGCCAAAGTGTACGAGTTCGGTGACCGCCCCCAAGGGTTGCCATTTGTACAGGTTCGGTGACCGCCCTCAAGGGTCCCTTAGTGGAATCACGGCATCTTGCATTGTGCGAGGGCGTGAGGAGATTACGGTGGCCCTAGTGGCTTCTTGGGGAGCATTGTGCCTCCACACCGCTCCAAACGGAGATTAGCATCCGCAAGGGTGTGAACTTCGGGATACATCGTCGTCTCCGCGTGCCTCGGTTATCTCTTACCCGAGCCCTTTACTTATGCACTTTACTTTGTGATAGCCATATTGTTTCTTGTCATATATCTTGCTATCACCTAAGTAATTTTTCTTGCTTAGCGTAAGTTGTTGGTGCACATAGGTGAGCCTAGTTGTTGTAGGTTTTGTGCTTGACAAATTAACCGCTAGGTTTATTCCGCGTTTGTTCAAGCCTCAACCGTAATTATTTTAAAGCGCCTATTCACCCCCCTCTAGGCGACATCGATGATCTTTCAGTCCAGAACTCCTCATTCACCAAATCAGAAAATTTCTGAAAGATAAACGGTACTACAGCTAGTGCTTGCATAATTTTCTAGAAAAAAATAATATCACACATTGGTTAGTTGGTTGTTGGTTCGTGCGTAGTATCAAGATGCACTTACTAATACGGGAGACAGTGATGCCTCGTGTCTCATGTGGGTCAGTCCGTGTCCCATGTCCTACTCCTCCATGCTGGTGACCGCACCTTCACTTTGCGGTGTTCACGGCCGTCTGACATGGACTTGGAAGGGAACAACAAGGACATGGAGGATGGGTGCCGACCAAGATTTAGACTAGGCTAGGGTCCTGAGCTTTTGTTTAATGGAGATGCTGAAAATGTAAAGAATGTTGTTCGGTTTAAATGAAAATCAACCGGTTTGCATGAAATTTGTCTGATTTGTTTAAATCCAGTTTGAAATGTATGTGAGCATTGTCAGATGGCCGGCTTCCGCATCACTGTTCGCGGACCAGACTGGAGACAAAATACTGTGTCCATTTTAGGGACCGGCGATGGAGATGCCCTAATGCCGGATTCATCATGCATATGATGCAAATGATGTGCCGTGCACATCTACGAATGGAATCTCTACACATCCATCATTCTCTAAATGTTTTCTTCTACTGAGCTTATCATACATTCTTAAGAAGTTGATTCCCACTACTAGCAATTATCTCTACATGCACACTATCCACATCATCAACATGCCATGTCAGCGTTCACTCAACATATAGCCTCCACCTTAGAAAAAATAATCAACGAATCGTTAGGTTCCGATCTGAGTGTGATGGATCTCTGATAAATGCCGCTCTTTTTGTATACCGTGGAGGCTCACTACGTCCCCTTAGTGATTCTGGAATAAACACCCATCATCGTTACATCCCCTTCCTCTTTTCCACGATCTCTGCGATCCGCCCGTCTTCCTGTAACAATGTCTTCTTCCCTTCCCTCCCCTTTATATTCCCCAGTGGGCAGCAGCCGCCAGATCGCCTGGAACTTCCCTCCATATCATCTTATTATTCCCGTTGTCACCAGCACAGCTAGGTGTGCCTGCTCCAGATTTGTCAATTTCTTGTGCGTGTCCCCCTAATCACGGCAAGATTGCTCGATGTCGCGCAACCACACCGGTCCTGGACGGTGGCGCCGGCACCCGTAGTGGTACCTCAATGCGCCACCCGGCTTCCCCCGGCCGCAATGCCGCGCTTGGACAGCGCCTCTGCATGCCCGCAGCACCTATGTCAACAATGGCTTTGCCCGACCGGCCACTCCGACCGTCCGCATCGGCTTCACCAGGCTCCGGCTGCGTCCACACTCACCCTATGTCACCGCAGCAGTGACAACAATCTTGCTGCTGCTTATTGTGCATCCCCTCGGTCCCTCCTCCCTTTGCTCTTGGGTCGATCTCGGCGAAGCGGTCGGCATGGCGTCTAGTGGACCATGAAGAAGAGGGGCTCCTTCTTGTGTTCTTCCTTTTGGCCAGACCTTCACCGTGACACTAGCATCACTCCTGGAGATGCGATCCTATGTGTTGTCGGACACTTGCTCTTCTCTGTTTTCCCTTAAGTGTGCTATGGCATTCCTTTCATTTAAAAATGTTCTAAACCTCTTTGCATGTTCAGGTTCGGTTTAGGAATTTAGAGGCAGGTTCTTACAGTGTCATGCAGTACAAGGAAAAGGGCGTTCATCTGGGTTGTTGCCTGTTGTTCTAGTCCTTCCTTTTCCTATGGAGTATTTTTGTGCTAAAGTATATGTCATCACTCATCTGTACATCGCTTTCGCATAGATTTATCAAAATTCCAGTTTTTAATCTGCGGGAAATAATTTGCTATACAGGAAGCCATGTGAGAACATTGTTTTTTTTTGCAGCGGATCATTGGTAATCAACCGCACCACCATTTATTTCTATTTTCTTTGACCGTCATGGGAACTATATAGGGGAGTTCAAGATAAGCATAAGGTTTCGCGGATCATCCATCAACGGGATAGTCTCAAGATCTCCAACTAAGAAAACAGATGGCTTGGGTGGTTTATCCTTATATTGAGGATCAAATTGCTTTTTTCTTTTTATATTCCTCCATTTGTAACCTATTAGTATTCCCCGCAAAAAAATATTAGTATTAACCACTTCAGTAATATAATCAGGGAATTTGGAATTCCCCCTTTTACTTCTCTTCTTCTATTTGGTCTTCCAGAATCCTATAATAAACCTGAAATAGTATCTTCCAGAATGCACTTATCTACTCCCTATGTTCCTCAATATAAGACGTTTAATTTAGGAACAGAGGGAGTAGTAGAGATAGAACCTCTACATCTGGAATGACAACACTATAATCAAGTTTTCGCGGTCCGGGAAAGTGTTTCGCTCTTACAAGGATTATGCAATGTGCAAAGCAGTTTGCCCATCCATTCCACTGTGCGATGATACCACTTGAAGACGTTGCTAAGAAGTTGTATCAAAAGTTATGTATACTCAATGATAATTACAAGTCAAATCATATTTACGCTTTGGGACATATAAATGAAAATTGCACGGTTTTGTTAACATGCATGATTGATGTGTTGACTTAACCGTATTCTGATTGTTGTAGCCTGGTGTTGGGAACGCAGTATTTCAAAAAATTCCTACGATCACGCAAGATCTATCTAGGAGATGCATAGCAACGAGCGGGAAGAGTGTGTCTATGTACCCTCGTAGACCGCTAGCGGAGGCGTTTAGTAACGCAGTTGATGTAGTCGAACGTCTTCGTGATCCAACTGATCCAAGCACCGAACGTACGGCACCTCCGCGTTCAGCACACGTTCAGCTCGATGACGTCCCTCGATCTCTTGATCCAGTTGAGGACGAGGGAGAGTTCCATCAGCACGATGGCGTGGCGACGGTGATGATGAAGGTACCGGCGCAGGGCTTCACCTAAGCACTATGACGATATGACCGAGGTGTGTAACTGCGGAGGGGGGCACCGCACACGGCTAAGAGAAGACTTGGTGTGCCTTTGGGGTGCCCCCTCCCACGTATATAAAGGGGGGAGGAGAGGAGGCCGGCCATAGGGGGGAGCGCGCCATAGGGGAGTCCATCTAGGATTCCCAATCCTAGTTGGAGTCCCCTTCCGTTCCAAGAGAGGGAGAGAGAGGGAAGGAGGAAGAGGGGAGAAGGAAAATGGGGGCGCCGCCCCCCTCCCTAGTCCAATTCGGACTGGCCATGGGCGGGCGGCCTCCCTTGTGGCCCTCCTCTCCTTTCCACTAAGGCCCATGAACTTCCGGGGGGGTGGGGTTCCGATAACCCCCGGTACTCCGAAACTCATCCGAAACAACCCGAACCATTCCGGTGTCCGAATGCAACCTTCCAATATATGAATCTTTACCTCTCGACCATTTCGAGACTCCTCGTCATGTCCATGATCTCATCCGGGACTCCAAACAAACTTCGGTCATCAAATCACATAACTCGTAATACAAATCGTCATCAAACGTTAAGCGTGCGGACCCTACGGGTTCGACAACTATGTAGACATGGCCGAGGCACATCTCCGGTCAACAACCAATAGCGGAACCTGGATGCTCATATTGGCTCCTACATATTCTATGAAGATCTTTATCGGTCAAACCGCATAACAACATACGTTGTTCCCTTTGTCATCGGTATGTTACTTGCCCGAGATTCGATCGTCGATATTATCTTACCTAGTTCAATCTCGTTACCGTCAAGTCTCTTTACTCGTTCTGTAATGCATCATCCCGTAACTAACTCATTAGTCACATTGCTTGCAATGCTTATAGTGACGATCATTACCGAGAGGGCTGAGAGATACCTCTCCGATACACGGAGTGACAAATCCTAATCTCAATCTATGCCAACTCAACAAACACCATCGGCGACACCTGTATAACATCTTTATAATCACCCAGTTACGTTGTGATGTTTGATAGCACACAAGGTGTTCCTCAGTATTCGGGAGTTGCATAATCTCATACTCAGAGGAACATGTATAAGTCATGAAGAAAGCAATAGCAATAAAAACTAAAAGATCATTAATGCTAAGCTAACGGATGGGTCTTGTCCATCACATCATTCTCTAATGATGTGATCCCGTTCATCAAATGACAACACATGTCTATGGTTAGGAAACTTAACCATCTTTGTTTAATTAGCTAGTCTAGTAGAGGCATACTAGGGACACTCTGTTTGTCTATGTATCGACACATGTACTAAGTTTCCGGTTAATACAATTCTAGCATGAATAATAAGAAATTATCATGATATAAGGAAATATAAATAACAACTCTATTATTGCCTCTAGGGCATATTTCCTTCAGTCTCCCACTTGCACTAGAGTCAATAATCTAGATTACATAGTAATGATTGTAAAACCCATGGAGTCTTGGTGCTGATCATGTTTTGCTCGTGAGAGAGGCTTATTCAATGGGTCTGCAACATTCAGATCCGTATGTATCTTGCAAATCTCTATGTCTCCCTCCTTGAATTGATCACGGATGGAATTGAAGCGTCTCTTGATGTGTTTGGTTCTCTTGTGAAATCTGGATTCCTTCGCCAAGGCAATTGCTCCAGTATTGTCACAAATGATCTTCATTGGACCCAATGCACTAGGTATTACACCTAGATCGGATATGAACTCCTTCATGCAGACTCCTTCATTTGCTGCTTCCGAAGCAGCTATGTACTCCGCTTCACACGTAGATCCCGCCACGACACTTTGCTTAGAACTGCACCAACTGACAGCTCCACCATTCAATATAAATACTTATCCGGTTTGTGACTTAGAGTCATCCGGATCAGTGTCAAAGCTTGCATCGACGTAACCATTTACGACGAGGTCTTTGTCACCTCCATAAACGAGAAACATATCCTTAGTCCTTTTCAGATATTTCAGGATGTTCTTGACTGCTGTCCAGTGATCCACTCCTGGATTACTTTGGTACCTCCCTGCTAAACTAATAGCAAGGCACACATCAGGTCAGGTACACAACATTGCATACATGATAGCACCTATGGCTGAGGAATAGGGAATGACTTTCATTTTCTCTCTATCTTCTGCAGTGGTCGGGCATTGAGTCTGACTCAACTTCACTCCTTGTAACACAGGCAAAAACCCTTTCTTTGCCTAATCCATTTTGAACTTCTTCAAAACTTTATCAAGGTATGTGCTTTGTTAAAGTCCAATTAAGCGTCTTGATCTATCTCTATAGATCTTGATGCCTAATATATAAGCAGCTTCACCGGGGTCTTTCATTGAAAAACTCTTATTCAAGTATCCTTTTATGCTATTCAGAAATTCAGTATCATTTCCGATCAACAATATGTCATCCACATATAATATCATAAATGTTACAGAGCTCCCACTCACTTTCTTGTAAATACACGCTTCTCCAAAAGTCTGTATAAAACCATATGCTTTGATCACACTATCAAAGCGTATATCCCAACTCCGAGAGGCTTGCACCAGTCCATAAATGGATTGCTGGAGCTTGCACACTTTGTTAGCACCTTTTGGATCGACAAAACCTTCTGGTTGCATCATATACAACTCTTCTTTAATATATCCATTAAGGAATGCAGTTTTGACATCCATTTGCCAAATTTCATAATCATAAAATGCGGCAATTGCTAACATGATTCGGACAGACTTAAGCATCGCTACGGGTGAGAAGGTCTCATCGTAGTCAACTCCTTGAACTTGTCGAAAACATTTCGCAACAAGTCGAGCTTTGTAGACAGTAACATTACCGTCAGCGCCAGTCTTCTTGAAGATCCATTTATTCTCTATGGCTTGCCGATCATCGGGCAAGTCAACCAAAGTCCATACTTTGTTCTCATACATGGATCCCATCTCAGATATCATGGCCTCAAGCCATTTCTCGGAATATGGGTTCATCATCGCTTCCTCATAGTTCGTAGGTTCGTCATGATCAAGTAACATGACTTCCAGAACATACCACTCTGGTGCGGATCTTACTCTGGTTGACCTACGAGGTTCAGTAGTAACTTGATCTGAAGTTTCATGATCATCATCATTAACTTCCTCACTAATTGGTGTAGGAATCACTGGAACTAATTTCTGTGATGTGCTAGTTTCCAACTCGGGAGAAGGTACAATTACCTCATCAAGTTCTACTTTCCTCCCACTCACTTCTTTTGAGAGAAAATACTTCTCTACAAAGGATCCATTCTTAGCAACGAATATCTTGCCTTCAGATCTGTGATAGAAGGTGTACCCAACAGTCTCCTTTGGGTATCCTATGAAGACACATTTCTCCGATTTGGGTTCGAGCTTATCAGGTTGAAGCTTTTTCACATAAGCATCGCAACCCCAAACTTTAAGAAAGGACAACTTGGGTTTCTTGCCAAACCATAGTTCATATGGTGTCATCTCAATGGATTTAGATGGTGCCCTATTTAACGTGAATGCAACCGTCTCTAAAGCATAACCCCAAAACGATAGCGGTAAATCAGTAAGAGACATCATAGATCGCATCATATCTAATAAAGTACGGTTACGACGTTTGGACACACTATGACGTTGTGGTGTTCCATGTGGCTTGAGTTGCGAAACTATTCCACATTGTTTCAAATGAAGACCAAACTCATAACTCAAATATACACCTCCATGATCAGATCGTAGGAACTTTATTTTCTTGTTACGATGATTTTCCACTTCACTCTGAAATTCTTCGAACTTTTCAAATGTTTCAGACTTATGTTTCATCAAGTATATATACCCATATCTGCTGAAATCATCTGTGAAGGTCAGAAACTAAAGATACCCGCTGCGAGCCTCAACACTCATGGGACCGCATACATCAGTATGTATTATTTCCAATAAGTCAGTTGCTCGCTCCATTGTTCCGGAGAACGGAGTCTTAGTCATCTTGCCCATGAGGCATGGTTCGCAAGCATCAAGTGATTCATAATCAAGTGATTCCAAAAGCCCATCAGCATGGAGTTTCTTCATGCGCTTTACACCAATATGACCTAAACGGCAGTGCCACAAATAAGTTGCACTATCATTATTAACCTTGCATCTTTTGGCTTCAATATTATGAATATGTGTATCACTATAATCAAGATTCAACAAAAATAGACCACTCATCAAGGGTGCATGACCATAAAAGATATTACTCATATAAATAGAACAACCGTTATTCTTTGATTTAAATGAATAACCGTCTCGCATCAAACAAGATCCAGATATAATGTTCATGCTTAACGCTGGCACCAAAAAATTATTCAGGTCTAAAACTAATCCCTACGGTGGATGTAGAGGTAGCGTGCCGACGGCGATCACATCGACTTTGGAACCATTTCCCACGCGCATCGTCACCTCGTCCTTAGCCAATCTTTGCTTAATTCGTAGCCCCTGTTTCGAGTTGCAAATATGAGCAACAGAACCAGTATCAAATACCCAAGCACTACTATGACCATTAGTAAGGTACACATCAATAACATGTATATCAAATATACCTTTCACTTTGTCATCCTTCTTATCCGCCAAATACTTGGGGCAGTTCCGCTTCCAGTGACCAATCGCACTCACTCTCAGGCTTAGGTCCAGACTTGGGCTTCTTCACTTGAGCAGCAACTTGATTGTCGTTCTTCTTGAAGTTCCCCTTCTTCCCTTTGCCCTTTTTCTTGAAACTAGTGGTCTTGTTAACCATCAACACTTGATGCTCCTTCTTGATTTCTACCTCCGCAGCTTTTAGCATTGTGAAGAGCTCGGAAATTGTCTTATCCATCCCTTGCATATTATAGTTCATCACGAAGCTTTTGTAGCTTGGTGGCAGTGATTGAAGAACTCTGTCAATGACACTATCATCAGGAAGATTAACTCCCAGTTGAGTCAAGTGGTTGTGGTACCCAGACATTCTGAGTATATGTTCACTGACAGAACTATTCTCCTCCATCTTGCAGCTATAGAACTTATTGGACACTTCATATCTCTCAATTCGGGCATTTGCTTGAAATATTAACTTCAACTCCTGAAACATCTCATATCCTCCATGACGTTCAAAACGTCGTTAAAGTCCCGATTCTAAGCCGTAAAGCATGGCACACTGAACTATCGAGTAGTCATCAGCTTTGCTCTGCCAGACGTTCATAACATCTATAGTTGCTCTTGCAGCGGGTCTTGCACCTAGCGGTGCTTCCAGGACGTAATTCTTCTGTGGAGCAATGAGGATAATACTCAAGTTACGGACCCAGTCCGTGTAGTTGCTACCATCATCTTTCAACTTAGCTTTCTCTAGGAACGCATTAAAAGTCAAGAGAACGGAAGCACGGGCCATTGAACTACAACAACATAGACATGCAAAATACTATCAGGTACTAAGTTCATGATAAATTAAAGTTCAATTAATCATATTACTTAAGAACTCCCACTCAGATAGACATCCCTCTAGTCATCTAAATGATCACGTGATCCATATGAACTAAACCATGTCCGATCATCACGTGAGATGGACTAGTTTTCAATGGTGAACATCACTATGTTGATCATATCTACTATATGATTCACGTTCGACCTTTCGGTCTCAGTGTTCCGAGCCCATATCTGCATATGCTAGGCTCGTCAAGTTTAGCCCGAGTATTCTGCATGTGCAAAACTGGCTTCCACCCGTTGTATGTGAACGTAGAGCTTATCTCACCCGATCATCACGTGGTGTCTCGGCACAACAAACTGTAGCAAAGGTGCATACTCAGGGAGAACACTTATACCTTGAAATTTAGTGAGGGATCATCTTATAATGCTACCGCCATACAAAGAAAAATAAGATGCATAAAGGATAAACATCACATGCAATCAAAATAAGTGATATGATATGGCCATCATCATCTTGTGCCTTTGATCTCCATCTCCAAAGCACCGTCATGATCACCGTCATCACCGGCTTGACACCTTGATCTCCATCGAAGCATCATTGTCATCTCGCCAACTATTGCTTCTACGACTATCGCTACCACTTAGTGATAAAGTAAAGCAATTACATGGCGATTGCATTTCATACAATAAAGCGACAACCATATGGCTCCTACCAGTTGCCGATAACTGTTACAAAACATGATCATCTCATACAACAATTTATATCTCATCACGTCTTGACCATATCAGATCACAGCAAGCCCTGCAAAAACAGGTTAGACGTCCTCTACTTTGTTGTTGCAAGTTTTACGTGGCTGCTACGGGCTTCTACCATGAACCGTTCTTACCTACGCATCAAACCACAACAATTTTTTGTCAAGTGTGCCGTTTTAACCTTCAACCAGGACCGGGCGTAGTCAAACTCGATTCAAGTAAAGTTGGAGAAACAGACACCCGCTAGCCACCTATGTGCTAAGCACGTCGGTAGAACCAGTCTCATGAACGTGGTCATGTAATGTCGGTCCGGGCCGCTTCATCCAACAATACCACCGAATCAAAGTTAAACGTTGCTGGTAAGCAGTATGTGACGCCCCCGATTCAATCGTACACTAATCATACACGCGAATGTGTACGATCAAGATCGAGGACTCACGGGAAGATATCACAACACAACTCTAGACACAAATTAAAATAAAACAAGCTTTATATTACAAGCCAGGGGCCTCGAAGGCTCGAATACATAAGCTCGAAAACACAAGAGTCAGCGGAAGCCATAATATCTGAGTACAGACATAAGTTAAACAAGATTGCCTTAAGAAGGCTAGCACAAAAGTAGCAACGATCGAAAAGGCAAGGCCGCCTGCCTGGGACCTCCTAACTACTCCTCGAAGCCGAACTCCACGTAGAATCATCCTCGGGATCAATAGCTCCTGACTCCAGCATCTGATTGCGACAACCAGGTAGAAAGGAAAGGGGGAAAAGAGGGAGAAAAGCAACCGTGAGTATTCATCCAAAGTACTCGCAAGCAAGGAGCTACACTACATATGCATGGGTATATGTGTAAAGGGCCATAACGGTGGACTAAACTGCAGAATGCCAGAATAAGAGGGGGATAGCTAATCCTGTCGAAGACTACGCTTCTGGCCACCTCCATCTTGCAGCATGTAGAAGAGAGTAGATGGTAAGTTCACCAAGTAGCATCGCATAGCATAATCCTACCCGGCAATCCCCTCCTCGTCGCCCTGTTAGAGAGCGATCACCGGGTTGTATCTGGCACTTGGAAGGGTGTGTTTTATTAAGTATCCGGTTCTAGTTGTCATAAGGTCAAGGTACAACTCCGGGTCGTCCTGTTACCGAAGATCACGGCTATTCGAATAGATAAACTTCCCTGCAGGGGTACCCCACATAACCCAACACGCTTGATCCCATTTGGTCGGACACACTTTCCTGGGTCATGCCCGGCCTCGGAAGATCAACACGTTGCAGCCCCACCTAGGCTCAACAGAGAGGTCAGCACGCCGGTCTAAATCCTATGCGCGCAGGGGTCTGGGCCCATCGCCCATTGCACACCTGCACGTTGCGAGGGCGACCAGAAGCAGAACTAGCCCCCTTAATACAAGATCAGGCTTACGTTCCAATCCGGCGCGCGCCGCTCAGTCGCTGACGTCACGAAGGCTTCGGCTGATACCACGACGTCGAGTGCCCATAACTGTTCCCGCGTAGTTGGTTAGTGCGTATAGACCAAATGGCCAGACTCAGATCAAATACCAAGAACTCGTTAAGCGTGTTATTTTTAAGTATCCGCGGACGCCGACCAGGGCCAGGCCCACCTCTCTCCTAGGTGGTCTCAACCTGCCCTGTCGCTCCGCCACAAAGTAACAGTCGGGGGCCGTCAGGAACCCAGGCCCACCTCTACCGGGATGGAGCCACCTGTCCTTTCAGCCCCCTCATCAGAATCACTTGTGGGTACTCAACGAGCTGACCCGACTTTAGTCACCACATGTGTCATGTATATAAAGTATATAGTATATACCCGTGATCACCTCCCAAAGTGATCACGGCCCAGTAGTATAGCATGGCAGACGGACAAGAGTGTAGGGCGACTGATGGAACACTAGGATCCTATACTAAGCAGTAGGATAGCAGGTAAGGGTAACAACTGTAGCAACAATGACAGGCTATGCAACAGAATAGGATTAACCAAAATCAGTAACATGCTACACTACTCTAATGCAAGCAGTATAGAGAAGAATAGGCGATATCTGGTGATCAAGGGGGGGCTTGCCTGGTTGCTCTGGCAAGAAGGAAGGGTCATCATCACCGTAGTCGAACTGGGGGTCGCCGGCAGTCTCGGGGTCTACCGGAAAGAAGTAACGGAGGGGAAACACAATAAATAACAGGGCAATCAAGCATCATAAAGTGTAACATGGCACTACGAGGTGCTAGAGGTGACCTAACGTAGTAGTAGGTGCTACTGGCGAAGGGGGGAAACATCCGGGAAAGTATCCCCGGTGTTTCGCGTTTTTGGACAGATGAACCTGAGGGGGGCGATTGCATGTTTGCTATGCTAGGGACGTGTGGCGGATGAACGGGCTGTGTATCCGGATTCGTCTCGTCGTTCTGAGCAACTTTCATGTACAAAGTTTCTTCATCCGAGGTACGGTTTATTTTATATTAATTTTTAAAGGTTTATTCAATTTATGGATTTATTTATATTCCAAAATAAATCAGTAAATACTTTTGCCACATAATGCAGTGCTAGCCACAGTGTATGACTGGTGGGGTCAGGGTCAAAGTCAATAGTCCAGTCAGCAGTTGACTAGGTCAACGTTGACTGGTCAAACTGGCTGGTGGGACTCAGTTGTCATAGAGATAGGGTAAATTAACAATTTAATTAAGTTAATTAATAGATTAAGTGGGGGGGGCACATGTCATTGACTTAGATATCTTTAAACAGGCTTTTAAATGAAATGGGTCCACATGTCATTTTCAGTTATTCAACTAAACAGTTTTATTAGGTTCTAATTAGGTGGTTGAGGGAATGGTTAAACCGGGCAGGCCCACACGTCAGTGGGTCAACCCACTGTCAGAACGTGTGTGCGCTGGTGCGTACCCGACGGTGAGTTCAGAGAACAGCGGCGGCGCGCGGAGCCAGTGGCTCTGGCGACCAAAAGGGGCAGCCCCGGGTGCCAAACGGATAAGCGCGAGGCGTCGCGTCGAGAGGTGCCTTCGTCTGAAGCTAGGGGCGGCCGAAACAGCGCCGGGGCGATGGAAGGCGGCGACTACGGCGGAGCTAGCGGCAACCGGCACTGGAGGGCACGGGGAGGAGAGGGGAGAGGCCAGGGGGAGCCGGATGCTCACATCGTTGCAGAGGAGGGCTCGGGGAGGCCGGATGGACCCTACCGGTGAGGTCCGGCGGCCGCACGGGCCGGCAGACGCGAGGTAGAGTAGAGACTTGGGGAGGCGTGGCGCGGGGACGACGGAGAAGCTGCGGGGCGGAGGCGGCAGCCCTCGGGCGCGGGCGTGCTCGCCGGGGCCACGGGGAGCCGCGGCGGACGCGACCAAGACGGCGAAGCGCCGCCACGGCAGTGGTTGCGGAGGTGGGCGCCGGTCGAGGCCGGACGGGGAGGTGAGGGTCGACGACGGGCAGAGCAGGGGAGAATGGAGGGAGGAGAGGCTGCGAGGGAGGGTCGGGCATGAGGCTTCTCACCTCTGGGCGTGCGGCAGCGCGAGGGAGCGGCCTCGATCCCCTTCCCCGATCCAGATCGGATCGGGAGGTGGGGGCTGACGAGGGGGAGTGGGGGAAGTGGGGGTAGTGGGTTAGAGCGGGGGGGAGTGGATAAGAGGGAGTGGGGGAGTGGTCGGCTGGGCCTGGTGGGTTGGCCAGTTGGGCCTGTGGTCAGCTGGGCCGAAGCCCGGGGGGTTTCTCTTATATATATTTTTTGGTCTTTTGTTTTTCTCTTTTGTATTTTCTTTCTTTTATTTATTTTCCCTTCTGTTTTAATTCAATTTAAAATATTTATGCATTTTATAAAACTGTGTCTTCTACACCATAATTATCTATGTAATATTTAGTACAAACCGAACATTTTTATTTTAATGTTTGAAAACTTTTATTATTTACCAAATTTTGAATTTGAATTTTGGACCGGTTTTGATCTAACGATAGATTAGCAACAGTAACGGAGGTAACGTGGCACCATTAGCGTGGGATTACTGTAGCTTAATTACCCGGGCGTCACACAGTATGACTATTATCGCCCACAACTCGTTGTGTTCTACTCATGCATATAACTTCTACGCATAGACCTGGCTCTGATACCAGTGTTGGGAACGCAGTATTTCAAAAAAATTCCTACGATCACGCAGGATCTATCTAGGAGATGCATAGCAATGAGCGGGGAGAGTGTGTCCACGTACCCTCGTAGACCGATAGCGGAGGCATTTTGTAACGCAGTTGATGTAGTCGAACGTCTTCGCGATCCAACCTATCCAAGCATCGAACGTACGACACCTCCTCGTTTAGCACACGTTCAGCTCGATGACGTCCCTCGATCTCTTGATCCAGTTGAGGATGAGGGAGAGTTCCGTCAGCACGACGGCGTGGTGACGGTGATGATGAAGTTACCGGCGCACGGCTTCGCCTAAGCACTACGACGATATGACCGAGGTGTGTAAATGTGGAGGGGGGCACCGCACACGGCTAAGAGAAGACTTGGTGTGCCTTTGGGGTGCCCCCTCCCACGTATATAAAGGGGGGAGGAGAGGAGGCCGGCCATAGGGGAGCGCGCGCCATAGGGGAGTCCAACTAGGATTCCCAATCCTAGTTGGAGTCCCCTTCCTTTCCAAGAGAGGGAGAGAGAGGGAAGGAGGAAGAGGGGAGAAGGAAAGAGGGGGCGCCGCCCCCCTCCCTAGTCCAGTTCGGACTGGCCATGGGGGGCACGCGGCCTCCCTTGTGGGCCTCCTCTCCTTTCCACTAATGCCCATGAAGGTGTTGGGGAACGTAGTATTTCAAAAAAAAAATCCTACGATCACGCAAGATCTATCTAGGAGATGCATAGCAACGAGCGGGGAGAGTGTGTCCACGTACCCTCGTAGACCGAAAGCGGAAGCGTTTAGTAACGCGGTTGATGTAGTCGAACGTCTTCGCGATCCAACCGATCCAAGTACCGAACGTATGGCACCTCCGCGATCAGCACACGTTCAGCTCGATGACGTCCCTCGAACTCTTGATCCAGCTGAGGCCGAGGGAGAGTTCCGTTAGCACAACAGCGTGGCGACGATGATGATGAAGTTACCGATGCAGGGCTTCGCCTACGCACTACGACAATATGACCGAGGTGTGTAACTGTGGAGGGTGGCACCGCACACGGTTAAGAGAACATGTGTGTACTAGGGTGCCCCCTGCCCCCGTATATAAAGGAGGCGAGGGGAGGCCAGCCGGCCCTCCTAGGGCGCGCCAGGAGAGGGAAATCCTACTAGGACTCCAAGTCCTAGTAGGTTTCCACCTAAGGAAGAGGGGGAAGAAGAAGGAGGAGGGGGAAGGCAAGGAAAGGGGGGCGCTGCCCCTTCCCCTAGTCCAATTAGGACCCATAGGGGGGCGCGGACAGCCCTCTTGGCCCTTCCTCTCTTCCCACTAAGGCCCATCGAGGCCCATTAGCTCCCCCGGGGGGTTCTGATAACCCTCCGGCACTCCGATAATTATCCGGTACCTCTCGGAACTCATCCGGTGTCTGAATAACATCGTCCAATATATCAATCTTTATGTCTCGACCATTTCGAGACTCCTCGTCATGTCCGTGACCTCATCCGGGACTCCGAAAAATCTTCGGTCATCAAATCACATAACTCATAAAACAAATCATCATCGAACGTTAAGCGTGGGGACCCTACGGGTTTGAGAACTATGTAGACATGACCGAGACACATCTCTGGTCAATAACCAATAGCGGAACCTGGATGCTCATATTGGCTCCTACATATTCTACGAAGATCTTTATCGGTCAAACCGCATAACAACATACGCTGTTCCCTTTGTCATCGGTATGTTACTTGCCCAAGATTTGATCGTCGGTATCATCATACCTAGTTCAATCTCATTACCGACAAGTCTCTTTACTCGTTCCGTAATGCATCATCCCGCAACTAACTCATTAGTCACATTGCTTGCAAGGCTTATAGTAATGTGCATTACCGAGAGGGCCCAGAGATACCTCTTTGATTCACGGAGTGACAAATCCTAATCTCGATCTATGCCAACTCAACAAACACCATCGGAAACACCTGTAGAGCATCTTTATAATCATCCAGTTACGTTGTGACGTTTGATAGCACACTAAGTGTTCTTCTGGTATTCGGGAGTTGCATAATCTCATAGTCATAGGAACATGTATAAGTCATGAAGAAAAGAATAGCAATAAACTAAACGATCATAGTGCTAAGATAACAGATGGGTCTTGTCCATCACATCATTATCTAATGATGTGATCCCGTTCATCAAATGACAACATATGTCTATGGCTAGGAAACTTAACCATCTTTGATTAACGAGCTAGTCAAGTAGAGGCATACTAGGGACACTCTGTTTGTCTATGTATTCACACATGTACTAAGTTTCCGGTTAATACAATTCTAGCATGAATAATAAACATTTATCATGATATAAGGAAATATAAATAACAACTTTATTATTGCCTCTAGGGCATATTTCCTTCAGCCTTCCACTTGCACTAGAGTCAATGATCTAGATTACATAGTAATGATTCTAACACCCATGGAGTCTTGTTGCTGATCATGTTTTGCTCGTGAGAGAGGCTTAGTCAACGGGTCTGCAATATTCAGATCCGTATGTATTTTGCAAATCTCTATGTCTCCCTCCTTGACTTGATTGCGGATGGAATTGAAGCATCTCTTGATGTGTTTGGTTCTCTTGTGAATTCTGGATTCCTTCGCCAAGGCAATTGCTCCAGTATTGTCACAAAAGATTTTCATTGGACCCGATGCACTAGGTATGACACCTAGATCGGATGTGAACTCCTTCATCCAGACTCCTTCATTTGCTGCTTTCGAAGCAGTTATGTACTCCGCTTCACACGTAGATCCCGCCACGACACTTTGCTTAGAACTGCGCCAACTGACAGCTCCACCATTCAATATAAATACTTATCCGGTTTGTGACTTAGAGTCATCTGGATCCGTGTCAAAGCTTGCATCAACGTAACCATTTACGACGAGCTCTTTGTCACCTCCATAAACGAGAAACATATCCTTAGTCCTTTTCAGGTATTTCAGGGTGTTCTTGACTGCTGTCCAGTGATCCACTCCTGAATTACTTTGGTACCTCCCAGCTAAACTAATAGCAAGGCACACATCAGGTCTGGTACACAGCATTGCATACATGATAGAACCTATGGCTGAGGCATAGGGAATGACTTTCATTTTCTCTCTATCTTCTGCAGTGGTCGGGCATTGAGTCTGACTCAACTTCACACCTTGTAACACAGGAAAAAAACCTTTCTTTGCCTGATCAATTTTGAACTTCTTCAAAACTTTATCAAGCTATGTGCTTTGTGAAAGTCCAATTAAGCGTCTTGATCTATCTCTATAGATCTTGATGCCCAATATATAAGCAGCTTCACCGAGGTCTTTCATTGAAAAGTTCTTATTCAAGTATCCTTTTATGCTATCCAGAAATTCCGTATCATTTTCGATCAACAACATGTCATCCACATATAATATCAGAAATGCTATAGAGCTCCCACTCATTTTATTGTAAATACAGGCTTCTCCAAAAGTCTGTATAAAACCATATGCTTTGATCACACTATCAAAGCGTATATTCCAACTCCGAGAGGCTTGCACCAGCCCATAAATGGATCGCTGGAGCTTGCACACTTTGTTAGCACCTTTTGGATCGACAAAACCTTCTGGTTGCATCATGTACAACTCTTCTTTAAGATATCCATTAAGGAATGCAGTTTTGACATCCATTTGCCAAATTTCATAATCATAAAATGCGGCAATTGCTAACGTGCTTCGGACAGACTTAAGCATCGCTACGGGTGAGAAGGTCTCATCGTAGTCAACTCCTTGAACTTGTCGAAAACCTTTCGCAACAAGTCAAGCTTTGTAGACAGTAACATTACCGTCAGCGTCAGTCTTCTTCTTGAATATCCATTTATTCTCTATGGCTTGACGATCATCAGCAAGTCAACCAAAGTCCATACTTTGTTCTCATACATGGATTCCATCTCAGATTTCATGGTCTCAAGCCATTTCGCGGAATCTGGGCTCATCATCGCTTCTTCATAGTTCGTAGGTTCGTCATGGTCAAGTAACATGACCTCCAGAATAGGATTACCGTACCACTCTGGTGCGGATCTTACTCTGATTGACCTACGAGGTTCGGTAGTAACTTGATCTGAAGTTTCATGATCATTATCATTAGCTTCCTCACTAATTGGTGTAGGAATCACTGGAACTGATTTCTGTGATGACCTACTTTCCAATAAGGGAGCAGGTACAATTACCTAATCAAGTTCTACTTTCCTCCCACTCACTTCTTTCGAGAGAAACTCCTTCTCTAGAAAGGATCCATTCTTGGCAACGAATATCTTGCCTTCGGATCTGTGATAGAAGGTGTACCCAACAGTTTCCTTTGGGTATCCTATGAAGACACATTTCTCCGATTTGGGTTCGAGCTTATCAGGTTGAAGCTTTTTCACATAAGCATCGCAACCCCAAACTTTAAGAAACGACAACTTGGGTTTCTTGCTAAACCACAGTTCATATGGTGTCATCTCAACAGATTTAGATGGTGCCCTATTTAATGTGAATGCAGCCGTCTCTAGAGCATAACCCCAAAACGATAGCGGTAAATCGGTAAGAGACATCATAGATTGCACCATATCTAATAAAGTGCGGTTACGATGTTCGGACACACCATTACGTTGTGGTGTTCCAGGTGGCGTAAGTTGTGAAACTATTCCACACTGTTTCAAATGAAGACCAAACTCGTAACTCAAATATTCACCTCCACGATCAGATCGTAGAAACTTTATTTTCTTGTTACGATGATTTCAACTTCACTCTGAAATTCTTTGAACTTTCCAAATGTTTCAGACTTATGTTTCATCAAGTAGATATACCCATATATGCTCAAATCATCTGTGAAGGTCTGAAAATAATGATACCCGCCGCGAGCCTCAACACTCACCGGACCGCATACATCAGTATGTATTATTTCTAGCAAGTTTGTTGCTCGCTCCATTGTTTCGGAGAACGGATTCTTAGTCATCTTGCCCATGAGGCATGGTTCGCAAGCATCAAGTGATTCCAAAAGCCCATCAGCATGGAGTTTCTTCATGCGCTTTACACCAATATGACCTAAACGGAACTGCCACAAATAAGTTGCACTATCATTATTAACCTTGCATCTTTTGGCTTCAATATTATGAATATGTGTATCACTATAATCAAGATTCAACAAAAATAGACCACTCATCAAGGGTGCATGACCATAAAAGATATTACTCATATAAATAGAACAACCATTATTATCTGATTTAAATGAATAACCGTCTCGCATCAAACAAGATCCAGGTATAATGTTCATGCTTAACGCTGGCACCAAATAATTATTCGTATGTAAAACAAAGCCCGACGGTAGATGTAGAGGTAGCGTGCCGACGGTGATCACATCGAATTTGGAACCATTTCCCACGCGCATCGTCACCTCGCCCTTAGCCAATCTTTGCTTAATCCGTCGCCCATGTTTCGAGTTGCAAATATGAGCAACAGAACCAGTATCAAATACCCAGGCTCTACTACGAGCATTAGTAAGGTACACATCAATAACATGTATATCAAATATACCTTTCACTTTGCCATCCTTCTTATCCGCCAAATACTTGGGGCAGTTCCGCTTCCAGTGACCAGTCGCACTCACTCTCAGGCTTAGGTCCAGACTTGGGCTTCTTCGCTTGAGCAGCAACTTGATTGTCGTTCTTCTTGAAGTTCCCCTTCTTCCCTTTGCCCTTTTTCTTGAAACTAGTGGTCTTGTTAACCATCAACACTTGATGCTCCTTCTTGATTTCTACCTCCGCAGCTTTTAGCATTGCGGAGAGCTCGGAAATTGTCTTATCCATCCCTTGCATATTATAGTTCATCACGAAGCTTTTGTAGCTTGGTGGCAGTGATTGAAGAACTCTGTCAATGACACTATCATCAGGAAGATTAACTCCCAGTTGAGTCAAGTGGTTGTGGTACCCAGACATTCTGAGTATATGTTCACTGACAGAACTATTCTCCTCCATCTTGCAGCTATAGAACTTATTGGACACTTCATATCTCTCAATTCGGGCATTTGCTTGAAATATTAACTTCAACTCCTAAAACATCTCATATCCTCCATGACGTTCAAAACGTCGTTAAAGTCCCGATTCTAAGCCGTAAAGCATGGCACACTGAACTATCGAGTAGTCATCAGCTTTGCTCTGCCAGACGTTCATAACATCTGGAGTTGCTCCTGCAGTGGGTCTTGCACCTAGCGGTGCTTTCAGGACGTAATTCTTCTATGCAGCAATGAGGATAATCCTCAAGTTATGGACCCAGTCAGTGTAGTTGCTACCATCATCTTTCAACTTAGCTTTCTCTAGGAACGCATTAAAATTCAAGGGAACGGAAGCACGGGCCATTGAACTACAACAACATGGACATGCAAAATACTATCAGGTACTAAGTTCATGATAAATAAGAACTCCCACTTATATAGACATCCCTCTAGTCATCTAAATGATCACGTGATCCATATCAACTAAACCATGTCCGATCATCATGTGAGATGGAGTAGTTTTCAATGGTGGACATCACTATGTTGATCATATCGACTATATGATTCACGTTCGACCTTTCGGTCTTAGTGTTTCGAGGCCATATCTGCATATGCTAGGCTCGTCAAGTTTAACCCGAGTATTCCGCGTGTGCAAAACTGGCTTCCACCCGTTGTATGTGGACGTAGAGCTTATCACACCCGATCATAACGTGGTGTCTCGGCACGACGAACTGTAGCAACGGTGCATACTCAGGGAGAACACTTATACCTTGAAATTTAGTGAGGGGTCATCTTATAATGCTACCGCCATACTAAGCAAAATAAGATGCATAAAGGATAAACATCACATGCAATCAAAATAAGTGATATGATATGGCCATCATCATCTTGTGCCTTTGATCTCCATCTCCAAAGCACCGTTATGATCACCATCGTCACCGGCTTTACACCTTGATCTCCATCGAAGCATCGTTGTCATCTCGCCAACTATTGCTTCTACGACTATCGCTACCTCTTAGTGATAAAGTAAAGCAATTACATGGCGATTGCATTTCATACAATAAAGCGACAACCATATGGCTCCTGCCAGTTGCCGATAACTGTTACAAAATATGATCATCTCATACAACAATTTATATCTCATCACGTCTTGACCATATCACATCACAGCAAGCCCTGCAAAAACAAGTTAGACGTCCTCTACTTTGTTGTTGCAAGTTTTACGTGGCTGCTAGGGGCTTCTAGCAAGAACCGTTCTTACCTACGCATCAAAACCACAACAATTTTTTGTCAAGTGTGTTGTTTTAACCTTCAACAAGGACCGGACGTAGTCAAACTCGATTCAACTAAAGTTGGAGAAACAAACACCCGCTAGCCACCTGTGTGCGAAGCACGTCGGTAGAACCAGTCTCATGAATGCGGTCATGTAATGTCGGTCCGGGCCGCTTCATCCAACAATGCAGCCGAATCAAAGTTAGACGTTGCTGCTAAGCAGTATGACTATTATCGCCCACAACTCAATGTGTTCTACTCATGCTTATAACATCTACGCATAGACCTGGCTCGCATGCCACTGTTGGGGAACGCAATATTTCAAAAAATTTCCTACGATCACGCAAGATCTATCTAGGAGATGCATAGCAACGAGCGGGGAGAGTGTGTCCACGTACCCTCGTAGACCGAAAGCGGAAGGATTTAGTAACGCGGTTAATGTAGTCGAACGTCTTCGCGATCCAACCTATCCAAGTACCGAACATACGGCACCTCCGCGATCAGCACACGTTCAGCTCGATGACGTCCCTCGAACTCTTGATCCAGTTGAGGCCGAGGGAGAGTTCCGTCAGCACGACGGCGTGGCGACGGTGATGATAAAGTTACCGGCGCAGGGCTTCGCCTAAGCACTACGGCGATATGACTGAGGTGTGTAACTGTGGAGGGGAGCACCGCACACGGTTAAGAGAACTCGTGTGTTCTAGGGTGCCCCCCTTGCCCCCGTATATGAAGGAGGGGAGGGGAGGTCAGCCGGCCCTCCTAGGGCGCGCCAGGAGAGGGGAATCCTACTAGGACTCCAAGTCTTAGTAGGTTTCCACGTAAGGAAGAGGGGGAAGAAGGAAGGAAGAGGGGGAAGGGAAGGAAAGGGGGGCGCTGCCCCCTTCCACTAGTCCAATTCGGACCCAAGGGGGGCAGCCCTCCTGGCCCTTCCTCTCTTCCCACTAAGGCCCAGCGAGGCCCATTAGCTCCCCCGAGGGGTTCCGATAACGCTCCGGCACTGCGATAATTATCCGGTACCTCTCGGAACTTATCCGGTGTCCGAATAACATCGTCCAATATATCAATCTTTATGTCTTGACCATTTCGAGACTCCTCATCATGTCCGTGATCTCATCCGGGACTCCGAACAATCTTCGGTCATCAAATCACATGACTCATAATACAAATCATCATCGAACGTTAAGCGTGCGGACCCTACGGGTTCGAGAACTATGTAGACATGACCGAGACACATCTCCGGTCAATAACCAATAGCGGAAGCTAGATGCTCATATTGGCTCCTACATATTCTACGAAGATCTTTATCGGTCAAACCGCATAACAACATACGTTGTTCCCTTTGTCATCGGTATGTTACTTGCCCGAGATTCGATCGTCGGTTTCATCATACCTAGTTCAATCTCGTTACCGGCAAGTCTCTTTACTCGTTCCGTAATGCATCATCCCGCAACTAACTCATTAGTCACATTGCTTGCAAGGCTTATAGTGATGTGCATTACCGAGAGGGCCCAGAGATACCTCTTCGATTCACGGAGTGACAAATCCTAATCTCGATCTATGCCAACTCAGCAAACACCATCGAAAACACCTGTAGAGCATCTTTATAATCACCCAGATACGTTGTGACGTTTGATAGCACACTAAGTGTTCTTCCGGTATTCGGGAGTTGCATAATCTCATAGTCATAGGAACATGTATAAGTCATGAAGAAAGCAATAGCAATAAACTAAACGATCATAGTGCTAAGCTAACGGATGGGTCTTGTCCATCACATCATTCTCTAATGATGTGATCCCGTTCATCAAATGACAACACATGTCTATGGCTAGGAAACTTAACCATCTTTGATTAACGAGCTAGTCAAGTAGAGGCATACTACGGACACTCTGTTTGTCTATGTATTCACACATGTACTAAGTTTCCGGTTAATACAATTCTAGCATGAATAATAAACATTTATCATGATATAAGAAAATATAAATAACAACTTTATTATTGCCTCTAGGGCATATTTCCTTCAGAAGTCCCATGAACTTCCCGGGAGGGGGGGGGGGGTCGGTAACCCCCGGTACTCCGAAACAACCCGAACCATTCCGGTGTCCGAATGTAACCTTCCAATATATGAATCTTTACCTCTCGACCATTTGGAGACTCCTCGTCATGTCCGTGATCTCATCCGGGACTCCAAACAAACTTCGGTCATCAAATCACATAACTCGTAATACAAATCGTCATCAAATCACATAACCAATAGTGGAACCTGGATGCTCATATTGGCTCCTAGATATTCTACGAAGATCTTTATCGGTCAAACCGCATAACAACATACGTTGTTCCCTTTGTCATCGGTATTTTACTTGCCTGAGATTCGATCGTCGGTATCATCATACCTAGTTCAATCTCGTTACTGGCAAGTCTCTTTACTCGTTCCGTAATGCATCATCCCGTAACTAATTCATTAGTCACATTGCTTGCAAGGCTTATAGTGATGATCATTACCGAGAGGGCCCAGAGATACCTCTCCGATACACGGAGTGACAAATCCTAATCTCGATCTATGCCAACTCAACAAACACCATCGGAGACACCTGTAGAGCATCTTTATAATCACCCAGTTACGTTGTGACGTTTGATAGCACACAAGGTGTTCCTCCGGTATTCGGGAGTTGCATAATCTCATAGTCAGAGGAACATGTATAAGTCATGAAGAAAGCAATAGCAATAAAAACTGAACGATCATTAATGCTAAGCTAACGGATGGGTCTTGTCCATCACATCATTCTCTAATGATGTGATCCCGTTCATCAAATGACAACACATGTCTATGGTTAGGAAACTTAACCATCTTTGATTAACGAGCTAGTCTAGTAGAGGCATACTAGGGACACTCTGTTTGTCTATGTATCCACACATGTACTAAGTTTCCGGTTAATACAATTCTAGCATGAATAATAAACATTTATCATGATATAAGGAAATATAAATAACAACTTTATTATTGCCTCTAGGGCATATTTCCTTCACCTGGTAGGCCTGCTATGTAAAAGTTTCATCTATCACACAACATTCGCTATTTATATCCATAATTTTGTTTCATAGCTCTCATCATGTCATAGATTCATAGTAATAAACACATGAAATTCAAACTGGCTTTACCAATAGCTATCTACTGATTGATGCTTACAGGACGCATCTTATTCTTGAAATGTGAGGAGCCAAATATCCATGCTCAAGGTTGGCTTTGTGAAACTGATTTATCTGGTGTTGAGCAAGGTTGTGAATTAAGGCTTCTAAGTTGCATTTTCTCAGAGTTTTGCGGTGACATCACGAAACTCGAAGGGCAAACAACTAGAGTGCATCTTTCTTAGTGTTTAGCTTTATAAATTTCATGTGCTAATATCTACTTGCGACATGCAACACTGCAAATATGATGAAGGACTATTCCTGATCAACCCCCTTTTTCCTACTATATCCTATTTCTACAATGCAATGTCACATAACACAATTGACGGTAACCCAATAGGATCATAGGCTAATATATATACTTTTTCTATATTTTTATAAAGCCTACTCTACAACCAGTGGCTAGCACATTATTATTCTTGCAATTTTTATTCAATTTAGCATTACATTATATTTTTACTACAAAACCCTTAATGTTAGCTTAAAGTTCCGCGGCACCGCGCGGGGTGTCATCTAGTTTTCACAATACTCCTGCTCGAGTGGAGTTCCAACAGCCACTTCCTGTCTGAACCGCTGTTCGTGACAAACATCAACTTATTTTGGATATGCTACTGTGGTATGGACACGACCTTCAGAAGTTAAGATAGACAGGAATTCGACTACAAATCCCACTCGTCCGTGAATCCCTACTCATCAAGACCACATAAGATAGCTGACTTCGTATGGTAAATTGGCATTCCAGACGAGCAGAATCAACCAGGGCACATCAGACGGAGCACACTTTTCATAGAATAATATGCTAAAGAAAATTAGTAAAAGCATGAAATGGCCCACGAATATATCTCTGTCTGCCAGCATTCAGCAACACAATCAGCAGAAATTGTACGTTTCAGCAACCCAAGCTAAGAATCAGAACAGTGCCTTGAAGGTAGATACCGCAACAGAGCACAAACCATGTTTTTTTGGTTCATATATAAATTAAGCTTCAAAAGGGCCCTGGTACAAAAATCAAAACCTCTTTCCAAGTTTCAGTTAACACCTCAGATGATGCAGCCCTGAAGAGCAGCAGAAATTGCAGGTTTCAACAACCCAAGCTTGAGAATCAAAACAGTGCTTTGCAGGTAGACACCGCAACAGAGCACAAACCATGTTTTTTGTTCATGTAATAGGAGTATAAATTAAGCATTGTCTGATGATGAACTCAAAAAGGCCCCTGGTACAAAAGCCAAAACCTCTCTCCAAGTCTCAGTTAACACCGGCCTTCTTCTCAGACGGTGCAGCCCTGAAGAGCAGCAGTGCACGCGAACGGGTCCGTCGTGGAGAAATCAGATCCTCTCTCGAAGTTCAGCACCCACTTGTCATCTCCCGTTTCGAGTGGACTCTCAAAGAGCACCAGCGAACAGCCTCGGCTGGCCCATCTTGCGTCGAACAGAGGTTTCACTTTGGAGTTGGCCTCGTCCATGGAAGCGAAGCTCCCTTTGCAGAACACAATCACCAGCTTCGTCAGCATCCGAGCGCTCTCCAGGACGAACTTGAGGAAGGAGAGCTCGCCCCTCTCCCCTCGGAAGGCGTAGAAGACCATCAGCTTAAGGTGTGACTGGATGCACTCGATGTCGCCGGCCTCGTGCCAGAACTTGTTGTTGACCTTGCCTGTGGGCTCGTCGGTCTCATTGGACTGTAAAACGGTGAAACCAGTAAATACTTATTCAGCTCCACAATGATGCATCGACAACACATACAGAATTACAGATACAGGGGTGATGCTAGATAAGTGAGGGGGTCTCACTCTCACCTCGAGATGTAGCCTCTCGACGTTGGGGAAGCATCTGAGGAAGCTCGGCAGCATCTTAGCATCGTTGCGGACACCAAAGCACACTCTTAAGCTGAGGATCTTAACGCTCGGGACCGTGGTGCTTGGGCTTGGCTTCGTCCCAGCCTGCAATGCACCAATTTTGTGAGGAAAGTTCACCCATTGACATAGATATCGAACAAATGGAAACTTGTGAGAGCCATTTGCACCTTGATGATGGTGTTGCCGATCTCTAGCAGGTGTCGTGCCGGCTCCAAGTAGCCAAGTAAGCTCAGCGCAGGGGCATGGCCAATCTTGACAATCCTGTGCAAGCCATCGCGGGCTGATGATGTCCAGATGATGACCCTCTCAAGGTTAGGGGCGTTCTTGACGACGATATTCAGATCGATGCCTTCTATGATCTGCACGCACCGGAGGCTGCGGCTGACGAGGCTGAGCCACTTGAGCAGAACGTTGGCTTGGATGCAGAGGATCTCCAGCACAGGGCTCCTGGCGAGGACGAAGTCCATGTCCCGGTTCACAATGGCCATGCCCAAGAGGCCCAGCTCGCGGAGGTGTGGGAATGACACTCCGCGCGGGAGGTCGGCCGTGTTAGGGAAGGCAAGGGTGCCAAGGTAGAGGCGGGTGAGGGTGGCCATGCCGAAGAAGGTGGCGGGGAGGGCCATGTCGAGCGGCCACGGGCGGTTGACGAGCATGAGCTCCCGGACGCCCTTGACGGCGAGGAGCTGGAGCCAGCGCGCGAGCCGGCCGGGGGTCTCCTGCATGTGGCATGAGATGAGGTGGACGAAGCGGAAGGGCCCCGGGTGCGCGTCGAGGATGTGGGTGATGGCGGACTCGACGCGCTGCGCGTGGGCGCGCTCGACCCGCAGGCTGGAGCCGCATCCGGCGGGGAGGAGGTCGGCGTCGACGAGGACGAGCGGGGTGGAGAGCCAGACCCGGCGCCAGCGGCAGGAGAGCGCGGCGGTGCGCGCGCCGTCCTTGGCGGGGAGGCGGGAGACGATGTTGCGGAGGAGCTCCTCGGGGAGGCCGCTGATGCGGTCGACGCCGCCGCCGTCGTCCTGGGGCGGGAGAAAGGCGGCGGAGAGGGCGGCGCGGCTGGAGACGAAGGGCGGGCTGGGGAGGACATAGTGGAGGAAGGTCATGGCGGTGGTCACGTCGGACTCGAGGGTGACCGGGTCCATGCCGTGCTCCCGGTACATGGCCTGCGTCGCGGCGTCCATGGGGAAGGCCCGCACACGGGGGTCCAGGGCCGCCGCCGCGAGGCCTCCATGGCGCGGTCCGCGGGTGCACCGGGGTCCATGGGGACACCTGCACCGGTGCTCAGGGTTACCGGCGTCCATGGAGGCAGGTGGCCGCCGCTGACGGTATCGGCTGCGAGGGTTTGGGGATTTGGGGTTTTGAAATGCGATGGCGGAAGAAATTTGCTGGCTTTGGGCGGAGAAGACGGTGGATGACTGGATACGATTCGCGCAGCGTGCTTCTTTCTGGAGTAGTTTGCTTCTTCTTCTTTTTTTGAGGGAATCTGGAGTAGTTTGCTGGCTTTTCCTATTTGACGCATTCTGCGTCAAGTAGTAGTCGATCCTTCGCACAGACCAGATCAAAGCTAGCGATAGAACTGGGCCGGCCCATCCGAGAAGCTAACGAGTACAGGCATCCGGTTTTGTGTACATTCTGGAAGCTTCCAGCCTGGTTTTTCTGGTTTTGTGAAGATTCTAGAATGTTCCTGAACCATTATTTTCTGGTTTTTCGCTTTCTTATGTTTTTTTACTAAAACAAATTTATGTTCCTGTTCCTGTTTCTTTTCTTTTTTCTTTTTTGTTCAGTTTCTTTTCTTTATGTTTCTGTTCAAAATTTTCAAAACGTCTTCAGAAAAATTTGGGGATTTCAATTAATAATTCCATTTCAAAACTTGTTCGCTAATTTCAAAGAATATGTTCATGTTTCCAAATTTTGTTCGGAAGATTCAAAAAATGTTCTCGTTTCGAAAAATTGTTCACAAATTCCAAAATTTGTTCACAAATTCCAAAATTTGTTCACAAATTTCGAAATTTGTTCATGTATTAAATTGTGTTCTGGAGTTTAAAAAAATGTTCTGTTTCAAATATTATGTGAATTTTCCAAAAAATGTTCATGTTTTGAAAATTTGTTCTGAAGTTTAAAATACTCGGTTTTCAAAAAATGTTCACTTTCCAAATTTAGTTTTGGAACTAAATTTTTTTTCTGTTATGATAAAAATGTTTGTGTTTTCAAATTTTGTTCCAGAGTTTCATAAAATGTTCGTGTTTTCCAAAATTTAAGAATTTCGAAAAATGTTCCAGTTTTGAAAAAATGTTCACGTATTCTTTTTATCCCAGAGTTTCAAAAAATTGTTCGGTATTTTCAAAAAATGTGCCTTTTTTGAAAATGTTTGAGTTTTTTTAAATTTTGTTCACAAATTCATAAACATTTCCTTTTTAAAAACTAATGTTTGGGGTTTGAAATTTCGGAAATACTCGGATCTGCGATGGTTTTGGTTCTTAATTTATTCGCATAGCCGTTAGTCAGATATGGTCGTCAGGTGAAGTGGTAATAGCATGTCTTGGCGAAGTGGAGCTCCTGAGTTCGATGCCTACTCAACGCCACTTTTTTTAGACCTCAGACTCGCTCTACAGTACTGGTTCGCTGCTGCTCGCTAGCTTGGGCCGGCCCAGTCAGATATCTGCATGTGTGTTCGGCTGGCAACTTGCCGCAAAGAGCGGCAGATATGAGCTCCCTAGTTTGCTTGCAGTCAAACCTGGCTACCTGGACCGACACGGCACAGCTCGTTAAGCGCCTCCAGTACCAGGCACGGCCCCTTTAGAGTAAACGGGCCAGCCCGTGGCACGTTTGGCCCGCGTGCTTTTCGGCCTAATGGGCTATTTTTTAGGCTATTTGGACTGTTTTTGCCCAATGTATGAAAATAACATAAAACTGCCGCACGGTGCCGGCTTGCGGGATCAATCCTATTTGATGTCGGCACGCGGCAAATAGCCGACGCGATGCATGATGGTGGGGCGCGGTGGGCCAACCCAATTCTGGGTTTCTCTCTGCGGGGGTCGCTGATATTTCTAGTACTACTAAGCTTGTTATTGCCTATGATTACAAGGTTGTAATTGATGATATCGAGGAAGGAAGAGGAGGCACCTATGCGGTCATTGTAAAAGAGTTCAAAATCAGGGCTAGTTCTTGTCTAGTTACTTCTGATGGGAGAGCTTTGAATAGTGAAGCTCGTAATCTTGCCAAACATCTGTTATGCTTGATCAAGGTCGTCATTTGTGGCTTATTCATTCTTCTGACCCATCTTGTATTTCTTTGAACATCCACATGGATCAACAATGTGTTCGCAAATCAAGAAAAATGTTGTTTCTAGTGCTGATTTTTCTTTTGGTCTTTTCTGTTCGCCACTTTTTTTAGACCTCAGACTCGCTCTACAGTACTGGTTCGCTGCTGCTCGCTAGCTTGGGCCGGCCCAGTCAGATATCTGCCTGTGTGTTCGGCTGGCAACTTGCCGCAAAGAGCGGCAGATATGAGCTCCCTAGTTTGCTTGCAGTCAAACCTGGCTACCTGGACCGACACGGCACAGCTCGTTAAGCGCCTCCAGTACCAGGCACGGCCCCTTTAGAGTAAACGGGCCAGCCCGTGGCACGTTTGGCCCGCGTGCTTTTCGGCCTAATGGGCTATTTTTTAGGCTATTTGGACTGTTTTTTGCCCAATGTATGAAAATAACATAAAACTGCCGCACGGTGCCGGCTTGCGGGATCAATCCTATTTGATGTCGGCACGCGGCAAATAGCCGACGCGATGCATGATGGTGGGGCGCGGTGGGCCAACCCAATTCTGGGTTTCTCTCTGCGGGGGTCGCTGATATTTCTAGTACTACTAAGCTTGTTATTGCCTATGATTACAAGGTTGTAATTGATGATATCGAGGAAGGAAGAGGAGGCACCTATGCGGTCATTGTAAAAGAGTTCAAAATCAGGGCTAGTTCTTGTCTAGTTACTTCTGATGGGAGAGCTTTGAATAGTGAAGCTCGTAATCTTGCCAAACATCTGTTATGCTTGATCAAGGTCGTCATTTGTGGCTTATTCATTCTTCTGACCCATCTTGTATTTCTTTGAACATCCACATGGATCAACAATGTGTTCGCAAATCAAGAAAAATGTTGTTTCTAGTGCTGATTTTTCTTTTGGTCTTTTCTGTTCTTCACTAGAAGTAGGTTTTCTTTTGGGGGGTTTCTGTGTGTGGTTTTTTGAGCCGCTTTTTTCTTGCTCTTTTAAATAAATGTTTTGTTTTGAATAGTTCAAAACCAAAAAAATGATTGTATTTTGAAAACGGCGATTTTAGCAATTGTCAAAAATTTCAAAAAAAATGTTTGGAATTTAAAAAACTAAATTCCAGATTTTGTGTTTTAAATCTCCGAAACTAAAAAAATCCAAATTTCCTAAATTAATAAAAGAACCTTTTTATTAATACCATTGTGCACATATCTCGCATGTCTATTTATGTCGTTGATGCCCTATAGATAAAAAAGTGTAAATGTTTATATGGGCTCTACCAATAAATTTATTGGTATTTGCATCCGTGTTGAGTTGTAGATCACCAACAAACTCATCCCAAAATACTTCCGCATGTCGGGCCGACATGTCGGTTATCCAACTTTTTTCCCTCTCTCTCTCTCTCTCTTCTTCCCAATCTCTCTCACAGCGTGAGGAAGAGACGTGTGTGCCGACCGTGGGGGAAGCAACAACAGCAGCAGAGGGAGGTGAGTGTCGACGATGGGGGTGGCTGAAGGAAATATGCCCTAGAGGCAATAATAAAGTTGTTATTTATATTTCCTTATATCATGATAAATGTTTATTATTCATGCTAGAATTGTATTAACTGGAAACTTAGTACATGTGTGAATACATAGACAAACAGAGTGTTCCTAGTATGCCTCTACTTGACTAGCTCGTTAATCAAAGATGGTTAAGTTTCCTAACCATAGACATGTGTTGTCATTTGATGAACGGGATCACATCATTAGGGAATGATGTGATGGACAAGACCCATCTGTTAGCTTAGCATAATGACCGTTTAGTTTTATTCCTATTGCTTTCTTATGACTTATACATATTCCTCCGACTATGAGATTATGCAACTCCCGAATACCGGAAGAACACTTTGTGTGCTATCAAACGTCACAACGTAACTGGGTGATTATAAAGATGCTCAACAGGTGTCTCTGAAGGTGTTTGTTGATTTGGCATAGATCAAGATTAGGATTTTTCACTCCGTGTATCAGAGAGGTATCTCTGGGCCCTGTCGGTAATGCACATCACTATAAGCCTTGCAAGCAATGTGATTAATGAGTTAGTTACGGGATGATGCATTACGGAACGAGTAAAGAGACTTGCCGGTAACGAGATTGAACTAGGTATGAGGATACCGACGATCGAATCTCAAGCAAGTAACATACCGATGACAAAGGGAATGACGTATGTTGTTATGCGGTTTGATCGATAAAGATCTTCGTAGAATTTGTAGGAGCCAATATGAGCATCCAGGTTCCGCTATTGGTTATTGACCGGAGACGTGTCTCGGTCATGTCTACATGGTTCTCAAACCCGTAGGGTCCACACGCTTAACGTTCGACGATGATTTGTATTATGAGTTATGTGATTTGATGACCGAAGTTTGTTCGGAGTCCCGGATGAGATCACGGATATGACGAGGAGTCTCAAAATGGTTGAGAGGTAAAGATTCATATATTGTAAGGTTATATTCGGACATCGGAATGGTTCCGAGTGATCCGGGTATTTTTTCGGAGTACTGAGGGGTTACCGGAACCCCCGGTGAAGTGTTGGGCCAACATGGGCCTAAGGGAGAGAGAAGGAAGCCCACGGGAGGTGGCCGCGCCCTCCCCCCTCCTTGGGAGTCCGAATAGGACAAGGAAGAGGGGGCGGCGCCCCCCTTCCCTTTCCCTCTCCCTCTCCTTCCTATTCCCTCCGGTAGAAGAAAGGAAAAGGGGGCCGAATCCTACTTGGACTAGGAGTCCAAGTAGGACTCCCCCCATGGCGCGCCCCTCCTGGCCGCCTGCCTCTCTCCCCCCTCCTTTATATACGTGGCCAGGGGGCACCCCAAAGCACAACAGACAATCTCTTAGCCGTGTGCGGTGCCCCCCTCCACAGTTTAACACCTCGGTCATATCGTCGTAGTGCTTAGGCGAAGCCCTGCGCCGGTAACTTCATCATCACCGTCGCCACGTCGTCGTGCTGACGAAACTCTCCCACGACCCTCTACTGGATCAAGAGTTCGAGGGACGTCATCGTGTTGAACGTGTGCTGAACACAGAGGTGCCGTACGTTTGGTACTTGGATCGGTTGGATCGTGAAGACGTTCAACTACATCAACCGCGTTACTAAATGCTTCCGCTTTCGGTCTACAAGGGTATGTGGACACACTATCCTGTCTCTTTGCGATGCATCTCCTAGATAGATCTTGCGTGATCGTAGGAATTTTTTTGAATTACTACGTTCCCCAAAAGTGGCATCCAAGCCAGGTCTATGCGTAGATGATATATGCACGAGTAGAACACAAAGAGTTGTGGGCAATAATAGTCATACTGCTTACCACCAACGTCTTACTTTGATTCGGCGGTATTGTTGGATGAAGTGGCCCGGACCGACATTACATGACCGCGTTCATGAGACTGGTTCTACCGACGTGCTTCGCACACAGGTGGCTGGCGGGTGTCTGTTTCTCCAACTTTAGTTGAATCGAATTTGACTATGGCTGGTCCTTGTTGAAGGTTAAAACAACACACTTGACGAAAAATCGTTGTGGTTTTGATGCGTAGGTAAGAACGGTTCTTGCTAGAAGCCCGTAGCAACCACGTAAAACTTGCAACAGCAAAGTAGAGGACTAAGCGGTAGTGATAGTCGTAGAAGCAATAGTTGGCGAGACGAAAATGATGCTACGATGGAGATCAAGGTGTCAAGCCGGTGACGATGGAGATCATGATGGTGCTTTGGAGATGGAGATCAGAGGCACAAGACGATGATGGCCATATCATGTCACATATTTTGATTGCATGTGATGTTTTTCCTTTATGCATCTTATTTTGCTTAGTACGGCGGTAGCATTATAAGATGCTCTCTCACTAAATTTCAAGGTATAAGTGTTCTCCCTGAGTATGCACCGTTGTTATAGTTCGTCGTGCCGAGACACCACGTGATGATCGGGTGTGATAAGTTCTACATTCACATACAGCGGGTGAAAGCCAGTTTTGCACGTGCAGAATACTCGGGTTAAACTTGACGAGCCTAGCATATGCATATATGGCCTCGGAACACTGAGACCGAAAGATCGAACATGAATCATATAGTAGATATGATCAACATAGTGATGTTCACCATTGAAAACTACTCCATCTCACGTGATGATCGGACATGGTTTAGTTGATATGGATCACGTGATCATTTAGATGACTAGAGGGATGTCTATCTAAGCGGGAGTTCTTAAATAATATGATTAATTGAACTTTAATTTATCATGAACTTAGTACCTGATAGTTTTTGCTTGTCTATGTTGTTGTAGATCAATGGCCCGTGCTACCGTTCCTTTGAATTTTAATGCGTTCATAGAGAAATCTAAGTTGAAAGATGATGGTAGCAACTACACGGACTGGGTCCGTAACTTGAGGATTATCCTCATTGCTGCACAGAAGAATTACGTCCTGGAAGCACCGCTAGGTGCAAGACCCGCTGCAGGAGCAACTCTGGACGTTATGAACGTCTGGCAGAGCAAAGCTAATGACTACTCGATAGTTCAGTGTGCCATGCTTTACGTCTTAGAATTGGGACTTCACTACTGCAGGATGCTGCTAACGCGACACTACAATCAGAGACCTTTCGAGAAACTGTGTGCGATGCCATAACCGCAAACAGTGTTGTATGAAAACCGTCAGAAATGTATAAAACATTTGCGATGACGGATGCATCAAACACGGTTCAAGTTTTAGTTGCGTGTGCGATGAAGGGCATACGGTTCGGTTCAATTAACTGTTTGCGATGAGGAGGAACAAAAGTAACGGGCAGCCAGATGAAGGCGTGTGCGATACACAGCATACGGTTCACTCGGATGAACTGTTTGTGATTAGGCAACACAAAAGAAATGGGCAGCCAGATGAAGGTGTGTGCGATATACAGCATACGGTTCACTCGGATGAACTGTTTGTGATTAGGCAACACAAAAGAAACGGTCAGCCGGATCAAGGTGTGTGGGATATACGGCATGCGGTTCACTCGGATGAACTGTTTGCGTTGACACAAGAGTACATAAACGGTTCAACTTAACAAGACGTGTGTGTTGTGCGATGGGATTGCATGCGGTTCACTTGGCCCTTGTCGTCGGTGTGTGACCTCTGTGGCAACCGTTCGCTCCCCAGGTGCCTCTTCGTGTACCGTGGCAACCGTCCACCGACTCTTCGCCTTTTCCTCTCGATTTGGAACTGCTGTCGCACGCTAGCTCTTCCTCCCTCCTCCATTTGCCTTCACCCTTCCTTCTGCCATTGTTTGATCGTCTTCTCCATGGAGGGAACAAGCCGGAAACGACCCCGTTATTCTTGCCCCGATCTGAATGATGACGCGGTGGAGGAACTCATTGATTGGTGTGACGTCATCACCTCGGCTAGCATGGCAGGTTCGTTCAAGACCATTCTTGACTCAACTAATAACATCATTACAAGGAACCCAAGGGTTCAGGAGCAGTTTGATCTCCCCTATCTTCTTCGCCGTGACCCCGCTGACTGGCGCGGGGACGAGGGAAGGCTCGCCTTGTGTAAGTTGATGTCGCTTGATAATGATATGTATGATGTTAAGATGCCATCGCTTGAGGGCAAGGCTTGGGCAGGCGCAAATGGAGATTGGGTTGTTTATATTGGGTACAACTGCGAGTGGGAACTTGTGAATGTGTACACTCGTCACCGGGTTCCACTTCGAAAAATCTCAGACGACTGCCCAGAGGTTGAGTACACCGGTATTCTATGTGAGTTCAAATACGATCATGCTGACTGTCGTCTACGGAAGATAGCAATTTGTCGAGTTCCCAACCGCTCTTGGGGTTATAGGAATGCTTATGTTGTCGCTATCTTCGACAAGCTTGTTGCCGTCCTTCATGGTTCGACTTGATGGATATTGCTCAAAAATCAGTTTCTATACACGGATGAGTACTGAGATGCAATTCAATACGAGGGTCTTGTGTTTGCTGCCACCACTCGTGGCACTGTTTTTGCATGGAATCCTCATGATTTCGGTACGTTTGTCTTCCACCGTAATTATAATTGTTTCATCCACATGCATGCGGGTTAGCTAGTTTCCCTTTACTAATTAACCTTCTTATGTTTCCAAGGTCCTGTGAACATTCCACCACCTATACTTGAAAATTTTATTCATGAGCATGATGACGAGCAGGACCCATATACTCAGTGGCGCCTGGCAACTTATTCCGATGGATCACCTCTTCTTGTCTGTATACGGGGCACTGCTGATGTTACTAAGGAAGCAGGTGTTGTCTCCTATGGTCGCACTCTGCGGACCTATTCCAACATCAGTTGCAGGGTATTCGGGATGGATACTAGTGTACTAGCGCCAACAGCTTCTCCCTGGTTCAGTATTGAAAGTCTTGGAGGAAACTCGCTCTTCCTTGGACAAAACTATCCAATGATGGTGGAAGGCGATCCAGCTGCTGTTGACACAACGTCACTACCATTTATGAGAAGCAGTTGTATCTATATCTCGGACATTACTATGCTTCCCTACTGTCCCAATATGGGTATTGAAATAGGCCGCTTCAGCCTGGATGATCAGTCCTGCGTTGGTCTCGAGATTGACAGTAGCTGGCCCTTCCCAGAGAATCACTTCTGGTTCAAAGCAAGCGTTTCCAACGCTGACGAGTGGCTGAGCTGAAGTTCATTTCATCGCTTTGTTATTTGTTGTGTGAGAAAAACTTTACTAGAATGTTTTGTTGGAAATGATCTATAATCCAACGTCTATCCTCGTTGTCGTGGTGGGTTGATGACTTGTTGTATGTAATCAATGGTACATTTGCATATGCGTCCATGAACTCACGCCTGCTAGTGGTGTCCATATGAACAGTGCTAGTGATTTTAGTTGCAAAAGTTAGATAGTGCTAGTGATTTGTAGCTGCATATTTTGACAAATCGCAGTGTTACAAGGTTGACAAATGGAAATGTTACTAGATAAACAAATGTCAGTCTTTCCAGTTTGAGAAATGGCAACATACTCAAAATGGCAGATATGCAAATCTTACCCAATTGTTTGTACGTGGTTGCACACGGGTCATGCAAAACAACCGTTTGCGTTGAAGGGATGTAGAAATCCTGCTCGACACATTTTCCCTTGGCTTCCTGGGGAAGCTGTCGGTTTGCATACAGGTGTTCTAACTAAAACGTTTGCGATGAGTGTTTTATATTTAAAAACCGTTGACTTTTTTTCAAAAGAGAATCGTTTGATAAGTCTGTACATTAAGAGAGAAAAACGCAAGTTCGTTCAAACCATATCTTTCATTCAGTCACACCGCGAATTTATATTCATATGATCGAGAATTTGAGATACAGTATTAAACCTCAAAAAAACTATTTCCGGGACGCCATTGTTGAAGTCTTCAAGGCAGCACAAAATGTTCGTCACCTGTAAATCAAACATCATGTCGTCGCGCGATCGACGGGCGGGGTGCGGGAGGACGACAACTGGCGCCGCTGAGTGGTAGCGGTCGACGGCAGCGTCCCATGCCGCTGAGGGGGGCGCATGGGCACGGGCACGGGCATGGCAGATGCATCCAAACGCACGGGGACCGGTGCCGCGGTGGGTGGAGGGGCGCGCACGGGCGCGGCGGATGCAGCCAAACGCACGGGGGCCGGCGGCACGGTGGGTGGAGGGGCACGCACGGGCACGGGCACGGGAGCTGGCGCTGGCATGTACACGAGCTTGCGCGGGTCCGCGGAGACCTCGCTGATACCCGCGGCTTCCAGCTCTGCGATAGTGCCCGGCGACCAGCCCGTCAATGCTACGGGGATGGTTGATACGTCTCCAACGTATCCATAATTTATGAAGTATTCATGCTATTATATTATCCATCTTAGATGATTTATATGCATTTATATGCTATTTTATATGATTTTTGGGACTAACCTATTAACCAAGAGCCCAGTGCCAGTTTCTGTTTTTTCCTTGTTTTTGAGTTTTACAGAAAAGGAATACCAAACGGAGTTCAATTGACGTGCCAATTTTTTTTGACTTTTTATGGACCAAAAGAAGCCCCTGGAGCAAAAGAGTTGGGCCAGAAGAGTCCCGGGCTGTCCACGAGGGTGGGGGCGCCCCCCTGGGCGTGGGCCCCTGCCTCGTGGACGACTCGGAGACCCCCCTGACGTGAAACCAACGCCAAAATTCCTATAAATACAGAAACCTCCAGAAAATAACCAAGATCGGAATTTCCGCCGCCGCAAGCCTCTGTAGCCACGAGAAATCAATCTAGGCCCTCTCTGGCACCCTGCCGGAGGGGGCCATCATCACCGGAGGCCATGGAGGAGGATCCCGGAGGGGCCATCATCGCCATGAAGGCCAAGGACCAGAGGGAGAACGTCTCTCCATCTAGGGGGAGGCCATGGAGGAGGAAGCACAAGGGGGAGAACCTCTCCTCCTCTCTCTCGGTGGCGCCGGAGTGCCATCGGGAGGGGAATCATCGCCGCGGTGATCATCTTCATCAACATCACCATCATCATCACCATCCTCATCTATTTTACGCGGTCCACTCTCCCGCACCCCACTGTAATCCATACTTGAACATGGTGCTTTATGCCACATATTATGATCCAATGATGTGTTGCCATCCTATGATGTTTTGAGTAGATATCCTTTGTCTTTGGGTTGATTGATGATCTAGATTGGTACGAGTTGTATGTTTTATTTTGGTGCTGTCCTATTGTGCCCTCCGTGTCGCGCAAGCGTGAGGGATTCCCGCTGTAGGGTGTTGCAATACGTTCATGATTCGCTTATAGTGGGTTGGTGAGTGACTGAAACACAAACCCGAGTAAGGGGGTTGTTGCGTATGGGAATAAAGAGGACTTGATGCTTTAATGCTGTGGTTGGGTTTTACCTTAATGATCTTTAGTAGTTGCGGATGCTTGCTAGAGTTCCAATCATAAGTGCATATGATCCAAGAAGAGAAAGTATGTTAGCTTATGCCTCTCCCTCATATGAAATTGCAATGACGACTACCGGTCTTGTTAACGATTGCCTAGGATAATTCCGCACGCCGACCCGTCATTATTCCACACTCGCTATTTATAATATTTAGTAATATATTCTAACTTTATGATAACAGCACCTACTTTTATATTTTAGCTCTCCGATATCATGCAAAGTTATCCTCTTCATACCCACAACGTAGTTTTATTTCTCGTTTCTAGTTGGAAGCAAACGTTCGGTGTACGTAGAGTCGTATCAGTGGCAGATAGGGCTTGAGAGAATATTGATCTTACCTTTAGCTCCTTGTGGGTTCGACACTCCATACTTATCACTTCCACCTTTGGAAATTGCTACGATGATTCCCTGCACTTGGGGATTATCAAGCTCTTTTCTGGCGCCGTTGCCGGGGAGCAATAGCGTGGGGTTGATATTCTCGTGTGTGCTTGTTTGCTTTCTTCACTAAGTAGATTTTGTTTTTCCTTTTTGTTTCTGTTTAGTTGTGGGTGAAACATACAAAAAAATTAAAAGAATGAAAATACAAAAAAAATTACTTGCCTCTCATGCCTAAAAGGTTTTTCAAAAAGAGAAGTGATTGGAAAGTTATGCATTGAAGAAGTGAAGGTCGACCTTGAGCACTTGTGTTCATGCTCACGGAAACAATGTAGAATTTTTCATGCAAGTTTCTCTGTAAATAATTATCCCCTTGTATATATCCATTGTATTATAAAAATAATGTGCCAAGCTTTGGTTTTAGGATGATTAGATTGCTTGTTTACTATGTGCAGAACAAAAACAGAAACTTTGGCTGTAGCGCGTGATTTTACATTTTTTACTGGAAGGTCAGATGGGTCTGAAACTTTTTTCACATTACTTCTGTACAAATTTTCAAATTTTCAAATTTATTTCATAATTTTTGGAGTTACAGAAGTTTACTAAACTTCCAGATTACTACAGACTGTCCTGTTTTTGACAGATTCTGTTTTCGCGTGTTGTTTGCTTATTTTGATGAATCTATGGCTAGTATCGGGGGGTATGAACCATAGAGAAGTTGGAATACAGTAGGTTTAACACCAATATAAATAAAGAATGAGTTCATTACAGTACCTTAAAGTGGTAGTTTGCTTTATTACACTAACGGATCTCACAAGTTTTTGTTAAAGTTTTGTGTGGATGAAGTGTTCGAAGATCGAGGAGCTATCAATATGAGAAGAATAAAGAGAGGCAAGAGTTCAAGCTTGGGGATGCCCAAGGCACCCCAAGTAAATATTTCAAAGGATACTCAAGCATCTAAGCTTGGGGATGCCCCGGTTGGCATCCCATCTTTCTTCTTCAACAATTATCGGTATACCTCGGTTTTTGTTTTGTTCACATGATTTGTGTCCTTTGTGTTTTTCTTTTTCTTTAAGAACCATGCTAGTATGATATGCCCTTCATCATTTATAGAATGATTCATGTGCTTCACTTATATCTTTTGAGTATGACTTATAGAATGCTCTTTGTGCTTCACTTAAATCTTTTGAGTATGGTTTTATAGAATGCTTCGTGTGCTTCACTTATATATTTTGAGCTTGGATATTGGTTAGTCTATATTAATTGTAGAATGCTCCATGAACTTCACTTATATCTTTTGGAGTATGAATAATACTATCATCTAAAGCGGGTTTGGAAGAGTGTCAACTTTAGGAATTAGTGATCCCACTATTCCGAATGAGAAGAATTTTGCTTATGTGGAGAGTAGAAAAATTTCTATGCTTGTAGATCATGAAAAGAATGCTTTATGTGATGGTTATATTGTTGAATTCATTCATGATGCTACTGAAAATTATTATGAGGGAGGAATATATGCTTGTAGGAGTTGCAATAATATCAAGTTTCCTCTCTATGTGCTTAAAGTTTTGAAGTTATACTTGTTTTGCCTTCCTATGCTAGTTGATTCTTGTTCCTATAAATTATGTGTTCACAAAATCCCTAGGCATAGGAAGTGGGTTAGATTCAAATGTGCTAGTCATATTCTTCATGATGCTCTCTTTATGTTTCAATTCTTTCTTTTATGTGAGCATCATTGAAATCATCATGCCTAGCTAAAAGGCATTAAAGAAAAGCGCTTGTTGGGAGACAACCCAATATTTACCCTTACTGTTTTTGTGTGTTTACATGATTAAGCTACTGTAGTAATCATGTTTTATAGCTTTTGTTTCAATAAAGTGCCAAGTAAGACCTTTGGGAAGACTTGGGTGAAAGTTAATGTGATCTTGCTGTAAAAAACAGAAACTTTGCGCTCACGAGATTAGCTGTCATTTTTTACAGAAGAGTGATTTTGAGTTGATTCTTTTTTCAGAAGATTAATAGACAAATTACTCACGTCCAACAATTTATTTCATAATTTTTGGAGTAGCAGAAGTATGGTTGCTGTTCAGATCATTACAGACTGTTCTGTTTCTGACAGATTCTGTTTTCATTGCATAGTTTGCTTGTTTTCTAGTTTCTATGGCTTATATTTCTCAATATAAATTGTAGAAATGATATGGTACAGTAGGCATTGTGTGAGAACAATTATGAACCTTGTCTTTGACAGTACCAAAGTGAATGGTTTACTCTTTATCATACTAACCTATCTCACGAAGTTCCGTTAAGTTTTGTGTGATTGAAGTTTTCAAGCTTTGGGTGAGATATCGATATGAGGAGAATAAGGAGTGGAAAGACCCTAAGCTTGGGGATGCCCAAGGCACCCCAAGGTAATATTTAAGGAAGACTCAAGTGTCTAAGCTTGGGGATGCCCCGGAAGGCATCCCCACTTTCGTCTTCAAAACTATCAGTATACCTTACTCGGAGCTATATTTTTATTCATCACATGATATGTGTTTTGCTTGGAGCGTATTTTCAATTTTACTTGCTGTTTGAATAAAATCATTGGATCTGAAATATTGAATGAAAAAGAATCCTCCCATGGCTAGTTAATTATTTGACTACTCAGTGTTCTTCACTTATATCTTTTGGAGTAGTTTGTCATTTGCTCATGTGCTTCACGTATATCCTATGAGTAAATGGTTGAATGAATTGAATATCATAAATCTGAATTTATATATGTTTCATATGCTTATAACATGGGGAGTAATGACTTCACACATAATAAGTATAGGTAGTAAACTTATTGAAAGTTAGCAAACGTAGAATTGGTCACTTGAACAATTCATGAAAGAATATTGAAGGAAGAGAGATTTCACATATAAATATACTATCTTGGACATCTTTTGTAATTGTGAGCACTCATTAAAATATGACATGCTAAAAGGTTGATGTTGGACAAGGAAGACAACTTAATGGGTTATGTTTTCTTATATCCGAAATAAAGTATATTGTCATGGATCATCCAACATGCTGAGCTTGCCTTTCCCCTCTCATGCTAGCCAAATTCTTTGCACCAAGTAGAGATACTACTTGTGCTTCCAAATATCCCTTAAACTAGTTTTGCCATGAGAGTCCACCATACCTACCTATGGATTGAGTAAGATCCTTCAAGTAAGTTGTCATCGGTGCATGCAATAAAAATTGCTCTCTAAATATGTATGATCTATTAGTGCGAAGAAAATAAGCTTTATACGAACTTGTGATAGGGAAGAAATAAAAGCGACGGACTGCATAATAAAGGTCTCTATCACAAGAGGCAATATAAAGTGACGTTCTTTTGCATTAAGATTTTGTGCATCCAACCTTAAAAGCACATGACAACCTCTGCTTCCCTCTGCGAAGGGCCTATCTTTTACTTTTATCTTCTACCTTATGCAAGAGTCATGGTGATCTTCACCTTTCCTTTTTACATTTTATCCTTTGGCAAGCACATTGTGTTGGAAAGATCCTGATATATATATCCAATTGGATGTAAGTTATCATGAACTATTATTGTTGACATTACCCTTGAGGTAAAAGGTTGGGAGGCGAATCTATAAGCCCCTATCTTTCTCTGTGTCCGATTAAAACTTTGAACCCATAAATATCACGTGAGTGTTAGCAATTGCGAAAGATTAAATGATAGTTGAGTATGTGGAGTTTGCTAAATCAAAGCTCTGACATAGACCCTTCCTGAAAATAAGATGAATTGCAATTGTTTGATGACTAAGAGCACTGTTTGTTAGTTTTCAAGAAAGTTTATGATCTATACTTTAACATGTGAATAGCTTGTTACTTGATCATGAAAAGTTTTATGAGATGAGCTACTGTTATGACATATAATGATGCTAGAAAAGGTGATTGAAATTATCATTGATCAAACTTGTGCACCTGCTAGCATTCACACTTCATAAATTATTTCTTTTATCATTTACCTACTCGAGGACGAGCAGGAATTAAGCTTGGGGATGCTGATACGTCTCCAACGTATCTATAATTTATGAAGTATTCATGCTATTATATTATCCATCTTAGATGTTTTATATGCATTTATATGCTATTTTATATGATTTTTGGGACTAACCTATTAACCTAGAGCCCAGTGCCAGTTTCTGTTTTTTCCTTGTTTTTGAGTTTTACAGAAAAGGAATACCAAACGGAGTCCAATTGACGTGCCAATTTTTGTTGATTTTTTATGGACCAAAAGAAGCCCCTGGAGCAAAAGAGTTGGGCCAGAAGAGTCCCGGGCTGTCCACGAGGGTGGGGGCGCGCCCACCCCCCTGGGTGTGGGCCCCTGCCTCGTGGACGACTCGGAGACCCCCCTGACGTGAAACCAACGCCAAAAATTCCTATAAATACAGAAACCCCCAGAAAATAACCTAGATCGGAAGTTCCGCCGCCGCAAGCCTCTGTAGCCACGAGAAATCAATCTAGGCCCTCTCTGGCACCCTGCCGGAGGGGGCCATCATCACCGGAGGCCATGGAGGAGGATCCCGGAGGGGCCATCATCGCCATGAAGGCCAAGGACCAGAGGGAGAACCTCTCCCCATCTAGGGGGAGGCCATGGAGGAGGAAGCACAAGGGGGAGAACCTCTCCTCCTCTCTCTCGGTGGCGCCGGAGTGCCATCGGGAGGGGAATCATCGCCGCGGTGATCGTCTTCATCAACATCACCATCATCATCACCATCCTCATCTCTTTTACGCGGTCCACTCTCCCGCACCCCGCTGTAATCCCTACTTGAACATGGTGCTTTATGCCACATATTATGATCCAATGATGTGTTGCCATCCTATGATGTTTTGAGTAGATATCCTTTGTCTTTGGGTTGATTGATGATCTAGATTGGTACGAGTTGTATGTTTTATTTTGGTGCTGTCCTATGGTGCCCTCCGTGTCGCGCAAGCGTGAGGGATTCCCGCTGTAGGGTTTTGCAATACGTTCATGATTCGCTTATAGTGGGTTGGTGAGTGACTGAGACACAAACCCGAGTAAGGGGGTTGTTGCGTATGGGAATAAAGAGGACTTGATGCTTTAATGCTATGGTTGGGTTTTACCTTAATGATCTTTAGTAGTTGCGGATGCTTGCTAGAGTTCCAATCATAAGTGCATATGATCCAAGAAGAGAAAGTATGTTAGCTTATGCCTCTCCCTCATATGAAATTGCAATGACGACTACCGGTCTTGTTAACAATTGCCTAGGACAATTCCGCACACCGATCCATCATTATTCCACACTCGCTATTTATAATATTTAGTAATATATTCTAACTTTATGATAACAGCACCTACTTTATATTTTAGCTCTCCGATACCATACAAAGTTATCCTCTTCATACCCACAACGTAGTTTTATTTCCCATTTCTAGTTGGAAGCAAACGTTTGGTGTACGTAGAGTCGTATCAGTGGCAGATAGGGCTTGAGAGAATATTGATCTTACCTTTAGCTCCTTGTGGGTTCGACACTCCATACTTATCACTTCCACCTTTGGAAATTGCTACGATGATTCCCTGCACTTGGGGATTATCAATGGTCGCTGGCGCGGGCGCGTGGATGGGAGCTGGGACGGGAGCGGGGGCAGCAACCTCCGCGGCCAGCTCATTCTGGGCCTTGTCCATGAGGCCCCATTCCTCCTTATTTTCTATCTCCTCTGGCTTGGAGTCGACTTCACCAAACTTGAAGACTAGTGGCAGATGATCATTCTGCGCCATGGCGGTGGAGGTCTGTGGGGGGAGGGGAATGGGAGGCGACCAGTAAGGCCGCCCGTATTAAACAGCGGCTCGGGCACCATTAATGGAGAGGAAGGTGGGCGGCCATGGAAGTCAAAGGGCTCGCTTCCCAGCTAGCCTGCGCAGCGTAAAGCTCGCATGCTTCCCGGTGAGCCTCGCATTGGAGGACAGCTTGCACGCCTCTCGGTCAGCCTGCGCACCGGACTGCGCTCGCACGCCTCCCGTTCAGTCAAGGTCAAGCAACTGTCCGCACGGCACCTCCTACAGCCATTAAATCCAAGACACGTGGCGTCACGTGAATGGTTAACAGAACGCACACGTTTTGAATTATACAGACTTTTGAGATATTAAGTGGGAGCTATTTTTTCAAAATGCCTTTGTTGGTTGTCATTATTCGAGTGCGCCTTCTCTCAAAATGGACACGAAAAATACCACATCATGTCGGGCGCCATTCCATGATAGCATGCCAAGTTTCATGAATTTTAGACGAGTTTTGGATTTACTAGAATTTAAAAACCAGGCATCTCAATGTTTTGTCGGCAATCAATGGTGCCATAGTGTTTGAATTTCATTCCCATCTCTTGTATGGGACCTAGAAATTCACCCAAGGACACACATGTGATTTTTCAACCAACTTTGGTGCATTGGAGCATGTGCTTGTAGTTCAAATTTGAATTATGCACATAAAATGCCTAGAAAACCCAGTTAATGTATAAAAAAGGCCAAATGAACCCCGGAAAATTCCAAGATTGAACACAACACTCCTGTTGTTCTATGTTGATACTAGAAAATTTTTGAAAGCAATAAGAGGCAACGGATATCGTCTCGTCCCCAAAGGTGGTACGTTCCCCATCGAAATCATCATGCTTGTTGTGAGAAGCTCTGATTTGTGAGAAGTTATACCCAAACCTGCCCCAAATGGGACAAAATTTTCACCACGGCATGTTGATGCCGCTTCATGATAGCATGCCAAGTTTCATGAATTTCAAATGAGTTTTGGATTTACTAGAATTTAAAAACCAGGCATCTCAACGTTTTGCCGGCAATCAACAGTGGCCTGATGTTTGAAATTCATTCCCATCTCTTGCATGGGACCTAGAAATTCTCCCAAGGGCACACATGTGATTTTTCAACCAACTTTGGTGCATTGGAGCATGTGCTTGTAGTTCAAATTTGAATTATGCACACAAAATGCCTAGAAAACCCAGTTAATGTATAAAAAAGGCCAAACGAACCCTGAAAATTCCAAGATTGAACACAAGACTCCTGTTGTTCTATGTTGACACTAGAAAAATTTTGAAAGCAATAAGAGGCAACGGATATCGTCTCGTCCCCAAAGGTGGTACGTTCCCTATCGAAACCATCATGCTTGCTGTGAGAAGCTCTGATTTGTGAGAAGCTTATACCCAAACCTGCCCCAAATGGGACAAAATTTTCACCACGGCATGTTGATGCCGCTCCATGATAGCATGCCAAGTTTCATGAATTTCAAATGAGTTTTGGATTTAATAGAATTTAAAAACCAGGCATCTCAACATTTTGCCGGCAATCAACAGTGGCCTGGTATTTGAAATTCATTCCCATCTCTTGCATGGGACCTAGAAATTCACCCAAGGACACACATGTGATTTTTCAACCAACTTTGGTGCATTGGAGCATGTGCCTGTAGTTCAAATTTGAATTATGCACATAAAATGCCTAGAAAACCCAGTTAATGTATAAAAAAGGCCAAGCGAACCCCGAAAATTCCAAGATTGAACACAACACTCCTGTTGTTCTTTGTTGACACTAGAAATTTTTTGAAAGCAATAAGAGGCAACGGATATCGTCTCGTCCCCAAAGGTGGTACGTTCCCTATCGAAACCATCATGCTTGTTGTGAGAAGCTCTGGTTTGTGAGAAGCTCATACCCAAACCTGCCTCAAATGGAACAAAATTTTCACCATGGCATGTTGATGCCGCTCCATGATAGCATGCCATGTTTCATGAATTTCAGACGAGTTTTGGATTTACTAGAATTTAAAAACCAGGTATCTCAATGTTTTGCCGGCAATCAACAGTGCTGTGGTGTTTAAAATTCATTCCCATCTCTTGCATGGGACCTAGAAATTCACCCAAGGACACACATGTGATTTTTCAACCAACTTTAGTGCATTGGAGCATGTGCTTATAGTTCAAATTTGAATTGTGCACATAAAATGCCTAGAAAACCCAGTTAATGTATAAAAAGGCCAAACAAACCCCGAAAAATTCACTTCCATTTCTTCCATGGGACCTAAGCATGCACTGAAGGACACAGATTTGATTTTTCAACCAATTTGTATGCACCGGAGCATGTGCATGTAGTTTAATTTTGAATTGTGCACCTGAAATGGCTAGAAAACCAGTTTAATGTATGAAATGTCCAAATGAACCCTGAATGATTCCAATTCTTTTACGACACACATACAGTTGCATGTTCACTGCAGATAAAAGGTCTAGCAATTCAAACATCGTCCATTGCCGCTGTGACCCCATTTTGTAATTCAAATCAAGTAGATCCCACACAGTTTATTCTCACCAACCGTGTGAGATGTAGTACAAAATATCATGGAGCACCATCGGTGTATAGTACGCCTATGGCTTACGCGAGAAGGTGCGTCGGCTACAGTCCACAGCCGGCGTGTCAAGCACACTAGCTCGCTCCCCCAAAACTCCCGCCTCTGCATCCCTCTCTACTTCTGTCCCTTGATTCAAATTTTGAGTAGCCCCGGCATTTTACTCCCGCCTCTGCATCCCTCGCAATCTCAAAAATATCTGCTCGCCCTTGATCCAAATTTTTAGTAGCCCTGCCTTGTTACTCCCGCCTAGTAAAATTTTCAGTTGCCGCAGTATTTCCTCAAACACAACCTCCGCTCACACAGACACACGCAACCCTCGAAACCATTGGTAGGTCGCCGCCATCACCGGCGCCTCCATCCTCAACCTCTGCCTGTGTGCCGGGCTCGAGTAGCCAATGGCCAAAAACAGGTTTTTTGCGGCCTTTTCGCCCGACGCCAGCGAGGTGGCCGCTGAGGTGTCCCCGTCGTCCTCCGCGTGCCCGATCCGCCATCGCCGGTCCCCCGATCCGCCCGCCGCCGCGCCCCTACGCCGGTTCGAGGACTTCCCCGTCCTCCCCGGACCCGGCAGTCGACGAAGTCCTACCTCGGGGTCCGGCAGCGGCGGTGGCGGACATGGGTCGCCGAGATTACAGATCGAGAGACCCACACCCGCCGGTGGCTCGGTAGCTTCCACACGGCCGAGCTCGCGGCCATGGAGTACGACCACTGGCAGGTCCGCTACCACGGGGCAGCGGCTAGGCTCAATTTCCCCTTCGGCACACGTCCGGTCCACCTCGTTCTGCTGGAGCCAGGGGTGGTGAGCTCGGCTATGGCGCGGGAGGACCGCGAGGCGTGGGAGCGTCTCGAGGCCGAGGCCGCCGACGAGGCCTACATGCAAGAGCTCCGCCGGCAGCACCTGGAGCTCGTGGAGGCGGAGCGGGCGATCTTTGCCGGCGCGGAGGGTGCCGAGGTTATCGCGCTCTCCTCCGATGACGAGGTCGAAGGCGGCGAGGACGATGGCGCGGAGGGCGGCGAGGTTATCGCGCTCTCCTCTGATGACGAGGTCAAAGGCGGCGGCGACGGTGGCGCGGAGGGTGTCGAGGTGGGCCCCCAGGACAAGGAGATCGACGTCGACGAGTGGAGGAGTGCCTTCCCCAATGACCCCGACGACGGTACTGGCCCGGACCCCGCTCGCGGCACACCGTACATGACGAGGAAGGATTGACTCGACCTCTACTTCGACCGAAAGTAGTTTAGCTTAGTTTAAATTTATGTTTTATGTTCAGTTATGCAAAACTATCTATGTTTATGTTTGAATGCATGCTACTTTCGGTTGAACCTGCTTTGAACTTGATCAAATTGAAGTTTACGACCTTAAGTTTAGGGGATCGACTGGAAAAGGCCAAAATTTGCTGGAGTATATATATATCCACTAAGGGTTTTAGTCCTTCAACTTTTTAAGGATCGCCTAGAGGTGTCCTTATGACTTGTTTATTTCAGTTCTTCACAATGTGATGCTCTATATGTGCAACTATTTGCTATGCAGTTCAATTTCATCAATAACAGTTTCAACAATACCACTATGAATTACGATATTTGGTTGCTGTTAAGGATATTGCAGTTAACATGCCTTTTCGTTTTTCAACTGTTGTTTAGCAACATGCATTGTACTGAATGACTAAATATGCAATCCCAGGATACATAGCAACAAGGAAGAGTGTTACCTTAATGTTCTGATGATGTCTAGATATACATGTAATAAAATCTTATATAATGGGATGGATGGAATGTTTTACTACATCATTTTTCAATTGTTGCTTAGCTTCTAATATTAACTTGGTGCTTTTAGGTAGATCATTGCCAAAGATCCACACTTCGACCCTTTCTGCGCATGGGGCAATGAGATATTCATGAACCAGCATCAAGTGAGGAAACTGATAAAGATTGTTACTAAAATGGGTCAAAAGATGTCAATCGAACTATTTGTTTACACTTTATGCAAGACAACAGTGAACTGCAGGATGGTAAGTAAGAACCCTGTAGCCTTGTTTTTACTGCCCATAATGAGTTGTGTTAGATGACAATATCTGAATCTTTTTTCTTTTGCAGTGGATCCTGAAGCAGTTTACTCAGGATTACCTCTCAAACTACATGATTGGCGGCCGGCCATCACAAGGGGTTGGACTAGAGTCCTGCATGCCTTCTGCATCCAGGAGAGCACAATAGGGCCATTCCGCTTCACCTTGTTCAGCAACTGGAATGTCTGTCGCCTCTTTCTTTACCATATGTAATAGTACAAGTATAGAACCCTAGTACATCATTCTTTATTTGGTGCTTCTGTAATTCTTAAACATATGTACCTGTGAATCGAATAATGCATTGGTTGTTTGAACCTGATGGATATGAATAAAGCTATAGACTACTTTCAAGTTTAAATTAGGTACAATTTTAAATAGCAGCAATTAAATTAGGGCGAAATTACGTTGTGCAGGTCATTACGGCACACACGATTGGTAAAACACAAACGTTTGCGATATACACCATAATCCGAGACGGTTCACAGAGAGGAAACATGTGCAAGCATGCACACAGTTGCCGTTCGCAAAGCGTGTGTGATGTCAGACACTATCACATACGGTGCGGGAAAACTAAATATGTGTGATTGTCTACCTATCGTACACGGTTTATAATCATGAACTGTTTGTGATGTGCCAGGCATCGTAAATCTCCCGTGCTTGGAATCTACCTAGAATCTGCCTGGAAAGCTCCCGTGCCTAGAATCTGCCTGGTTTTAGGCAGAACCACAAAACTCCGACTGCGATGGCAATGCGAGCATAAACGAGTAGCAAGGATGAAGCGTTTGGGATATTTGAGATATCGAAAACGGTTATATAGGGACAACTGTATGCATCAAGGCTCCCTATCCCCGACGGTTTCTGGGTCGTGCGGGAAGGACCCCCTATCGCCCACACTCACTTGGCGACGGTTCCAAATGCCATCGCGGAAAGGGTAAAGAACCGTTTGTTTAGGACCGACGCGCACCAGTGCTTCAAAGACGTTTTGAACGTCATGGAGCATATGAGATGTTCCAGGAGTTGAAGTTAATATTTCAAGCAAATGCCCGAATTGGGAGATATGAAGTCTCCAATAAGTTCTATAGCTGCAAAATGGAGGAGAATAGTTTTGTCAGTGAACATATACTCAGAATGTCTGGGTACCACAACCACTTGACTCAACTGGGAGTTAATCTTCCTGATGATAGTGTCATTGACAGAGTTCTTCAATCACTGCCACCAAGCTATAAAAGCTTCATGATGAGCTATAATATGCAAGGGATGGATAAGACAATTCCCGAGCTCTTCGCAATGCTAAAGGCTCCGGAGGTAGAAATCAAGAAGGAGCATCAAGTGTTGATGGTTAACAAGACCACTAGTTTCAAGAAAAAGGGCAAAGGGAAGAAGGGGAACTTCAAGAAGAACGGCAAGCAAGTTGCTGCTCAAGTGAAGAAGCCCAAGTCTGGACCTAAGCCTAAGACTGAGTGCTTCTACTGCAAAGGGACTGGTCACTGGAAGCGGAACTGCCCCAAGTATTTGGCGGGTAAGAAGGATGGCAAAATGAAAGGTATATTTGATATACATGTTATTGATGTGTACCTTACTAATGCTCGTAGTAGCACCTGGGTATTCGATACTGGTTTTGTTGCTCATATTTGCAACTCGAAACAGGGGCTACGGATTAAACGAAGATTGGCTAAGGACAAGGTGACGATGCGTGTGGGAAATGGTTCCAAAGTCGATGTGATCACCGTTGGCACGCTAACTCTACATCTACCTTCGGGATTAGTTTTAGACCTGAATAATTGTTATTTGGTGCCAGCTGAGGGAGTCCTGGATTAAGGGGTCCTCGCACGTCCGGGCTATGTGACGTGGGCCGGACTAATGGGCCATGAAGATACAAGACAGAAGACTTCCTCCCGTGTCCAGGTGGGACTCTCCTTTGTGTGGATGGCAAGCTTGGCGTTCGGATATGAAGATTCTTTCCTCTGCAAACCGACTCTGTACAGCCTAGGCCCCTCCAGTGTCTATATAAACCGGAGGGTTTAGTCCGTAGAGCAGAATCACAATCATACAAGCTAGACATCTAGGGTTTAGCCATTACGATCTCGTGGTAGATCAACTCTTGTAATCCTCATATTCATCAAGATCAATCAAGCAGGAAGTAGGGTATTACCTCCATCAAGAGGGCCCGAACCTGGGTAAACATCGTGTCCCCCGTTGCTACCTCTTGATCATGCATTATTTTTCCCTTGAAGAGGAAAGGGTGATGCAGTAAAGTAGCGTAAGTATTTCCCTCAGTTTTTGAGAACCAAGGTATCAATCCAGTAGGAGACTACACGCAAATCGCCTAGTACCTACACAAACAATCAAGAACCTTGCAACCAACGTGATAAAGGGTTGTCAATCCCTTCACGACCACTTGCAAAAGTGAGATCTGATAAAGATAATAAGATAAATATTTTCGGTATTTTTGTTGTATAGATTGGAAAGTAAAGATTGCAAAATAAACGGCGATAGAAATAGCAAGTTGATGATAAACTAATATGATGTAAAATAGACCCGGGCGCCATAGGTTTCACTAGTGGCTTCTCTCAAGATAGCATATATTACGGTGGGTGAACAAATTACTGCCGAGCAATTGATAGAAAAGTGCATAGTGATGAGACTATCTAGGCATGATCATGAACATAGGCATCATGTCCGTGTCAAGTAGACCGAAAAGATTCTGCATCTACTACTATTACTCCACACATCGACCGCTATCCAACATGCATCTAGAGTATTAAGTTCATAAGAACAGAGTAACGCATTAGGGCAGATGACATGATGTAGAGGGATAAACTCAAGCAATATGATATAAACCCCATCTTTTTATCCTCGATGGCAACAATACAATACATGTCGGTTCCCTTTCTGTCACTGGGATCGAGCACCGCAAGATTGAACCCAAAGCTAAGCACTTCTCCCATTGCAAGAAAGATCAATCTAGTAGGCCAAACTAAACCGACAGATCGAAGAGACTTGCAAAGAAATTAAATCATGCATATAAGAATTCAGAGAAGAATCAAATATTGTTCATAGATAATCTTGATCATAAACCCACAATTCATCGGATCTCGACAAACACACCGCAAAAAGTATTACATTGAATAGATCTCCAAGAAAATCGAGGAGAACTTTGTATTGAGAACCAAAGAGAGAGAATAAGCCATCTAGCTAATAACTATGGACCCGAAGGTCTGTGGTAAACTACTCACACATCATCGGAGAGGCTACGGTGTTGATGTAGAAGCCCTCCATGATCGAATCTCCCTCCGGCAGATCGCCGAAAAAGGCCCCAAGATGGGATCTCACGGGTACAGAAGGTTGCGGCGGTGGAAAAGTGGCTCCGTGGCTCCCCCGGATGTTTCCAGGGTATAAGAGTATATATAGGCGAAAGAAGTAGGTCGGTGGAGCTACGAGGGGCCCACGAGGGTGGGGGCGTGCCCTCCTGCCTCGTGGCCGCCTCGTTGCTTCCTTGACTTCCACTCCAAGTCTCCTGGGTTGCGTTTGTTCCAAGAAAGATCCTCGCGAAGGTTTCGTTCCGTTTGATATTCCTTTTCTGCGAAACACTGAAATAGGCAAAAAAACAGCAATTTGCACTGGGCCTTCGGTTAATAGTTTAGTCCCAAAAATAATATAAAAGAGCATATTAAAGCCCATTAAACATCCAAAACAGATAATATAATAGCATGGAACAATAAAAAATTATAGATACGTTGGAGACGTATCAAGCATCCCCAAGCTTAATTCCTGCTCGTCCTCGAGTAGGTAAATGATAAAAACAGAATTTTTGATGTGGAATGCTACCTAACATAATTTTCAATGTCATTTTTTTATTGTGGCATGAATGTTCATATCCGAAAGATTCAAGTCAAAAGTTTAATATTGACATAAAAATAATAATACTTCAAGCATACTAACTAAGCAATTATGTCTTCTCAAAATAACATGGCCAAAGAAAGCTTATCCCTACAAAATCATATAGTTTGGCTATGCTTCATTTTCGTCACACAAAATACTCTCATCATGCACAACCCCGATGACAAGCCAAGCAATTGTTTCATACTTTAGTATTTTCAAACTTTTTCAACTTTCACGCAATACATGAGTATGAGCCAAGGACATAGCACTATGGGTGGAATAGAATATAATGATGGAGGTTGTGTGGAGAAGACAAAAAGGGAGAAAGTCTCACATCGACACGGCTAATCAACGGGCTATGGAGATGCCCATCAATTGATGTCAATCGAGGAGTAGGGATTGCCATGCAACGGATGCACTAGAGCTATAAATGTATGAAAGCTCAGCAAAAGAAACTAAGTGGGTGTGCATCCAACTTGCTTGCTCACGAAGACCTAGGGCATTTGAGGAAGCCCATTGTTAGAATATACAAGCCAAGTTCTATAATGAAAAATTCCCACTAGCATATGAAAGTGACAATATAAGAGACTCTCTATCATGAAGATCATGGTGCTACTTTGAAGCACAAGTGCGGAAAAAAAGGATAGTAGCATTGTCCCTTCTCTCTTTTTCTCTCATTTTTTTGGGCCTTTCCCTTTTTTTATTTGGCCTTTCTCTTTTTTTGGCATTTATCTTTTTTTCCTCACACGGGACAATGCTCTAATAATGATGATCATCACACTTCTATTTATTTACAACTCAAGGATTACAACTCGATACTAGAACAAAATATGACTCTATATGAGTGCCTCCGGCGGTGTAACGGGATAGGCAATGAATCAAGAGTGACATGTATGAAAAATTATGCATGGTGGCCTTGCCACAAATATAATGTCAACTACATAATCATGCAAGGCAATATGACAATGATGAAGCGTGTCATAATATACGGAACGGTGGAAAGTTGCATGGAAATATATCTCGGAATGGCTATGGAAATGCCATAATAGGTAGGTATGGTGGCTGTTTTGAGGAAGATATAAGGAGGTTTATGTGTGATAGAGCGTATCATATCACGGGGTTTGGATGTACCAGCGAAGTTTGCACCAACTCTCAAGGTGAGAAAGGGCAATGCACGGTACCGAAGAGGCTAGCAATGATGGAAGGGTGAGAGTGCGTATAATCCATGGACTCAACATTAGTCATAAAGAACTCATATACTTATTGCAAAAATCTACAAGTCATCAAAACCAAGCACTACGCGCATGCTCCTAGGGGGATAGATTGGTAGGAAAAGACCATCGCTCATCCCCGACCGCCACTCATAAGGAAGAAAATCAAAGAAACACCTCATGCTTCAAATTTGTCACACAACGGTTACCATACGTGCATGCTACGGGACTTGCAAACTCTAACACAAGTATTTCTCAAATTCACAATTACTCAGCTAGCATGAATCTAATATTACCATCTTCATATCTCAAAACAATCATCAAGTATCAAACTTCTCATAGTATTCAATGCACTCTTTATGAAAGTTTTTATTATACCCATCTTGGATGCCTATCATACTAGGACTAATTTTATAGTCAAAGCAAATTACCATGCTATTCTAAAAGACTCTCAAAATAATATAAGTGAAGCATGAGAGATCAATAATTTCTAGAAAATAAAACCACCACCGTGCTCTAAAAAGATATAAGTGAAGCACTAGAGCAAAATTATCTAGCTCAAAAGATATAAGTGAAGCACATAGAGTATTCTAATAAATTCCGATTCATGTGTGTCTCTCCAAAAGGTGTGTACAGCAAGGATGATTGTGGTAAACTAAAAAGCGAAGACTCAAATCATACAAGACGCTCCAAGCAAAACACATATCATGTGGTGAATAAAAATATAGCCTCAAGTAAAGTTACCGATGGACGAAGACGAAAGAGGGGATGCCTTCCGGGGCATCCCCAAGCTTAGGCTTTTGGTTGTCCTTGAATTTTAACTTGGGGTGCCTTGGGCATCCCCAAGCTTAGGCTCTTGCCACTCCTTGTTCCAAAATCCATCAAATCTTTACCCAAAAACTTGAAAACTTCACAACACAAAACTCAACAGAACATCTCATGAGCTCCGTTAGTGTAAGAAAACAAACCACCACTTTAGGGTACTGTAATGAACTCATTCTCTATTCATATTGGTGTTAAACTTACTGTATTACAACTTATCTATGGTTCATATCCCCCGATACTAGCCATAGATTCATCAAAATAAGCAAACAACACACGAAAAACAGAGTCTGTCAAAAACAGAACAGTCTGTAGTAATCTGTATCAAACGTATACTTCTGGAACTCCAACAATTCTGAAATAAATTGGTGGACGTGATAAATTTATATATTGATCATATGCAAAAAGAATCAACCTAAAATCACTCTCCAGTAAAAAATGGCAGCTAATCTCGTGAGCGCTAAAGTTTCTGTTTTTTACAGCAAGATCACAAAGACTTCACCCAAGTATTCCCAAAGGTTCTACTTGGCACAAACACTAATTAAAACATAAAAACACATCTAAACAGAGACTAGATGAATTATTTATTACTAAACAGGAACACAAAGCAAGGAACAAAAATAAAATTGGGTTGCCTCCCATCCAGCGCTATCGTTTAACGCCCTAGCTAGGCATAAAAACAAGAATAGATCTGGGTATTGTCATCTTTGGTATACAATCCATAAGTGGCTCTCATAATAGATTCATAAGGTAGTTTAATTTTCTTCCTAGGAAAGTGTTCCATGCCTTTCCTTAACGGAAATTGGAATCTAATATTTCCTTCTTTCATATCAATAATTGCACCAATCGTTCTAAGGAAAGGTCTACCAAGAATAATAGGACATGTAGGATTGCAATCTATATCAAGAACAATGAAATCTATGGGCACCTAATTCCTATTTGCAACAATAAGAACATCAGTAATCCTTCCCATAGGTTTCTTAATGGTGGAATCCGCAAGATGCAAATTTAAAGAACAATCATCAAATTCACGGAAACCTAGCACATCACACAAAGTTTTTTGAATCGCGGAAACACTAGAACCAAAATCACATAAAGCATAGCATTCATGATCTTTAATCTTAATTTTAATAGTAGGTTCCCACTCATCATAAAGTTTTCTATGGATAGAAACTTCTAATTCAAGTTTTTCTTCATAAGATTGCATTAAAGCATCAACGATGTGTTTGGTAAAAGCTTTATTTTGATCATAAGCATGAGGAGAGTTTAACACGGATTGCAACAAGGAAATACAATCTATCAAAGAACAATTATCATAATTAAATTCCTTGAAATCCAAAATAGTGGGTTCATTGCTATGTAAAGTTTTGACCTCTTCAATCCCACTTTTACCGATTTTTGCATCAAGATCTAAAAACTCTGAATCATTGGGAAGCCTTTTAACTAAAGTTGACTCATCTCCAGTCCCATCTTTATCAAGATTCCTATTGGAAAACAAAGATTTAATAGGAGACACATCAATCACTTTTAGATCTTCATCATTATTGTCATGAAAATTAGAAGAACACGCTTTTACAAAGCAATCTTTTTCAGCACGCATCCTAGCGGTTCTTTCTTTGCACTCATCAATGGAAATTATCATAGATTTGAGAGACTCATTGATATCATGCTAAGGTGAAATAGATCTAAGTTTAAAAGAATCAACATCAAGAGAAATTCTATTCACGTTCCTAGCCAACACATCAATCTTAGGCAATTTTTCTTCAAGCAAAGCATTGAATTTTTTTGCGAAATCATAAATTCTTTAACACTAGTCTCAAAATCAGAGGGCATCTTATTAAAATTTCCATAAGAGTTGCTGTAGGAATTACCATAATTATTAGAGGAATTGCTAGGGAACGGCCAAGAATTAAAGTTTCCTCTATACGTGTTCTTACCAAAATTGTTCCTACCAACAAAATTCACATCCATAGATTCATTATTATTCTCAATCAAAGTGGACAAAGGATATCATTAGGATCAGAAGAAACACTCTTATTAGCAAACAATTTCATAAGTTCATCCATCTTTCCACTCAAAACATTAATCTCTTCAATTGCATGAACCTTTTTACTAGTGGATCTTTCGATGTGCCATTGAGAATAATTAACCATAATATTATCTAGGAATTTAGTAGCTTCTCCTAAAGTGATTTCCATAAAAGTGCCTCCCGCGGCCGAATCTAAAAGATTTCTAGAAGCAAAATTCAATCCGGCATAATTTTTTTGTATAATCATCCATAAATTCAAACCATGTGTAGGGCAATTACGTATCACTAATTTCATCCTCTCCCAAGCTTGTGCAACATGCTCATGATCAAGTTGCTTAAAATTCATAATATTGTTTCTAAGATAGATGATCTTAGCGGGAGGAAAATACTTAGAGGTAAAAGCATCTTTGCACTTATTCCATGAATCAATACTATTTTTAGGCAAAGAAGAGAACCAAGTTTTAGCATGATCTCTAAGCGATAGCGGAAATAGCTTCAATTTAACAATATCATTATCCACATCTTTCTTCTTTTGCATATCACACAAATCAACGAAGTTGTTTAGATGGGTAGCGGCATCTTCACTAGGAAGGCCAGAAAAATGATCTTTCATGATGAGATTCAACAAAGCAGCTTAATTTCACAAGATTCAGCATCGGTAATAGGAGCAATCGGAGTGCTAATAAAATCATTGTTGTTGGTATTGGAAAAGTCACACAATTTAGTATTATATTGAGCCATCGTGAGAAACAATCAATCCAACACACAAGCACAGAAGAAGCAAGCGAAAAGAGACGAATGAAAGAGTGAGAATAAAACGGCAAGGGTGAAGTGGGGGAGAGGAAAACGAGAGGAAAATGGCAAATAATGTAATGCGAGGGATAAGAGTTTGTGATGGGTACTTGGTATGTCTTGACTTGTGCGTAGATCTCCCCGGCAACGGCGCCAGAAATCCTTCTTGCTACCTCTTGAGAATGCGCTGGTTTTCCCTTGAAGAGGAAAGGGTGATGCAGTAAATTAGCGTAAGTATTTCCCTCAGTTTTTGAGAACCAAGGTATCAATCCAGTAGGAGACTACACGCAAATCGCCTAGTACCTGCACAAACAATCAAGAACCTTGCAACCAACGCGATAAAGGGGTTGTCAATCCCTTCACGGCCACTTGCAAAAGTGAGATCTGATAAAGATAATCAAATAAATATTTTTGGTATTTTTGTTGTATATATTGGAAAGTAAAGATTGCAAAATAAACAGTGATAGAAATAACAAGTTGATGATAAACTAATATGATGTAAAATAGACCCGGGGGCCATAGGTTTCACTAGTGGCTTCTCTCAAGATAGCATATATTACGGTGGCTGAACAAATTACTGCCGAGCAATTGATAGAAAAGCGCATAGTTATGAGAATATCTAGGCATGATCATGAACATAGGCATCACGTCTGTGTCAAGTAGACCGAAAAGATTCTGCATCTACTACTATTACTCCACACATCGACCGCTATCCAGCATGCATCTAGAGTATTAAGTTCATAAGAATAGAGTAACGCATTAGGCAAGATGACATGATGTAGAGGGATAAACTCAAGCAATATGATATAAACCCCATCTTTTTATCCTCGATGGCAACAATACAATACATGTCGGTTCCCTTTCTGTCACTGGGATCGAGCACCGCAAGATTGAACCCAAAGCTAAGCACTTCTCCCATTGCAAGAAAGATCAATCTAGTAGGCCAAACTAAACCGATAATTCGAAGAGACTTGCAAAGAAATTAAATCATGCATATAAGAATTCAGAGAAGAATCAAATATTTTTCATAGATAATCTTGATCATAAACCCACAATTCATCGGATCTCGACAAACACACCGCAAAAAGTATTACATCAAATAGATCTCCAAGAAAATTGAGGAGAACTTTGTATTGAGAACCAAAGAGAGAGAAGAAGCCATCTAGCTAATAACTATGGACCCGAAGGTCTATGGTAAACTACTCACCATCATCGGAGAGGCTATGGTGTTGATGTTGAAGCCCTCCATGATCGAATCCCCCTCCGGCAGATCACCAGAAAAGGCCCCAAGATGGGATCTCACGGGAACAGAAGGTTGCGGCGGTGGAAAAGTGGTTCTGTGGCTCCCCCAGATGTTTTCAGGGTATAAGAGTATATATAGGCGAAAGAAGTAGGTTGGTGGAGCTACGAGGGGCCCACGAGGGTGGGGGGCGTGCCTACCCCCCTGGGCGCGCCCTCTTGCCTCGTGGCCGCCTTGTTGATTCCTTGACTTCCACTCCAAGTCTCCTGGGTTGCGTTTGTTCCAAGAAAGATCCTCGCGAAGGTTTCGTTCCATTTGATATTCCTTTTCCGCGAAACACTAAAATAGGCAAAAAAACAGCAATTTGCACTTGGCCTTCGGTTAATAGGTTAGTCCCAAAAATAATATAAAAGAGCATATTAAAGCCCATTAAACCTCCAAAAGAGATAATATAATAGCATGGAACAACTAAAAATTATAGATACGTTGGAGATGTATCACCCGTCTCCTGTTACCATCGACCTTAGACGCACAGTTCGGGACCACCTACCCGAGATCCGCCGGTTTTGACACCGACATTGGTGCTTTCATTGAGAGAGATCCGCTGTGTCGTCGCCAGAAGGTTTGATGTCTCCATCCATCATCTACAACAATACTGCCCTGAGGGAGGTCTTTCTCCTCGGCCAGATCTTTGTGTTCGGCGGCTTCGCACTGCGGGCCAACTCGCTTAGCCGTCTAGAGCAGATCGACAGCTACGCCCCAGATTACCAGATTAGTTTTGTATGCCTGGATCATGTTGCTGGTACCCGAGGAGACTTGATCTTCCAGGGGTTCGCGACCCCAACCCCCGCTCTGGCCTTAGATCCGGAGCACATCACCGGGTCCGAAGACGGGATTATCGAGCCCGCCGGACTCTCTGCAGCCATTGAGCCTAGCATGGGAGAGCCAGAGGAAGTAGTATCAATGGCAATCATCATAAAGCCGGACTCTTCTCTGAACACTGGCCCTGAACCCTTGGAGTCCGCATTACGCGAGCCCGACCAAGGGATTTTCTTCCCGCCGTACTCCATGCACTCTTTTTTCCCTGGCCGAACCTCGCCTTTAAGCGAGGCTCTGGACCTAATGCGATCGCTCGTCATTACAAAGGAGCAACGTCCGAATTACGCCCAGCCCGGGCTAGGGGCTGAGGGCGGGGAATTTTACGTCCCACCCACCACCCACTTCGTAGCCACTGTCGAGGACCTTACCGACATGCTTGACCGTAACTCCGAAGACATCTACGGTATGGACATTGATGCCGGAGACGAACAAAGCCAAAACCCGCCGCATACCACACGCTGGGCGGCCACCTCCACATTCGACGTATGCATGGTAGATACGCCAAGAGAGGATGGCAGTGAGGGCAGTAAGGATCCAATCAAGGACAAAAACACTGATAAACCACCAAAGAAGTGGCATCAGCGATGCCGTTCAAAATCACGTCGCGGCAATGAAAGCAATACCGGCATGGAGACAATAACACTCCGGAGAACGCCGAAGACCCAGATGCCCCCGTCAAACCAACACCTGAACATGATGATAGGGAGGAGGGGCAGGGTAACCCTGATGAGCCAGTCAGAAGCAAGGACTCGGAGGACATCAATTAAATGCCACCCTCCGAAGACGAGATAAGCCCCGGTGACGAAGATTTCATCGTGCCAGAGGAGCCCCTCGAGCAAGAATGCTTTAGGCAACAACTCATTGCAACCGTGAGGAGCCTAGAAAGGAAGCAGCAACGGCTTCGAGCCGAACGGGATATGCTCAACGACAGATGGACTAATGTCCTGGCATCCGAGGAATATGGCCTTGCACGACCAACCAAAAGCTACTCGAGGCGTAAGCTGCTACCTCAATTCGACGACAAGGCACTATAGCCCGTACCATCAACGCGTAACGCGGCTGACCGACCACCATGTGGCCGAGACAAAACAGCAACTCAAGCCGAACACCAGCCCATACTACCTCGCCGTAAAGATAGAGACACAACAGCTCGGGGAAATACATATGACCTGCGGCAAGACCTGGAAAATAGAGCAGGTCAGACCAGATCGATCTATGGATCGCAGGGGCGTGCCCCGGCGGGCGATGACGGCTATCTAGCCGGACGTGACAAGCATAACCACATCCGGGCCGAAAACCGCAGACGGACTCCATCGAGCTACGTCGCGACTTGGCCCGATATAGAGGCGCCGCACACCCCCTCTGCTTCACTGATGAAGTAATGGAGCACGAATTCCCAGGAGGGTTTAAACCCATGAATATTGAATCATATGATGGAACAACTGACCCTGCAGTATGGATTGAGGATTTTCTTCTCCATATCCACATGGCCCGCGGTGATGATCTCCACGCCATTAAATACCTCCCACTAAAATTAAAGGCACCAGCCCGACACTTGCTAAACAACCTCCCAGAGAACTCCATTGGCAGCTGGGAAGACTTGGAAGACGCCTTTCGCGACAATTTCCAAGGTACATATGTCCCGCCTCCGGATGCCGATGACCTCAGTCACATCACCCAGCAGCCCGGAGAATCAGCCAGGAAACTCTGGACTAGGTTCCTAATTAAAAAGAACCAAATTGTCGACTGTCCGGATGCTGAAGCACTTGCGGCCTTTAAACATAGCGTCTACGACGAGTGGCTCGCCCGCCACCCCAGCCAAGAAAAGCCAAAGTCCATGGCAGCTCTCACCGCACTAATGACCCGCTTTTGCGCGGGAGAAGATAACTGGCTCGCTCGTAGAAGCAATAGCGCGAGCGATCCTGGCACCTTCGGAGTCAGGGACGGTGTCGGGGATATACCCCGCGGTATGACCCGGCCGGAGTTATAACCCGGCTGGGACTTGGTAAACCGGCAGGTGTTAAGTCAGATGATAACCCGGCAGGTGTTAAGTCAGATCATAACCCGGCAGGTGTTAAGTCAGATGATAACCCGGCAGGTGTTAAGTCAGATCATAACCCGGCAGACAATCATAACCCGGCAGACAACCCAGCAGACACAGCCGCCTGGGGTTAATAAGCCCGAGACGTTATGAAGCCCAAGACGTTAAGAAGCCCATGAATGGAAGTCAAAATATTTTAAGTCTTAATCCGAGCTGGACTCTACATGTAACCTGCCCCTTCAACTTATATAAGGAGGGGCAGGGCACCCCAAGAGGAGAAAATAATCTTAAGGGTTAGACATAACTAGGAGAGCCGGCTTACGGCGACTCCCTCGTGATGATAATGAGACCTAGCCACAAACAGCATGTAGGGTTGTTACCGGATGATGTTTCCCGGGGCCCGAAGCTGTCTAAATCCTTGTCTTCTGTTGCGTCTCTCGATTCGGCCCAACCCCTCTCAAGCTACCACATAGATGCGTTGGCCTCACGACTAAGTCCTCACGCTAGGACATCTGCCGTGACAATTCCACGACAGTTGGCACCCACCGTGGGGCCTGCGCACGATGGTGTTGAGTTCTTGGAGGGATTTTTCCCAGGGATCGAGAAGTTTGTAAATTTATGGATGAAGAAGAGCCAGTTTGAAAGGATTTTTCACAAACAATTTGCATCAGCTTCAAGATCTGTAAAATTTAAATTTCAAGAGGAAATTAGCGTTGCGCTTGTGTACCACCATAAGTCGCCGACATCGACGTTTTCTGCTACCGCCTGTTTTCGCTGGCGTGTCAAGTCCGGATCCATAACTCGCCAAAGATGGTACGGTTGAAGTCGCCGTTACAATTAGCATTTGTTCACTGTTCAACCATCAACAGCAAAGGAAAAAGTCAGGAAAAAGAAACAAAGCGCCAAGAAGGATTCGATCCATCGCCGCAGAGTCTTAGCGCAACAATCGCTAACCACCCAATCCGGTTGACTTCGGTCAAAGTAACTACAACCCGGAGAAGGACTTGGAGTCTGAAACCTCCATGGTATATGCCTCTGCTGTAGCTGCGGCTGCGCCTCGGGTCGCCGTAAACCGTTCGCCTCTGCCCCCACAGCTACAGGCCAACCCGGCTACCTCTCCTCGCCGGTTCAACCTGCTGCTACTCAACCGGCCTGCGTTTCCTCCTCAGCCAAGAGAGATCTTCGCCACCGCCCCTTCCATGGCTGGCCTCTAGCCACTGCATCCCTCTGCGGCCTTGAGACGCGGATGCCGCGGGCTGGCGCCACAAGCCGTCTTGTCGTGCGCCAACTCCGCCATGGTTAAACCGCCGGCCGTCTCACCTCTGTGGTGAAGCCGCTGTGCTGGTTTGCCTCGCCGCCGAGCTGGCCTCGCCTCTCCTACTTCGAGTCGCCGCCTCGCCAAGTGGCCCAGCTTCCGAGACGCTTTCCATTTCAATCTCCGAGTCGCCCGCTGCCACGGCCTTCTTCTGAGCCACCCCGGTTTAGCCTCGTTTGCAAGTCGCGAGCTACCTTGAGCTGCCGCGGACGCCGTTCACCTCCGCCGTGAACCGTCCTCTGTTGCTGCTGACCCGGCCTCTACTGCTGCTGAACCAGCCTCTACTGCTGCTGAATCGCTGTTCACATGGTGTCTGGTGCCTCAAGACGCCATTAGTTGCTGACCACGGCCGGAGGGTGATGCTGCAGGTTCTCTTGCCCCCCGCGCCGCTTTACTGCTCCCGGTCAACGGTGCATTACGGAGCCGCCGCACAGAGCCGCTTTGTGATCTCCCAATTGCCGGGTTTCGAGCCGCTCTTCCTGCGTGACCTGCTTCTCGTTCAGCCTTAAACCGCCGCTGTCTCTGCCTCGTCGTTTTATCAGCACAAGCACAACTCGGAGGAGGACTCCGGGCTTTTTTCCCCCGAGCGCCAAGATCACGTTGCTCCGAGTCGGCCCGCGCCGTGGCCTCCAACCCGCCAGCTGTTGTCTAAACCGCCGTTCCCACGGCCTTATCTCTGTCGCGGGCCACCGACGCACCTGACCACCCGTCGCCGATTCGTGGGCCGCCCTGATTAAATCGCCTCGCTGCACGCCGCCGCTGGTAGGCCTCCTCTGCTGAATCGCCGTTTTATGCTGCCACGGATTCGTGACGCATCAAACCGCCCGCCTCCGTCATGTCATGGTGGCCTTGAGCTGCCTTCTCCCATGGCTACAGCCCGTCCCTACGCGACTCAGCGGACGAATCATCGGTCTTCACCAAGTCGAGCTTCGTCAAGTCATCCTCGCTCGTTTTCTGCCACAAGCGCTTCTGCTGCCGCTGAGCTGGCCGCAAGTCGGTCCTGCCACGCGGGTCTCCGCTTTGAACCGTCGCCTCTGCCATGGTAAACCGCTGTTGCGGATGCGCTGGACATCTTTGCAACGCCCATGAACTGCACGCCTCCAGTACCTTGCCACCAGCTAGCCCGGGTCGACGCCTCCTCTGCCTCGGGCCCTCGCCTCTGCTGCCATTGGTAAGCCACTTGCGGGCCTCCAAGCTTCGAGCTGCCGCCGGGTTGAGTCGCCCCCACGACCGCGCCGCTCTACGCAGCCGGTTTACCTCTGCTGCTGCACATCGACCCGACGCCCGGCCAAGCGGCCTCATCTCCACCTCCAAATTATCTCCGTGGGCCTGCCCGCTGCGTCGAAACCGCCCGTCGTTGGGGTATATTCAAGCCGCCGGAATCCCTCGTTGTTGAGCCGAATCTTGCTGTCTTGCCGGTCTCCGCCGTCTGCTTCGTTCAGTCGTGGGTTTTTTCGTCACCTGCCTCTGTTCTCATATGCTCCCCTGACAGGAAGAAGGAAAGGATAAGATGAGGTTTGGTTGAGAGAAAAGTCAAGAGCGGATTGAAAAAAAAGCACAGGAAAAGAAGGAAGTACTGCATAAAAAGTGGAAAGCTACGTGAGTGCTATTGTTTTATCAGACATATGTCTAGGCGGTCGTCTGACGCTGTTCAGCATCATCTAATGCCAGCATTTGTGTTCATTTGATAAAATATACCAGGTGCTATTGTTTCCATCTACTTTTAGTACATATTTTAATCAAAGAGAGCAATTACTTTGGTCTGTATATTTTTATGTGCAGCAAAGGTGGTGCCAGGTTGCGTCTGTGAAGTGTGCGTCAGCATCATCGCGCACAGTGTCTGCACCTGCTTGCTGATTGAATGGATGTGCACAAACCGCCGCCCGTGCAGCTCAATCTACATCAACTCGGCGGGGCCGCGCCCGCGACTGACTCGCCGTTCGCGTGGCTTACCGCGCCTACAATTGACTCGCCCGTCCGCGCTGGCTTACAATGCCGCGGCCGGCTCATTTTTCCGCTCCTACGGCCGGTTCGGCCGTGATTGATTTCAGCTTCACCACAGTGATCATCAACTCTGCGACGGATAAATTCCGGCTCAACATACCAGGTGAAATGCATCCATTATATTTTTTACATATTCATTTCTTTAAAAGAGCAATTACTCTGGCTTGCAAGTTCTCCAATGCAGGACAAATTGTCTACTGCAAAAAGGGACTATTATATCACTGAGCTATTGGATAACTCATGCCGGTTTATAACATGGTTAATATGGGGAATCTCAAGCCAACTCCTCGAGTCGTCTTGAGACTCGGGGGCTACAATGACATGACTCGGCAGAATTGGCCGTTTCAGTGAATTCAAGAACTCCGGGTCATTGGAGAGAAGATAACCCGGTCCTGGAGGCTACTGCTATATTGGTCAAAAATTTAAAGGTCGTCAGAAAATTTCTGGCTTAAAGAGAAGGATTCCGGTTCAAGGTAAACCTGTCTCCCACAAAGCTTTGAAGCTCTCAATATCGGTTCGAAATTCCGGTTAAAAAGAATTCATCTCTCGCAAGTTCGACTTCACAGAAAAAATTACAGGGACCAAAGAGAGTTTGTTGCACAACACAACTCAAACATAGGCACCCGACGAGCACAGCTCAGAAATATATCACTTGGGGGCTTCCGACTTATTGAGCTAAGCTATGATTACCCTTTGATCCGGCTTATACACCATGTTTACAAAAACACTTGGGGTTTACTACCCAGGTTAAAGGGACCAAAGAGAGTCTGTTGCAAAAGCACAACTCAAACATAGGTGCCCATTGAGCACAGCTCAAAATATTGCTTGGGGGCTCTTTTGTTCTAAAGACCAAAGAGTCTATAACCTTGTAATAGGCTATAAAAGCCAGGCTTGGAAGCCAGGTGTATTCACCTAAATCCCTGGGTTATCCTGCCTTTTTAAGTAAGTCACTCCGCCCAGGTAATCCTGGAAAGACCCGTCGAACGTTTAACAAGTCAATCTTATACAGACCATGAACTTGTCAAAGTTAAAATGACGATTGGTTAATGTGAGGTCCATCTTATAAGGTTTGTAAAACGGTTTAACTCAGTGGCCTGGCATCCCATGAAAAGCCTCGTTTTGGGCCTGGCAGCCCATGAAAAGCCTCGCTTCTTGTATGTTTTTCGCAAATTCTTTCTTTTTGAGGTTTATTTGATAAGGCTTATAAAGTTTTATGATTATAATTCACCGGTGTTTATTGACCCGGCCTGGTTTTTGACTATAAGTCGCCAGTATGAGATAAGATAACAACCGGTGTTTATTAACCCGGCCTGGATTTCGACTATAAGTCACCAACATATATTTGGATTGCGCCATTGGAATCATGCACTTATAAATCATTGGGTATATTATTCAAATCCTTAATAGCCAACATGGCTGGATTTTTATTATGGTTATCAATAACCAGTATTATGATTGAGGTTTTCAAAGTCGCTTTAGCGCAATAGATATTATTTTATCAGTGGATATGATGTATTCTACAATGGAAGGAATAGTCCCGAGCCGTTGTAGGCTTACAACTCGGCACTTGGGGGCTACATTATTCAAGTTGAGATTACATCAAATATGCAAGTTCCATGTCACTGCCAGCATGCACCATGGCACTTGGGGCCAAATGCAAAGTCATTTTTTTGCTCACCTCATTAAAGACCCGACTCATCATATCATAATGAGCCGGCCCTTGGGGGCTACCAATTGCTCCTGTCAAAAATTCAAGGTACACAAGCCTTAATCCATTATATTAAAGGGTTCATTGCTCAATTGGTAAAGCACAAAGCTCTTAACCTTGTGGACGTGGGTTCAAGCCCTACGATGGAGGCTACATTATAAGATGTTATTTTCATTGAAGTATATATCAAGTCCCAGCTCAGTATTACCTTAATGAGCCGGCCCTTGGGGGCTACACGTCACTGCTCAAATCTACATGATTATATTTACAAAGTCCCTGCTCATTATTGCATAATGACCCGACCCTTGGGGACTACACTGGTTGAAGTTTTTATGAGCATAAGGCAATTTCAAGTCCCAGGTTGCTGCAAGCATGACAACCCGGCACTTGGGGGCTACATATGTGGAATACTCAGTTTATGACTCATGACTGAGATGAACAAATCGGATGTTTTCAAGGTTGTGACATTTATATTGAAGCAAGTCTTAAGTTGTTGCTACGCTACCTTCTTAAGACTTGGGGGCTACAAGTGATAGGCATATAAGAGGTATATTTTCAAGCTTGATGTTAGCTACAATTATGACCCGTGCCATCAATATTTATAAACCGGCAATTTTGGCTATGATAAACCGGCAAGTTCTACATCCTTAGGTCGGCTGAAGATCAGATGAGGATTTCAAGGACCAATATTTTTGTTAAGCATTGGGAGCTGAATCAAATGAATTATTCTTCACAATATTTCTCTGTGACAAACCAATGTCAGCAAATTGATCATGAAGCTAGCCTATTGACCCGGATTTTCTAGAAGAAGGAAATGACAAGGACTTAAGGATGATCGGGATCAGTTTAACATGGATAAATCCAAATTAAACTGCGGGCTAATGTCGGGGATATACCCTGCGGTATGACCCGGCCGGAGTTATAACCTGGCTGGGACTTGCTAAACTCGCGGGTGTTAAGTCAGATCATAACCCGGCAGGTGTTAAGTCAGATCATAACCCGGCGGGTGTTAAGTCAGATGATAACCCGGCAGGTGTTAAGTCAGATCATAACCCGGCAGGTGTTAAGTCAGATGATAACCCGGCAGGTGTTAAGTCAGATGATAACTCGGCAGGTGTTAAGTCAGATCATAACCCGACAAACAATCATAACCCGACAGACAGACATAACCCAGCAGACAGAGTCGCCTGGGGTTAATAAGCCCGAGACGTTATGAAGCCCAAGACGTTAAGAAGCCCATGAAGAGAAGTCAAAATAGTTTAAGTCTTAATCCGAGTTGGACTCTACATGTAACTGCTACCTCTTGAGCATTGCGTTGGTTTTCCCTTGAAGAGGAAAGGGTGATGCAGCAAAGTAGCGTAAGTATTTCCCTCAGTTTTTGAGAACCAAGGTATCAATCCAGTAGGAGGCTACGCGCGAGTCCCTCGCACCTACACAAACAAATAAATCCTCGCAACCAACGCGATAAGGGGTTGTCAATCCCTACACGGTCACTTACGAGAGTGAGATCTGATAGATATGGTAGGATAATATTTTTGGTATTTTTATAATAAAGATGCAAAGTAAAATAAAAGCAACAGAAATAACTAAGTGTTGGAAGATTAATATGATGGAAAATAGACCCGGGGGCCATAGGTTTCACTAGTGGCTTCTCTCATGAGCATAGGTATTTTACGGTGGGTGAACAAATTACTGTTGAGCAATTGACAGAATTGAGCATAGTTATGAGAATATCTAGGTATGATCATGTATATAGGCATCACGTCCGAGACAAGTAGACCGACTCCTGCCTGCATCTACTACTATTACTCCACACATCGACCGCTATCCAGCATGCATCTAGAGTATTAAGTTCATAAGAACAGAGTAACGCCTTAAGCAAGATGACATGATGTAGAGGGATAAATTCATGCAATATGATAAAAAAACATCTTGTTATCCTCGATGGCAACAATACAATACGTGCCTTGCTGCCCCTACTGTCACTGGGAAAGGACACCGCAAGATTGAACCCAAAGCTAAGCACTTCTCCCATTGCAAGAAAGATCAATCTAGTAGGCCAAACCAAACTGATAATTCGAAGAGACTTGCAAAGATAACCAATCATACATAAAAGAATTCAAGAAGATTCAAATATTGTTCATAGATAAACTTGATCATAAACCCACAATTCATCGGTCTCAACAAACACACCGCAAAAGAAGATTACATCGAATAGATCTCCACGAGAGAGGGGGAGAACATTGTATTGAGATCCAAAAAGAGAGAGGAAGCCATCTAGCTAATAACTATGGACCCGAAGGTCTGAGGTAAACTACTCACACTTCATCGGAGAGGCTATGGTGTTGATGTAGAAGCCCTCCGTGATCGATGCCCCCTCCGGCGGAGCTCCGGAACAGGCCCCAAGATGGGATCTCGTGGGTACAGAAGGTTGCGGCGGTGGAATTAGGTTTTTGGCTCCGTATCTGATCGTTTGGGGGTACGTAGGTATATATAGGAGGAAGGAGTACGTCGGTGGAGCAACATGGGGCCCACGAGGGTGGAGGGCGCGCCCAGGGGGGTAGGCGCGCCCCCTACCTCATGGCTTCCTGCTTTGTTTCTTGACATAGGGTCCAAGTCCTCTGGATCATGTTCGTTCCGAAAATCACGTTCCCGAAGGTTTCATTCCGTTTGGACTCCGTTTGATATTCTTTTTCTGCGAAACTCTGAAATAGGCAAAAACAACAATTCTGGGCTGGGCCTCCGGTTAATAGGTTAGTCCCAAAAATAATATAAAAGTGAATAATAAAGCCCAATAATGTCCAAAACAGAAGATAATATAGCATGGAGCAATCAAAAATTATAGATACGTTGGAGACGTATCAAGCATCCCCAAGCTTAATTCCTGCTCGTCCTCGAGTAGGTAAATGATAAAAACAGAATTTTTGATGCGGAATGCTACTTGGCATAATTTCAATGTAATTCTTCTTAATTGTGGTATGAATATTCAGATCCGAAAGATTCAAGATAAAAGTTCATATTGACATAAAAATAATAATACTTCAAGCATACTAACTAAGCAATTATGTCCTCTCAAAATAACATGGCCAAAGAAAGTTCATCCCTACAAAATCATATAGTTTAGTCATGCTCCATTTTCGTCACACAAGAATGCTCTCATCATGCACAACCCCGATGACAAGCCAAGCAATTGTTTCATACTTTAGTAATCTCAAACTTTTTCAACCTTCACGCAATACATGAGCGTGAGCCATGGATATAGCACTATGGGTGGAATAGAATATGATGATGGGGGTTATGTGGAGAAGACAAAAAGGAGAAAGTCTCACATCAACGAGGCTAATCAATGGGCTACGGAGATGCTCATCGATTGATGTTAATGCAAGGAGTAGGGATTGCCATGCAACGGATGCACTAGAGCTATAAATATATGAAAGCTCAACAAAAGAAACTAAGTGGGTGTGCATCCAACTTGCTTGCTCACGAAGACCTAGGGCACTTGAGGAGGCCCATTGTTGGAATATACAAGCCAAGTTCTATAATGAAAAATTCCCACTAGTATATGAAAGTGACAAAACAAGAGACTCTCTATCATGAAGATTATGGTGCTACTTTGAAGCACAAGTGTGGTAAAAGGATAGTAACATTGTCCCTTCTCTCTTTTTCTCTCATATTATTTTTTTTTTGGGCCTTCTCTTTTTTATGGCCTTTCTCTCTCCTTTTTTTTATTCCTCACTTGGGACAATGCTCTAGAAAATGATGATCATCACACTTCTATTTATTTACAACTCAATGATTACAACTCGATACTAGAACAAAGTATGACTCTATATGAATGCCTCCGGCGGTGTACCGGGATATGCAATGAACCAAGAGTGACATGTACGAAAGAATTATGAATGGTGACTTTGCCACAAATACTATGTCAACTACATGATCATGCAAAGCGATATGACAATCATGAATGTGTCATGATAAACGGAATGGTGGAAAGTTGCATGGCAATATATCTCGGAATGGCTATGGAAATGCCATAATAGGTAGGTATGGTGGCTGTTTTGAGGAAGATATAAGGAGGTTTATGTGTGAAAGAGCATATCATATCACGGGGTTTGGATGCACCGGCGAAGTTTGCACCAACTCTCAATGTGAGAAAGGGCAATGCACGGTACCGAAGAGGCTAGCAATGATGGAAAGGTGAGGGTGTGTATAATCCATGGACTCAACATTAGTCATAAAGAACTCACATACTTATTGCAAAAATCTACAAGTCATCAAAAACCAAGCACTACGCGCATGCTCCTAGGGGGATAGATTGGTAGGAAAAGACCATCGCTCGTCCCCGACCGCCACTCATAAGGAGGACAATCAAAGAACACCTCATGTTTCAAATTTGTTACATAACGTTTACCATACGTGCATGCTACGGGACTTGCAAACTTCAACACAAGTATTTCTCAAATTCACAACTACTCAACTAGCACAACTTTGATATCACTACCTCCATATCTCAAAATAATCATCGAGCATCAAACTTCTCTTAGTATTCAACACACTCATAAGAAAGTTTTTACTAATCTTGAATGCCTACCATATTAGGATTATTTAAGCAAATTACCATGCTATTTAAGACTCTCAAAATAATCTAAGTGAAGCATGAGAGATGAATAGTTTCTATAAAACAAATCCACCACCGTGCTCTAAAAGATATAAGTGAAGTACTAGAGCAAAAACTATATAACTCAAAAGATATAAGTGAAGCACATAGAGTATTCTAATAATTTCCGAATCATGTGTGTCTCTCTCAAAAGGTGTGTACAGCAAGGATGATTGTGGTAAACTAAAAAGCAAAGACTCAAATCATACAAGACGCTCCAAGCAAAACACATATCATGTGGTGAATAAAAATATAGCTCCAAGTAAAGTTACCGATGTAAGTAGACGAAAGAGGGGATGCCTTCCGGGGCATCCCCAAGCTTTGGCTTTTTGGTGTCCTTAGATTATCTTGGGGGTGCCATGGGCATCCCCAATCTTAGGCTCTTGCCACTCCTTGTTCCATAATCCATCAAATCTTTCACCCAAAACTTGAAAACTTCACAACACAAAACTAGCAGAAAATCTCGTGAGCTCCGTTAGCGAAAGAAAACAAAAGACCACTTCAAGGTACTGTAATGAACTCATTTTATTTATTGGTGTTAAACCTACTGTATTCCAACTTCTCTATGGTTTATAAACTCTTTTACTAGCCATAGATTCATCAAAATAAGCAAACAACACACGAAAAACAGAATCTGTCAAAAACAGAACAGTCTGTAGTAATCTGTAACTAACGCAAACTTCTGGAACTCCAAAAAATCAGCCAAAATAGGACGACCTAGACAATTTGTTTATTGATCAGCAGCAATTGGAATCAATATTTTATCACGTTCTGGTGATTTTTAACAATTATTTTCGTGAACAGAAAGTTTCTGGAATTTTCTGCAAGATCAAATAACTATCATCCAAGAAGATCCTATAGGTTTAACTTGGCACAAACACTAATTAAAACATAAAAACACATCTAACCAGAGGCTAGATCAAATATTTATTCCTAAACAGAAGCAAAAAGCAAAAAACTAAAAATAAAATTGGGTTGCCTCCCAACAAGCGCTATCGTTTAACGCCCCTAGCTAGGCATAAAAGCAAGGATAGATCTAGGTATTGCCATCTTTGGTAGGCAATTCTTCAATAAGACATCTATCATCCTTTAGAGTTTCTTTCTTTTATTAATTATCAAACTTTTAGGAACAAGATCGAAAAATTCATTTGTAGCAAATGGTTCCTTAATGATAGCAAAAAGATTGGGATGAATACTTATAGATTTAAGATCCGCAGTTTCCTTACTAGAGGATTCACCCTTATTTTTAGGAACATACATAAGCTTGGCAATTTTAGTTGGAGGACTTGGAGTATTCTTTACGGAAGAAAAAGCGGTTCCCAAGTTGGTAATGATACCCTCAAGTTTATCGATTCTAGTGGAATCTTGATTTATTCTTTCATTAACTATGGGTTCCTTCTCCTTAATATTTTTCAAAGTGACTCCTACCTTAGATCCATATTGGGTAATTTGGTTGTGGATCTTTTTATCCAGATTTTCAATTAACTCTACGGTAGCAACTTTATTTTCAATAATTTCAAGTCTTTGCATTACATGCTCCAAAGTTAACATAGTTCCATTAACCAAGAGAGGTGGTGAGCCAAATAAATCTATCATAGCATTATAAGAGTCAAAAGTATGGCTACCCAAGAAATTCCCTCCGGTAATGGTATCAAGAATATATCTATACCAAGGATTAGCGCCTACATAAAAATTGCGGAGAAGAACGGAAGTAGATTGCTTCCTGGTAGATCTATTTTGAGCATTGCAAATTCTATACCAAGCGTCTTTTAGATTTTCTCCCTCCCTTTGTTTAAAATTGAGAACTTCATTTTCGGGAGACAACGGAGAAGATAAAGGACTAGCCATGACGACAAGGCAAGCAAAGAAAAAGAGGCGAACGAAAAAGAGAGGGCGAATAAAACGGCAAGGGTGAAGTGGGGGAGAGGAAAACGAGAGGCAAATGGCAAATAATGTAATGCGGGAGATAAGGGTTTGTGATGGGTACTTGGTATGTTGACTTTTGCGTAGACCTCCCCGGCAACGGCGCCAGAAATCCTTCTTGCTACCTCTTGAGCACTGCGTTGGTTTTCCCTTGAAGAGGAAAGGGTGATGCAGCAAAGTAGCGTAAGTATTTCCCTCAGTTTTTGAGAACCAAGGTATCAATCCAGTAGGAGGCTACGCGCGAGTCCCTCGCACCTACACAAACAAATAAATCCTCGCAACCAACGCGATAAGGGGTTGTCAATCCCTACACGGTCACTTACGAGAGTGAGATCTGATAGATATGATAGGATAATATTTTTGGTATTTTTATGATAAAGATGCAAAGTAAAAAATAAAAGCAACGGAAATAACTAAGTGTTGGAAGATTAATATGATGGAAAATAGACCCGGGGGCCATAGGTTTCACTAGTGGCTTCTCTCAAGAGCATAAGTATTTTACGGTGGGTGAACAAATTACTGTTGAGCAATTGACAGAATTGAGCATAGTTATGAGAATATCTAGGTATGATCATGTATATAGGCATCACGTCCGAGACAAGTAGACCGACTCCTGCCTGCATCTACTACTATTACTCCACACATCGACCGCTATCCAGCATGCATCTAGAGTATTAAGTTCATAAGAACAGAGTAACGCCTTAAGCAAGATGACATGATGTAGAGGGATAAATTCATGCAATATGATAAAAAACCCATCTTGTTATCCTCGATGGCAACAATACAATACGTGCCTTGCTGCCCCTACTGTCACTGGGAAAGGACACCGCAAGATTGAACCCAAAGCTAAGCACTTCTCCCATTGCAAGAAAGATCAATCTAGTAGGCCAAACCAAACTGATAATTCGAAGAGACTTGCAAAGATAACCAATCATACATAAAAGAATTCAGAAGATTCAAATATTGTTCATAGATAAACTTGATCATAAACCCACAATTCATCGGTCTCAACAAACACACCGCAAAAGAAGATTACATCGAATAGATCTCCACGAGAGAGGGGGAGAACATTGTATTGAGATCCAAAAAGAGAGAGGAAGCCATCTAGCTAATAACTATGGACCCGAAGGTCTGAGGTAAACTACTCACACTTCATCGGAGAGGCTATGGTGTTGATGTAGAAGCCCTCCGTGATCGATGCCCCCTCCGGCGGAGCTCCGGAACAGGCCCCAAGATGGGATCTCGTGGGTACAGAAGGTTGCGGCGGTGGAATTAGGTTTTTGGCTCCGTATCTGATCGTTTGGGGGTACGTAGGTATATATAGGAGGAAGGAGTACGTCGGTGGAGCAACGTGGGGCCCACGAGGGTGGAGGGCGCGCCCAGGGGGGTAGGCGCGCCCCCTACCTCGTGGCTTCCTGGTTGTTTCTTGACGTAGGGTCCAAGTCCTCTAGATCATGTTCGTTCCGAAAATCACGTTCCCGAAGGTTTCATTCCGTTTGGAATCCGTTTGATATTCTTTTTCTGCGAAACTCTGAAATAGGCAAAAAACAGCAATTCTGGGCTGGGCCTCCGGTTAATAGGTTAGTCCCAAAAATAATATAAAAGTGAATAATAAAGCCCAATAATGTCCAAAACAGAAGATAATATAGCATGGAGCAATAAAAAATTATAGATACGTTGGAGACGTATCAGTAACCCGCCCCTTCAACTTATAAGGAGGGGCAGGGCACCCCAAGAGGAGAAAATAATCTTAAGGGTTAGACATAACTAGGAGAGCCGGCTTACGGCGACTCCCTCGTGATGATAATGAGACCTAGCCACAAACAGCATGTAGGGTTGTTACCAGATGATGTTTCCCGGGGCCCGAAGCTGTCTAAATCCTTGTCTTCTGTTGCGTCTCTCGATTCCGCCCAAACCCTCTCAAGCTACCACATAGATGCGTTGGCCTCACGACTAAGTCCTCACGCTAGGACATCTGCCATGACAATTCCACGACAGACGACAATGGCAAGCCACGGCGCAATGAAGACAAGCGTCGCAACAATAATGCAGGAACCCAAGACACAATGGTCAACGCTGGATTTAGTGGCTCCAAAACCGGTCAAAGGAAGAAGCCATTTAAGGCAAACAGAGATGGTCCATCCAGTCTAGACAAGATACTGGATCGGCCCTGTTAGATCCATGGCAACCCCGACAAACCCTCCAACCATACCAACAGAAATTGTTGGGTTTTCAAACAAGCCGGCAAGCTCAATGCCGAACACAAAGGGAAGGGGCCGCCCAGTGACAGTGAAGAAGAGGAGGCTCGCCTACCGAGCACCGAGGGATAGAAGCAATTTCCCCACAAAGTAAAAATAGTAAACATGATATATGTGACGCATACCTCTGAAAGGGAGCGCAAGCATGAACTACGAGACGACCACGCCATAAAGCCGGACGCCCCAAAATTCAACCCATGGGCGGCCTGCTCAAACACTTTTGATCACAAGGACCACCCAACCAGTATCCATCATGGAGGTTCGGCAGCTCTGGTCCTCGATCCAATTATCGGCGGATTCCATCTCACGCGAGTCCTCATGGACGGCGGTAGTAGCCACAATTTACTCAATCAAGACACTGTCCGCAAAATGGGCATTGACCCTTCAAGGATCAAACCCACCACAACTACCTTCAAGGGAGTAATACCCGGCGTAGAAGCTCACGGCACAGGCTCAATCTCACTGGAAGTCGTCTTCGGTTCGCCGGAAAACTTCCGACGCGAAGACTTGATCTTCGATATTGTCCCATTCCGAATTAGCTACCACACACTGCTCGGGCGGACCGCTTTTGCTTGTTTCAATGCGGTCCCAAACTACGCCTATCTAAAGCTTAAGATGCCCGGTCCACGCGGCACCATAATGGTCAACGGAAACACGGAATGCTCCCTCCGCACTGAGGGGCACACTGTGGCAATCACAGCCGAAGTACAAAGCGGCCTCCTCAAGCAGCATATCTCATCGGTCATTAAACCGTCGGCCTCTACTACACAGGACCGGTCAATTTTAGAGCTGGATTAGCAGCTCCGCCTCCGTCATTCGCCTCTTATACCTGCAGAGTTTGTACCGCGCATACATAATTATGCACTCAAAATACCTTGGTCATCGGCGGAGGCACAATACGGACAGGCCTACAAAGCGGTTCGTCTGGACTTTAGCCTTTTCTCTTTTTCCTAACTATTTTCTTATCTTTTTGCCACATGTGAATCAATACCTGTCCGTCCTATGGACCTGAAAGGACTCTTTATGAGCCCAACTTTCCTACAAATAACCGGGGATTGCTCCCTTGAAGGAAGCCTTTTCGCGGAAGCACATGCAGCGCAGACGTGCGACAGGAGGTCCAAAAGATTTTTTGTAGACCAAAAACTCTATTTGAAACATGTACAGAGCCTTTTTCCTCAGCCCTCGACCCCTGGCACGTAAAATGGCCTGGGTGGTGCGTTCGACGTATCAATCAGATTTTAGTGAACATAATCTGTCTTCAGTATTTGCTTTTCCGCATACAAACGTACCTTGCCTCTTCGGTTGTTTCACGCAGACACCTCGGCACAAATCGCCAGGGGCTTGATACAGCAACATATGGGTTGCCGAAAAAGTCCGAACAACTCTATAGCATACTTCGGCGTCACGAGTTTGGCATTATATGCATTAGCTCCGAATCATGTCTTTGGTCAATAGTTGGGTTGCCCGGCTCCTGTGCTTGCTACCCTACGTTCCGTCTTATCGGCTAGGGTAGTAAAGGGAGAACTACTGCGATTGTGTTTCCGGTTCACCTGGTCAAACACCTCAGTAGAGAAAGCCGAAAACTGACTGTCATAATGCGGCGAGAGCTAGTCAACCGCTCGGTGACTTATCAGAATCTTTTGCGATTTCTTCCGTATTACACGAAGGACCGTTTTTCTGGTCACCTATGTAACGCAACCATATTCGGATAACTGCATACATACCAGGGGCTACATCGTAGACCCACCGTAAAACTCCTATGGCTAAGTGAAGGTGTTAAAGCCCTATAGTCTGATTGACTAGTTCGCCGCACTGACACCTCCGTTCCGGACCAAGACATTAGGTCAAGAGTGATCAGGTACTATTCCAAACACCCCCGTATTATATGCGAGGGGGCCGAAGCCGACGACTGGCAAACTTTCAGGTTATAAGAAACGGTCGCACAGGAGGAAATAATGGCAAAGGTATATAACACAGCTTTAACGTATCATAATATTGTTTTCACAATTCTGGTACATTTATTCAAATGTAATATCCTTCGAGCACTGACCCTCTATCAAGCGGGCGCCCTCTTGGACGTCCTCCAAATAATGCTTCGGCGTGCGATGGTCCTTGCCTCCGGGCGGACCCTTGGTTGCAACATCGGGGGCCTTCATCTTTGCCCAGTACATCTTGACGCGGGCGAAGGCCATCCGGCACCTTCTATGCACGCTGACCGCTTGACGGCGTCAATACGCGGCACTGCATCGACAAGCCACTGCACTAAACCGAAATAGCTGCTCGAAATGGGTTCGGCTGGCCTAGCCGAACCACAACGTCCTTCATGGCAGCTCCGGACATCTTCTGTAGCTCGGCTCACTGGACTCCTTGCCACGTTGAATTGCGACCAGAAAAGCCTCTCCGCAGCACGTCCTTCCTGTGCTTGGAAGAACTGCGCCGCGTCGAAAACACTCTTCGGCAGATCCAAGAACGCGTCTGGAGAACTCCACATTTGGTTAAGCAAAGCATACTTTGGGTCGCCGAACTTAGTCTATAAAAGAAAGGGCTTACCAGCCGCTATCTCCCCAGCCTGTCGGATCTCCTCCCGAGCCGCTCTAGATTTGGATCTCGCTTCTTTCGCCTCTCGTAAGGCTTGTCGAGTTTGGCTGCCTTGGCTTTGTTATCCTCCTCGAGAGATTTGCACCTGCTAGTGGCATCCTTCAGCTCCCGCTCCATGGTAGATATTCTCTCCTGGCACTGGCGCCGAGTGGCATGTTCGGCCTTTAAATCCGCATCCGCCTTCTTGGCAGCCGCGTCGCTCACTCTGGCCTGCTCCTTGGCCCGGGCAAGTTCAGCCCGAAGGGTCTCAACCGCGGCAGCACCATCTACAGTTATGCATGTCACAGTATATGATTTTCAACCTCGTGCTCATACTAGTATACATGCATAAACAAGCTGCCCCAACACATACCTTGTGCCTCGTCGAGCCGCCTGTTAATAAGAGTGATGTCCTCATCCGCTAACTCAAGTTTCTGCTTTAGATCTGCAACTTCTGTAGCTTGGGCGGTCGCCATGGACGTAACAGCCCGTGTTTCAATTAATTAGGTTACTTCCTGAGCATATCTTTTTGATCCTCTGATCGCCTCCCTGTGGAAGCCGGCCAGAGCCTCAGGGGCTACTATCTGTACACGGGCGCATTGTGCATGTAAACATAGTTAAGCTATTACATTGCATACCTCGAAGCCTCTCAACAGGCCCATGAAAGCTTCATTCAATCGCTTTGCGCGGACAGAGCCCTTTCAACTACCATACCCATTAAGGTACGATGTTCCTCTGAGATGGACACACTTTGTAATGTGCCCATCAGAGTATCCGGCACCTCCGGATTCCTGGAGGCTGCTGCGGGAGTATGCATTCCCTTCAAAGGGGTACATCGGCTCGACCCTAGAGTCGTCTTCGGCTGTAAGCCGGATAGTTCGGGGCCTTCATTGCTGGCCCTCGTAGGGGCTGCGCCCCTGGACCCTTGATGATCGAAGTACCACCCTCAGGCATTGTTTTCATTGTCCCCCACGCCGCTTGATGGTCAGGGGAGATTCTCCAAGATGACACCTCGAAGTCGTCCGCCCTAAGAGGCGAGGAAGCATGAGAAGGCGTCTCGCTTTCCATCATCCCCGGAGATAAGTCCCCTGATGAGGAGGACTGTCGGGGTGGACTGTGGGCCGAACTGCAAGCATATAGTTTAAATGTTACCCCCGCAACCCGAAAAGAACGGGATATGTCTAGAGCATCCTTGTTCACTTACGATTCGGCAAGGGGCTTGTCCCTAGAGAGGTGCCTTGCGACGACATCGGCTTCGGAACCCGAACCATATGGTAGGGATACCTTCCCTCTCTTGGGTGCTTCCACCTCCAAGTCTTCGGATGCAGTCCTTTTCCTCCCATGAAAATGAAGGGATATCACCTTCTCCTTCCCCTTCGTCTTTCGAAGAGGGAGCTTCAGTCTCCCCGGACATAGTGTCCGGCATACCTGTAGAGTGGAGGCCGCTTTTGGCCTCTTCGCTCTTCTTCTTGTCCTCTTGCGCTGGCACTTGATACAGCGCCGGGACCAGCATCCTCGGCAACACAGGATCGGCCGAGTCTTTGGGAAGTGGAGCTGAACACCTAATTCATTTCGCCTTCTTTATCTAGCCCTGGTCAAAGATAGAGCTCTCAGTACATCGCTATGGGATAATCAACCGAGTTGCAGTCAGAAATTGGGTGCTTACCGAGGTATCCGGATGGTTGCAGTTGAGACGATGTCCTCTGATGTGTCCGGCTACTGCTTTCGAGTCTTGAAGAATAGTTTCCACATCCCTTCGTGCGTTGTGCCGAAGAATTGCTGAAGGGTCCACGGTCCTTCTGGATTGAACTCCCACATTCAGAGAGGCCGTCGCTGGCACGGGAGGATCCGGCAGACTAGCATCACTTGGATCACGTTAATAAGGCCAATGTCCCTTTCGAGGATACTCCGGATACGACTTTGCAGTGTCTGTACTTCATCAGCTGATCCCCGGTCTTGCCCCTTACTTATCCATGATGCGAGCAGCAACGGAGGGCCAGATCGGAACATAGGTGCGGCTGCCCATTTGGTGCCGCGGGGTTCGGTGATATAGAACCACTCCTGTTGCCGTCCGTGAAGGTGCCTTTTGGACAGATAGTGTTGGCAAGCTTGCTCACCATAGCACTGCCACACTCCGCTTGCTCCCCGTTAACTAGCTTCGGCTTCACATTGAAAGTCTTGAGCCATAGGCCGAAGTGTGGGGGGATGCGGAGAAAGGCTTTGCACATGACGACGAACGCCGAGATGTGGAGAAAAGAGTCCGGAGCTAGATCGTGAAAATCTAGCCCATAATAGAACATGAGGCCGCGAACGAAGGGGTGAAGAGCGAACCCTAGCCCGCGGAGGAAGTGGGAGATGAATACAACCCTCTCGCTGGATTTTGGTGTGGGGATGACCTGCCCTTTAGTAGGGAGCCTGTGGGGGATTTCCGCAGTCAGGTACCTCGCCTTCCGAAGCTTCGTGATATCCTCCACGGTGACCGAGGAGGCTGCCCACCTACCTTGGGAGATGGAACCGGACATAACTAGAGGGCCTGGTAACAATGGAAGAAATCGAATCCTGGGCGCTGGAGCCTGAGGTTGGGAAGGTTGAGGAAGAGGTAGGCGTGGGGGGAGAAAGATGGGTTTGTACCCCTTTATAAAGGCGAACAATATCGAACGCCTCCTCACGGGCCTTAAATCTCGCCTATTCCCAAGGGATCGCCAACAACACGGTTGGACTACCCACGCCCATATTGATGAGGATCCCATGATAAGGGGACACGATCTCTGCTTCGACAATACGTGCCAACGGAAACCGCATCTCGAAACACGGAGCGGGGGTGCTAAAAAAGGTTTGAAATAATGACCGGGCGGAGACGTGGCGTCTCACTACAAAAGTTGTCAGTAGATGGGACTTGTTAAATATTATAATCTTTGCGGAGTTTGTTTTGCAGAGCCGGACACGTTCTCTGTGTTCGAGGACTACTTTGAAATATTCAAAGGAGGAACCCGCCTTGCAATGCCGAAGACAATCTGTGCGCCGGACACATCGTCATTGAAGCCTGGTTCAGGGGCTACTGAGGGAGTCCTGGATTAAGGGGTCCTCGGACGTCCGGGCTATGTGACGTGGGCCGGACTAATGGGCCATGAAGATACAAGACAGAAGACTTCATCTCGTGTCCGGGTGGGACTCTCCTTTGCGGGGATGGCAAGCTTGGCGTTCGGATATGAAGATTCTTTCCTCTGCAAACCTACTCTGTACAGCCCTAGGCCCCTCCGATGTCTATATAAACCGGAGGGTTTAGTCCGTAGAGTAGAATTACAATCATACAGGCAAGACATCTAGGGTTTAGCCATTACGATCTCGTGGTAGATCAACTCTTGTAATCCTCATATTCATCAAGATCAATCAAGCAGGAAGTAGGGTATTACCTCCATCAAGAGGGCCCGAACCTGGGTAAACATCGTGTCCCCCGTCTCCTGTTACCATCGACCTTAGACACACAGTTCGGGACCCCCTACCCGAGATCCGCCGGTTTTGACACCGACACCAGCGTTAAGCAGGAACATTATATTTGGATCTTGTTTGATGCGAAACGGTCATTCATTTTAATCAGAGAATAATGGTTGTTCTATTTATATGAGTAGTATCTTTTATGGTCATGAACCCTTGATGAGTGGTCTATTTTTCTTGAATCTCGATTGTAGTGATACACATATTCATAGTATTGAAGCCAAAAGATGCAAGGTTAATAATGATAGTGCAACTTATTTGTGGCACTGCCGTTTAGGTCATATTGGTGTAAAGCGCATGAAGAAATTCCATGCTGATGGGCTTTTGGAATCACTTGATGCTTGCGAACCATGCCTCATGGGTAAGATGACTAAGACTCCGTTCTCCGGAACAATGGAGCGAGCAACTGACTTGTTCGAAATAATACATACTCATGTATGCGGTCCAATGAGTGTTGAGGCTCGCAACGGGTATCGTTATTTTCTGACCTTCACAGATGATTTGAGCAGATATGGGTATATCTACTTAATGAAACATAAGTCTGAAACATTTGAAAAGTTCAAAGAATTTCAGAGTGAAGTGGAAAATCATTGTAACAAGAAAATAAAGTTTCTACGATCTGATCGTGGAGATGAATATTTGAGTTATGAGTTTGGTCTTCATTCAAAACAATGTGGAATAGTTTCGCAAGTCATGCCACCTGGAACACCACAACGTAATGGTGTGTCCGAACGTCGTAACCATACTTTATTAGATATGGTGTGATCTGATGTCTCTTACTGATTTACCGCTCTTTTGGGGTTATGCTTTAGAGACGGCTGCATTCACATTAAATATTACACCATCTAAATCCGTTGAGACGACACCATATGAACTGTGGTTTGGCAAGAAACCTAAGTTGTCGTTTCTTAAAGTTTGGGGTTGCGATGCTTATGTGAAAAAGCTTCAACCTGATAAGCTCGAACCCAAATCGGAGAAATGTGTCTTCATAGGATACCCAAAAGAGACTGTTGGGTACACCTTCTATCACAGATCCGAATGCAAGATATTCATGGCTAAGAATGGATCCTTTCTAGAGAAGGAGTTTCTCTCAAAAGAAGTGAGTGGGAGGAAAGTAGAACTTGATGAGGTAATTGTACCTTCTCCCTAATTGGAAAGTAGTTCATCACAGAAATCAGTTCCAGTGATTCCTACACCAATCAGCGAGGAAACCAATGATGATGATCATGAAACTTCAGATCAAGTTACTACCGAACCACGTAGGTCAACCAGAGTACGATCCGCACCAGAGTGGTACGGTAATCCAGTTCTGGAGGTCATGTTACTTGACCATGATGAACCTACGAACTACGAGGAAGCGATGATGAGCCTAGATTCCATGAAATGGCTTGAGGCCACGAAATCTGAGATGGGATCCATGTATGAGAACAAAATATGGACTTTGGTTGACTTGCCCGATGATCGGCAAGCCATAGAGAATAAATGGATCTTCAAGAAGAAGACTCACGCTGATGGCAATGTTACTGTCTACAAAGCTCGACTTGTTGCAAAAAGTTTTCGACAAGTTCAAGGAGTTGACTACGATGAGACCTTCTCACCCGTAGTTATGCTTAAGTCTATCTGAATCATGTTAGCAATTGCCGCATTTTATGATTATGAAATTTGGCAAATGGATGTCAAAACTGCATTCCCTAAATGGATATCTTAAAGAAGAGTTGTATATGATGCAACCAGAAGGTTTTGTCGATCCTAAATGTACTAACAAAGTGTGCAAACTCCAGTGATCCATTTATGGACTGGTGCAAGCCTCTCGGAGTTGGAATATACGTTTTGATAGTGTGATCAAAGCATATGGTTTTATACAGACTTTTGGAGAAGCCTGTATTTACAAGAAAGTGAGTGGGAGCTCTGTAGCATTTCTAATATTATATGTGGATGACATATTGTTGATTGGAAATAATACAGAATTTCTGGATAGCATAAAAGGATACTTGAATAAGAATTTTTCAATGAAAGACCTCGGTGAAGCTGCTTATATATTAGGCATGAAGACCTATAGAGATAGATCAAGACGCTTGATTGAACTTTCACAAAGCACATACCTTGATAAAGTTTTGAAGAAGTTCAAAATGGATCAGTCAAAGAAAGGGTTCTTGCCTATATTACAAGGTGTGAAGTTGAGTCAGACTCAATGCCCGACCACTGCAGAAGATAGAGAGAAAATGAAAGTCATTCCCTATGCCTCAGCCATAGGTTCTATCATGTATGCAATGTTGTGCACCAGACTTGATATGTGCCTTGCTATTAGTTTAGAAGGGAGGTACCAAAGTAATCCAGGAGTGGATCACTGGACAGCGGTCAAGAACCTCCTGAAATACCTGAAAAGGACTAAGGATATGTTTCTCGTTTATGGAGGTGACAAAGAGCTCGTCGTAAATGGTTATGTCGATGCAAGCTTTGACACTGATGCGGATGAATCTAAGTCACAAATGGATACATGTTTATATTGGATGGTGGAGTTGTCAGTTGGTGCAGTTCCAAACAGAGTGTCGTGGCGGGATCTACGTGTGAGGCGGAGTACATAGCTGCTTCGGAAGCAGCAAATGAAGGAGTCTGGATGAAGGAGTTCATCTCCGATCTAGGTGTGATACCTAGTGCATCGGGTCGAATAAAAATCTTTTGTGACAATACTGGAGCAATGGCCTTGGAGAAGGAATCCAGATTTCACAAGAGAACCAAACACATCAAGAGACGCTTCAATTCCATCCGTGATCAAGTCAAGGAGGGAGACATAGAGATTTGCAAAATACACACGGATCTGAATGTTGCATACCCGTTGACTAAGCCTCTTCCACGAGAAAAACATGATCAACACCAAGACTCCATGGGTGTTAGAATCATTACTCTGTAATCTGGATTATTGACTCTAGTGCAAGTGGGAGACTGAAGGAAATATGCCCTAGAGGCAATAATAAAGTTATTATTTATATTTCCTTATATCATGATAAATGTTTATTATTCATGCTAGAATTGTATTAACCGGAAACTTAGTACATGTGTGAATACATAGATAAACGGAGTGTCCCTAGTATGCCTCTACTTGACTAGCTCGTTAATCAAAGATGGTTAAGTTTCCTAACCATAGACATGTGTTGTCATTTGATGAACGGGGGCACATCATTAGAGAATGATGTGATGGACAAGACCCATCCGTTAGCTTAGCATAACGATTGTTTAGTTTTATTGCTATTGCTTTCTTCATGACTTATACATATTCCTCTGACTATGAGATTATGCAACACCCGAATACCGGAGGAACACTTTGTGTGCTATCAAATGTCACAACGTAACTGGGTGATTATAAAGATGCTCTACAGGTGTCTCTGAAGGTGTTTGTTGAATTGGCATAGATCAAGATTAGAATTTGTCACTCCGTATATCGGAGAGGTATCTCTGGGCCCTCTCGGTAATGCACATCACTATAAGCCTTGCAAGCAATGTGACTAATGAGTTAGTTACGGGATGATGCATTACGGAATGAGTAAAGAGACTTGCCGGTAACGAGATTGAACTAGGTATGAGGATACCGACGATCGAATCTCGGGCAAGTAACATATCGATGAAAAAGGGAATGACGTATGTTGTTATGCGGTTTGACCGATAAAGATCTTCGTAGAATATGTAGGAGCCAATATGAGCATCCAGGTTCCGCTATTGGTTATTGACCGGAGACGTGTCTCGGTCATGTCTACATAGTTCTCGAACCCGTAGGGTCCGCACGCTTAACGTTCGATGACGATTTGTATTATGAGTTATGTGATTTGATGACCAAAGTTTGTTCGGAGTCCCGGATGAGATCATTGACATGACGAGGAGTCTCGGAATGGTCGAGAGGTAAAGATTCATATATTGGAAGGTTATATTCGGACATCGGAATGGTTTCGAGTGATCCAGGTATTTTTCCGGAGTACCGAGGGGTTACCGGACCCCCCCCGTGAAGTGTTGGGCCAACATGGGCCTAAGGGAGAGAGGCGGATGCCCACGGGAGGCGGCCGCGGGCCCCCTCCTTGGGGGTCCGAATAGGACAAGGAGGAGGGGGCGGCGCCCCCCTTCCCTTTCCCTCTCCCTCTCCTTCCTATTCCCTCCGGTGGAAGAAAGGAAAGGGGGCGAATCCTACTTGGACTAGGAGTCCAAGTAGGACTCCCCCCATGGTGCGCCCCTCCTGGCCGCCGGCCTCGCTCCCCCTCCTTTATATACATGGCCAGGGGGCACCCCAAAGCATAACAGACAATCTCTTAGCCGTGTGTGGTGCCCCCTCCACAGTTTGACACCTCGGTCATATCGTCGTAGTGCTTAGGCGAAGCCCTGCGTCGGTAACTTCATCATCACCGTCGCCACGCCGTCGTGCTGATGGAACTCTCCCTCGACCCTCTGCTGGATCAAGAGTTCGAGGGACGTCATCATGCTAAACATGTGCTGAACACGGAGGTGCCGTACGTTCGGTACTTGAATCGGTTGGATCGTGGAGACGTTCGACTACATCAACCGCGTTACTAAACGGTTCCGCTTTCGGTCTACTAGGGTACATGGACACACTCTCCTGTCTCGTTGCTATGCATCTCCTAGATAGATCTTGCGTGATCGTAGGAATTCTTTTGAATTACTAGGTTCCCCAAACAGTGGCGACGACAGCGGTCGGGTGAGGAGGCGCATGCCGGTGATGGGGGCGATAACAATGGCGGCCGGGGCAGGAGGCGCATGATGGGTGGGATTTGATAGTTGCTCGGTAATGTAGGTTTTTATAGGATGAGTTCCATCTATCCCTTTTACATAGGGTGAGTCTTGGTGTTTTTTCTTGATTACAGAATAATAAGAAACAAGAAAAGGAATATGCTGAAGCGTGTTTTTGGAAAGAAAAGATATATGTTTGAGCTATTTTTTGGCCTAACTTTTCATATACCAGAAACCATTTTACTTTTTGTTTCCGCGAAAGCCATTTTAGTTGGGGGAGGGATAGGATGTTTAGGGCATCTCCAACACTTGCCCTCAAACAGCTGACAACCGTATGGACCGAACGGTCCGGGCGTCATTTTGTCATTCAACGTGGTATCTCATCGGTCGATGGACTGGGCGGACATCTGTTTTTCTGCAAACCATGGGGGCTCTATGAAAATCCAGACCACTGCCACGTACACGTCTGCCATCCCGGACCCACCCAAAACTCTCTCCCGTGCCCGTGCCCTCTCCTACGCGAAGCGGCTGCCGCACATTCATGCTGGCATGTGCCACACCAGAGCTCCATTCATGCCAACCCAAAAGCGGATGCAGTCTCTCACTGGAGCCAACGTTGAAGCAACGTGCCGGCCGAGAGCGCCGCCCGACCTCAATGCGTGTTCCAGTGTCGAGGAAACATGATCGGATGGAACTAGACGGTTGTGCAGTGCATTCATACGGGCTCCCGTCCATCCGCCTGCCGACATTAAATTGGCGTGGAGACCGAGAAACCTACTATAGCACCCGCATGGACACACCACACCACATGTCCCGGATGGTGGTGCCCCATGTCCCTGCCGGTACCCTCTATTTAAATGGTGCCTCCTCGCCCGTGACAACCAGCACCACCGCACCACGTCCACCATGTCCTCGAGAACTAAAGCAATGTGGGATAGCATGTCCATGGAGCAGAAGCAGGAGTTGGGCGGCATTGCGGCTAGCTGGCAGGCCCGTCGTGCGTGTCATTCTGAGGTTGGCTGGCCAGTTAGCTCATCGGAGGTTAGCGACGGGGACCATACGATGGAGTAGGCGACCGACGACGAGCTGGCTTCTCCACCCGCGAAAAAGCAGCTGGCACCGCACGTGTTGGCATTCCTCGACGAGCACCGTCTCACTGAGGGGCAAATCATCGGTGAGCAGGCGAACGACAATCACATCGCGGTCATGGTCGTGGAGGATTAGGGCTTCCTAGATGAGTAGCCAACGATGTATGAGTCCATGCGGAGCGCCCATGACATCCACCGCGAGCGGTGACAGTTGCGCGTCCTGCGGGCGGAGATAAATGCCATGTTCGCGGAGATCGACGTGGAGGTCGCCGAGGAGGAGGCGTAGGCTACCGCAAACGTCACAAGCTCCGCTTCGGCCACGCTGCCACGACCACAAGTTCTGCACCTCCACGTCTGTCATCATCGATGAGGCGGAGCCCAACGAGGAAAAGTAACACATGGGAAGCCACCGCAGCTTGGGTCCGAGGAAGGCCGCTACTATTCTTCCCCTTCTGCAGCTTCACTTCCTGGGGCTCACGGCATGCCGATGAGGTTGCTTGACATCAGGAAGACATGTTGTGGGAAACAGGCGCCGCCGCGGTCGGCGATCATTTAGACTAGGTTGCAAAAAGCCTAGTCCACTATAGTTTAGTTGAGATATGTCGAAAATGTAATGATTTTGATCCGGTTTTAATGAAAATCATACGGTTTGCACGAAAATCATTCAATTTGTTTAAATCTGGTCTAAAATGTGTACGGATACGATTGGACGGCCGGCTTACGTATTATTGTTGGTGGACAAATACATTGTCCGTTTCAGAGGTTTGTATTGGAGATGGTTTAGGGGTTTGCATTAGGTATGACTTAGTTGCCGCAGAATCATCTCGCTGTGAATTGACAGATGGGTGACAAAAGGAGAGGAGAATCCTTTTTGAAGAAAGAAAGATAGTGGAAATGAGAATGAGAGGCCATTCATTTCTGCTTGTGCGCGAAGGCAAATAACACGCAACCAAGGGACGCGGCTTCCCTTTTCCTGCTGGTGCGGTTTGCGTTGAAGCTAGGAGAAGAAAAGTGGCACTCACTCATCCCTTTCTTTTTTTCTTTTTTTTTTGCGAGGAAAAGGGGGTTTCATTCATCAAGCAGCAGTCAGATCTGCATTACATAGGTCCGGCACCTCGTCCGGACCGGGTCGAAGCCACACCGCAGTGCGCTTATTTATTCTACCATAGTTCGCTAAATAATGGCTAACAACGTTTTGTTCTCTCCTTACATGCTTGACTAGATATTCCCCACGTTTCTGTAGAAGCCTAGTGATCTCACGAACCATCATCAGGTACTCCGACCTGTTTACTCTACCTTCCTTCACCAGCTTGGCCACATCTAGGCAGTCCGTTTGAACAACAATTGGTAGTGCAGACCATTGGGAGGCTAGGGAAATGCCCTCCATACATGCTGCAAGTTCAGATTCCAGCGGGGACGCACATTGCCGTAACTCTCGGCTGGAAGAGAAGATTATAGCTCCATGTTCGTCTCGAAGAACCATACCCGCCCCAGCACTCCCGTCCTTGCCACAGAAGGAGCCGTCAACGTTAAGCGCTGCCCATCCAGGTGGCGGTGCCTCCTATCCTGGAGCCTGCTCCTTTGCCTGGTACGCATACGATATTGGTTTCCTCCTGACCTGGTGGCCAGTCACCATCTTCCCTTTCACATGATCGCCAAGAGGGTCTGCCTGAAGGGCCAGCAAGGAGCTAATATAGCTAGACAGAAACCTTGTCGAGGCCTCCACTGATGGTGGCCGTTTGTCATGGACGATCTCATTCCTTACGTGCCAGCAGCGCCAAATCGTCATAAGCGTGTACATGCGCTCCTCCTCCGGCAGGTCAGCGAACTCACTCATCCCTTTCACCGCTCCAGCCTCGTTTTCGACAAAGTGAACCGTGTCCCTTCCACTCTCGCTTGAGTCACGTCTTCACCGTCGCGTCGAGGGTCCTTCTCTTCGTTTTCAACGGAGCTTGTAGAGAAGTTCTGGACGGACTTTTCGTCAAGGGTCGTGTAGACCTGGGCACTCCGCGTCCGTTGCCACTTTTATTTTTAGGGTATTTTTTAATCTTTTGCAATTTGCGTGCCTCGTCCATTGCCACTTGGGAAACATCGCCTCGTGTCCACGGCGACGTTGAAACGCCAGAGCTGGCTCCTGTCGGTCAAAAGGAAAGATTCCAAAAGCTGGAGCTAGACTCGGCATTTCAGCGGATTACCACGAGTCTCGTGGCGACGTGCAATGCTCCACAACACCCTATAGTCTATATATATACGCGATGATTTACCAATAGTACCAACGCGGCGACGATCTGACGTGCGGCGTGGAGAATCGAAGTTGATACGGTACCCCATCCGAGAAAAAGGAGGAGAAAACACGGCGAATTTGCATTTACGCCAACCCACGACGCGCTGCCCTTCACCGCCGTTTCTACCGACCGACCCGATCCTCCTGCTGCTCCTCCTGTCCTCCTCCTCCAGATCCCAAATCACCATCGCCGCCTCCCTCCTCCCCTCCCCTCCCTCCCCAGCAAGCAAGCAAGCAAAACCCCCGCCGCCGCCGCCATGCACCCGGCGTCCTCTTCCTCCTCAGCGGCGCACCCGCCGGACGGCGACCGCCCCAACGCCAAGGCCCCGCCGCCGCCCGGCCCGGCCATGGGCTACCCCGCCAACGCCGGGCCCAACCCCGGCAACGCCAGCTCCGCCTACTACGCCGCCGCCCCGCCCCCCGTCGCCAACGGCAACGGCACGGCCGCCTTCGGCGTCGCCTACCCCTACCCGGCCCCGCCCCCGCACCACCACCACCACCACCCGCCCCCGCCCCCGCCCCCGCCCTACCACCACTACCACAACCACCACAACCCCTACCAGGCGGCCCCTCCGCCGCCGCCCACCTGCCTGCGCCGCCTCCTCGCGCTCGTCGTCGCCGCCTTCCTCCTCCTCGGCGCCGGCACCTTCATCGTCTGGCTCCTCCTCCGCCCGCGCGCGCCCGCCTTCTCCCTCTCCGCTCTCACGCTCTCCCGCGTCGCCTACTCCCCGGCCAACTCCTCCCTCTCCGCCGCCTTCGACGCCTCGCTCCTCGCCGACAACCCCAACTCCAAGCTCACCATCTCCTACTCCTCCCTCGTCGCCTACGTCGATCTCGCCCCCTCCTCCCCCATCGCCGTCACCTCCCTCGCGCCCTTCGCGCAGGGGCCCCGGAACACCACCACGCTCGCCTTCCGCCTCGACGTCGACGGGACCTACGTCGGGCCCGACGAGGCCGCGGCGCTCAAGAGCGGGAACGGGGGCACCATGGAGGTCCAGGTGAGGCTCGCGGCCATCGCCGTCTTCGATAGAGGGGGCTGGCGCACCCGCCGGAGGGCCATGAGGGTGCTGTGCGATGGAGTGCCCGTCACATTCCGTGGGAAGAACGCCACCGACGCAAAATTTGATGGCCCGGCACGCCGCTGCCAAGTCGTCTTGTGAAGGTTAGCTGACATGATTCCAGTACCTTTTGTGGTTATGCCTTCAATTTACATTCAGAGTTCCATGTTGTAAAAAAATTGTATGGATTGTAAGAGCGGCAAGGTGTTTATGTCCGTATGTTCTTTCTTGATGTGGTGATTTGCGAGTTTGAAAATATGGTCGTTAGCAGCCTTGATTTTGATTGCCAGATGGAGAGATGGGTCAAATGGTCAACTTGAAGGAGTGTGTGGCTGTGTTCGAGTCTTACTATAGTGTCTAAGTGAATTGTCAACGGGAGTCAGAGAACACACTTTTAATAGAACATCCAAAAATAGTGAAGAGTCCAACTGATGCAGGAGTCGCACATAACCTTCAGCTACTAATAATATCCAAACTTCGGCACTAGGAAATCTGGCAAACTGCAAATGATAATTATATTATTTATTAGTTTCCTTTTTTGTAAATTTTTGTGAGGATATATAAGCAAAACAAAGAAGACGATCAGTTAATAATCCACTATCATCCTTTGATGTTTCAAGAGAAGGAGATTATCTATTATTAAAAATAATACAATCCATCCCCTACCAGGTAATGCGTATGAGCTGGGGACCAACATCCACTCCATTTGGTTTTCTTGTCTCTAAAATACCCATCTGGATCTAAGCTTCTCTGTCATTTTAGAGACAACAACAGCCCTTGTTGTTGTTGTTGTTGTCTCTAAAATGACTGACAAACTTAGGTCCAGATGGGTATAAGCTTGCCAGAATATAACCTCTACTGTCTCATGTTAGATTTTAGCTCTATCTATAGTTTTGGTCCTAGAAGTTGTACATGCATTAAAAAAAAGGACGGCTTCTAGTTGTTTGAGACCTAGATTTACCAAAGTAAAGTTCGCAAGTGTTTTTTGTTGAAATTCCGCATATGGGATTGGGTATAGCAGTAGCAGTGAACTTTTGACTGCTGCAAACCAGAGATAGAACTACATGAAGATTAATCTTAGGCGAGAAGTGTGAATTGTCATACTATACCTGTGATTGAGCTTAGTACTTGCTGTGAGCTTTATATTTTCATATGTAAACCTGTACACTGGCATGTAGCTTCATGGACTGATGTTTGGACTTTGGAGTGCCCCATAGTGGTAGACTGAATTGAAATGTATCAAATGATATGTTTGAGGGTTGCATCCTCAGTTCAGCTCTTGTAACACACCACATCATCCGTAATCTGGAAAACAATGGGAGGCATGGGGCAGGGTCTTGGATCTGACTTATTTTTTGACAGCTCTCACTCTAGTCATATGTTTGTGGATATGAATTTGTTAAGTTCTTGTGTACATTGCGAAATACAAGTGATTTTCTTGTGGCGCTAAAATTGGTACTGAAGAAAGATTTGGCCTTATGCCATAGTTTCATGAGCTTCACTTAAAATTTTGTAGTCATAGAAGGGAATGAGTATAATCTGGCTACAAAGTTGACCTCTGTTACCATTATTGGTATATGGGGAATATGTTCAAATTGTGCCTTGGTGGTCTGTATATTAAAATTTCTTGGAGTTTTTCTGTGTGGCTAATTTCACATGTAATAAGTTTTAAATATCGCCAGATCATTTGTCTTCACACTATGATGACCTGTGAGATCATGGTAGTTGTCCACAAGGGCCTTACATACTGTATAGTTTTAGCTGTGAGTTGGTGTCATAATGTTGCAGATCTACAAAAAAGATTCCAAATGTTTGCATTTCTGCATCTTCCTGGAAATGATTGCATGGCCACTAGACTACATTCTTTAATATATATGTTTACTGCTATTAGGGAACCCCATCAATTATAGTTGGGGCGCTATATTGTAATAGTAGACACATTTTTGTTTCGGTTTTTTTCATGTTTGTTTGCTTGAAAGAGACTCTATTCACATTGTTCTTCTTCTGCATGTTGCCATTAGCATCTTATTATTGTACTCCAGCTGCCTAGAGGGGCACGGCGCATTTCCTTTTTTTGTCCGTGTGCTAGTACTGTTTTCTACTTTGAATATGTTGGTACCACACTTCCTTATCGTCAGCTTTGTCATAGTGTGTTTAATGACTACATAATCATATGCATATATATAGAATATATCAGAACTTTAGTTTATTTTGTCTTCTGAATGTTGTTACACTACTGTAAACCCTAGACTGTGTAGCCGTCTACCGATGTTAAAAATAAGATTGTCAGTTCAGACCGCCTTGTAGTATAATCGAAGTATGATCTTGTCATCCTAGTATTTGTACTCGATTGCACATCCTTTATTGTGTACTGCTAAGGCATATATCATAGTTAACTGTTGGCCCTTATCACTTATCAGGATTGTTCACGGCTGTAACTACTCCAGATGTTGATCTAAGGGACCATCTTCAATAGGTACGAGAAGTTAGCTGATCTTATAAGACGCTGGCCAGACACTGATTCATGAGTAATGGCTGGGTAACTTCAGTTTACCTGCGTGCCCATAGAATCCGTGACCAGGAAGAGTCTGAAATGATGCTTAATTGATAGTATGTGACTTCTTCACCCATCATATCATAGGTTCAAGATGGGTGGACATTGAATATACCGAGTGTGCATGTGGGAAATGCTTGGCAAGAATGATTATCCCTGGTTGTTAATTTCCCCCAAGTGAGAACCTCAATCATGTATGGATCCTTAGGGGGGGCTACATATCATACTCCCTCCGTCCCAAAATAAGTGTCAACTTTGTACTAACTTTAGTACAAAGTTGAGTCACTTATTTTGGGACGGAGGGAGTACTTTAATGTACTTGCGCCTGAAACAGGCTCTAATCACTTATTGTGCTTATATTTGAAGTTCTGTATGTTTAGGATCTCTGTTTGCATTTATAGTTTAGTTAGAAAAAAAAGCCAGAAAATTACGTTTTATTGCTGACATGAGAGTTGCTGTTGGGTGAGATGGGCTGCTCAGTTTTAGCCCCTCTGGCTACAGATCTATGGTCTAACATGGCGGATCGTAATATGGTCTGATGAGCTTCCAGAACATGTTGTAGACTACGTGGTTGTGTAACCATTTCAGTTCATCTGGTCCAAACAAACTTTCCTGTTTGCTTCTGCATTGAAGTCTTGAGTGACAGTAACTCAAGCCAGTGTTTTCTGCATGGATGGAATCCAGTTTGTATGTAGAGAAATGATTGTCAGCGTTGTGTTGTGGTACACGCCGCTGTTAATATGCCGAGTTGAAGGTCTGGCGTTCTTTTGTGAAAATCAGCAGGACCTGCGGATTGAACTTGTATGGGTTTTAAATTGTTAGACAAACAATGCTTCCTGATTTCCCTTCCCTCATAGAACTGGATTAATTTGCAAAACCTGCTTGGATCGATAACATGCCATGCCCGCAAGGACACACCCTGTCACAATCTGAATTTAACAGGAAGTTGGTGTCCACCTTTTTAAAAGGGAAATTAGGTTTGTTCCTGAATACAGCTGTTTACTTAGATGCAGAAGCCAGTTTCTTGTAAGGGCTAGACAATTCTTTGATAGGTTGGTACTGTATCCAGAAGTGGAATATCCTTAAGGGGAATACTACCGTTTTGTGCTTAGCGTAGGTGAACCATCGGCGTAGCAATTTTGTTGTTAAATAGTATGGGCATAACCAAAGTGCAGGCATGCAAGTTCTCTATAGCTTCAGATGGAGGTTGTGTAATCTCCATGAGTTGTAACTCCAATTCCAAGCAGTGTGTTCGCCCCTGTTAACCATGGTTGGTGGATAGCCGTGTCTCCAGTCCTAGTTTTTCCTTTTGCTGAGTGTCGTTGTTAATCATTGTTAGGCGTCAAAAACAGCGCATGAAATGGTTTGGCTCGAGGCATGCCTTTGTGCTCTGTTTGTTGCATGATGTTTGTTGGGTATTCTATATGAAAGAATATTTGGCATCACTGAAGATCCATCCAATAATTATGAGGAGCCAGTCAACATTACTTTTTTTTTTTTTGCGAATAACATTACTAATTGATACAACCTGGTATGAGCCATCGTCTTCCAAGTAGGTCTCGTGGGCTGCCAAGCATGTTCACAAGATAGTGTCCCTGATTTATTTAACTTCCATGTGTCTTTATATACAAACTTATTTGGTTAGACCATTAAAACTCGGACGCGGAGGAATTGATCCCGAGCTCATATGCTCCCGCATGAACAGTAAAATCAAAAAAATATCGAAAAAATCCAAAAAGTTCCAAATTTTTTTGGGAGAAACATTGACAAAAGTTCTAAGTGCCTGCAAAAATTCGTCGTGAAATCACATTCCTAGAAGGCATGGCAAAAAAAAAAAAAAACAGTACTTTGAAAAAGCTACTTTCAAAAGCATTTTGAAGCATTGAATTTGTTTTTTTTGCCACGCCTTACAGGAATGTGATTTCATGATGAATTTTTGCAGTCACTTAGAACTTTTGTCAATGTTTCTCTAAAAAAAAATTGGAATTTTTTGAATTTTTTTATATATATTTTCGATTTTACTGTTCATGTAGGAGCATATGAGCTCGGGATCAAAAGATGACTTTCGACAAAACTCCGCCTATGTTGTCTCAACATAGCCGGTCCAAAGCCCGGGTAAAGGAGGAGGGTTGTGATAGGCTTGGCGAGCCAACGTAAAAACTCAGCCACTCTTATGGAGATGAAACCCAAAAGATTTTCGTTGGGGCGTAACCCTCTCAGCGACGCGCCACATCGGAACCCGGGTGTGGTGGAAAATGGGCAAGGGTCGGGCCGTCACCCCCCAAGTGGCGCGCCGTATCTTGATCCGGATACGGTGGCAAGTGAGCGAGGATCGGGTCGTCGCATCCTTAGTGGCGCGCTACATCGGTGCCCGGATGTAGTGGAAAATGAGCAAGGGTCTTCACATTTGACTCGACGAGTGCGAAGGGTAAGGAAGCTAGCCGAGCCTAGGAGAATTCGCTTAGGTAGCTGGAACGTAGGGTCTCTGACAGGGAAGCTTCGGGAGCTAGTTGATGCAGCGGTGAGGAGAGGGGTTGATATCCTTTGCGTCCAAGAAACCAAATGAAGAGGACAGAAGGCGAAGGAGGTGGACGATACCGGCTTCAAGCTGTGGTACACGGGGACGGCTGCAAACAGAAATGGCGTAGGCATCTTGATCAACAAGAGCCTCAAGTATGGAGTGGTAGACGTCAAGAGACGTGGGGACCGGATTATCCTGGTCAAGCTGGTAGTTGAGGACTTGGTTCTCAATGTTATCAGCGCGTATGCCCCGCAAGTAGGCCACAATGAGAACACCAAGAGGGAGTTCTGGGAAGGCCTGGAAGACATGGTTAGGAGTGTACCGATTGGTGAGAAGCTCTTCATAGGAGGAGACCTCAATGGCCACGTGGGTACATCTAACACAGGTTTTGAAGGGGCGCATGGGGGCTTTGGTTATGGCATCAGGAATCAAGAAGGAGAAGATGTCTTAAGCTTTGCTCTAGCCTACAACATGATTGTAGCTAACACCCTCTTTAGAAAGAGAATCACATCTGGTGACTTTTAGTAGTGGCCAACACTCTAGCCAGATTTATTTCATCCTCTCGAGAAGAGAAGATAGGCGTGCGTGCCTAGACTGTAAGGTGATACCTGGAGAGAATGTTGTACCCCAGCATAAGCTGGTGGTTGCTGACTTCCGCTTTCGGATTCGTGTCCAGCGGGATAAGCGTGCCAAAGTTGCTAGAACGAAGTGGTGGAAACTCAAGGGGGAGGTAGCTCAGGTGTTCAAGGAGAGGGTCATTAAGGAGGGCCCTTGGGAGGAAGGAGGGGATGCGGACAATGTGTGGATGAAGATGGCGACTTGCATTCGTAAGGTGGCCTCGGAGGAGTTTGGAGTGTCCAGGGGAAGGAGAAGCGAAGATAAGGATACCTGGTGGTGGAATGATGATGTCCAAAAGGCGATTAAAGAGAAGAAAGATTGCTTCAGACGCCTATACCTGGATAGGAGTGCAGACAACATAGAGAAGTACAAGATGGCGAAGAAGGCCGCAAAGCGAGCTGTTGGTGAAGCAAGGGGTCGGGCATATGAGGACCTCTACCAACGGTTAGGCACGAAGGAAGGTGAAAGGGACATCTATAAGATGGCCAAGATCCGAGAGAGGAAGACAAGGAATATTGGCCAAGTCAAATGCATCAAGGACGGAGCAGGCCAACTCTTGGTGAAGGACGAGGAGATTAAGCATAGATGGCGGGAGTACTTCGACAAGCTGTTCAATGGGGAGAATGAGAGTTCTACCATTGAACTGGACGACTCCTTTGATGAGACCAGCATGCGTTTTGTGTGGCGAATCCAGGAGTCTGAGGTGAAGGAGGCTTTAAAAAGGATGAAAGGAGGCAAGGCGATGGGCCCTGATTGTATCCCCATTGAGGTGTGGAAAGGTCTCGGGGACATAGCGATAGTATGGCTAACCAATCTTTTCAACCTCATTTTTCGGGCAAACAAGATGCCAGAAGAATGGAGACGGAGTATATTAGTACCAATCTTCAAGAACAAGGGAGATGTTCAGAGTTGTACTAATTACCGTGGAATTAAGCTGATGAGCCATACAATGAAGCTATGGGAGAGAGTCATTGAGCACCGCTTAAGAAGAATGACAAGCGTGACCAAAAATCAGTTTGGTTTCATGCCTGGGAGGTCGACCATGGAAGCCAATTTTTTGGTACGACAACTTATGGAGAGATATAGGGAGCAAAAGAGGGACTTGCATATGGTGTTCATTGACTTGGAGAAGGCCTATGATAAGATACCGCGGAATGTCATGTGGTGGGCCTTGGAGAAACACAAAGTCCCAGCAAAGTACATTACCCTCATCAAGGACATGTACGATAACGTTGTGACAAGTGTTCGAACAAGTGATGTCGACACCGATGACTTCCCGGTTAAGATAGGACTACATCAGGGGTCAGCTTTGAGCCCTTATCTTTTTGCATTGGTGATGGATGAGGTCACAAGGGATATACAAGGAGATATCCCATGGTGTATGCTCTTTGCAGATGATGTGGTGCTAGTTGACGATAGTCGGACGGGGGTAAATAGGAAGTTAGAGTTATGGAGACAAACCTTGGAATCGAAAGGGTTTAGGCTTAGTAGAACTAAAACCGAGTACATGATGTGCGGTTTCAGTACTACTAGGTGTGAGGAGGAGGAGGTTAGCCTTGACGGCCGGGTGGTACCTCGGAAGGACACCTTTCGGTATTTGGGGTCAATGTTGCAGGAGGATGGGGGTATTGATGAAGATGTGAACCATCGAATCAAAGCCGGATGGATGAAGTGGCGCCAAGCTTCTGGCATTCTCTGTGACAAGAGAGTGCCACAAAAGCTAAAAGGCAAGTTCTACAGGACGGCGGTTCGACCCGTAATGTTGTATGGCGCGGAGTGTTGGCCGACTAAAAGGCGACATGTTCAACAGTTAGGTGTGGCGGAGATGCGTATGTTGAGATGGATGTGTGGCCACACGAGGAAGGATCGAGTCCGGAATGATGATATACGAGATAGAGTTGGGGTAGCACCAATTGAGGAGAAGCTTGTCCAACATCGTCTGAGATGGTTTGGGCATATTCAGCGCAGGCCTCCAGAAGTTCCAGTGCATAGCGGACGGCTAAAGCGTGCGGAGAATGTCAAGAGAGGGCGGGGTAGACCGAATTTTGACATGAAAGGAGTCCGTTAAGAGAGACCTGAAGGATTGGAGTATCATCAAAGAGCTAGCTATGGACAGGGGTGCGTGGAAGCTTGCTATCTATGTGCCAGAGCCATGAGTTGGTTGCGAGATCTTATGGGTTTCACCTCTAGCCTACCCCAATTTGTTTGGGACTAAAGGCTTTGTTGTTGTTGTTGTTTGTTGTAGGTATGTGCAACAAGATGCTGCGCAGCATTACCCCACTCCTGATACAAGGAGGTATTTTTTGTTTTGAGAAATCCAAAGAAAAAAGATTTTGAATCTGCCTTTTCCTTCTTTCCATTAAAGGAATAACTCCCCTCAAACAAAATATAATTATCAAGAATGAAATGCTTGTTAGGCAGCGCAGCGCCCGACCCGGCCCGCTTCGTATTCAAGATTGGGCAAATCTAGTTCTAGCCTGCAGTTGTGTTAGCTTAATTTGTGCTAACCCAGCACTCTGGCGAGCCTATGCGGGACGTCACTCTGCACCCTATAAGCATTACCAGGGCCACACCGCATCTCTATCGTCTTTAGGTTTTCGTTATCTTTAGGGATCCACCGTGTTTAGGTATAATGGTAATTGAATGGTCGATCATCATTGCACTTGCAGAATACAAGCTTTAATTTCTTCCCAAGTGGTCGACTTCCATTAGCTCAGCTTTGCTTTGGATGGTGGTGGCCATGTACGCAACGCAAGTGACAGGATATGGAGGGCAATGCCGACCTCGGTTGGTTGTTGGGTGGTCTATTGTGAAGTGAAGTGGACCGGAGAGGAGAGGAGGATACCTGACCTAATGTAATGCAATGTGGGGGTGGTTCATTAGAATCTTGCCTACTCGCGGGCGGGGTCCCGGGACTCCTACTCCCCTGTTCAGAAGATTTGCTTGTGTCGGATTAGTATGGCTTTAGCAAAGGGACAATGGACGATCACGGAGGTTTTCGCCGGTGCTACCCTGATAGGATTACATAGAGGGGGTTGGTTGGAGTTGGAGTTGCCCAGGGGCAGAGGGGGAGGATCATCTTATCTCCGGTCTCAATGGGGGCCATAAGATTTGCATATGTCCCTGCACAACTTCTTTCGACCTCTCCCTATTATTTTCTTATTTATTACTTCTTTCGATGACTACCAGACAAATCTTATACGTATAAAGAGTGGTACAAGTGACCGGAGCCCGGAGGGAGTACAAACAATTGATGTGTCATGGAACGTCCATTGGTTGTAGGACTGGTACCTGAGTTGCATGGCCATGGTTTTACGTCGAAACTGCTCTGCATACGATTCATTTTCATCATACATCGGGTACGAACCGACTGCAAGTGCTATGGCCCATAAACTGAATCATCAACGATTTGTCTCTAACCGTAAGTGTTGGACGTGGTTGCTTTCTGTGTTACTGTAGTATATCTTGCTTCTGTTTTGAGTCTTGTGGCCTGCCTGTAGTAGGAAGGCAAGGTGAAGTCTGGGTCAAACGGAACGGGTCTCGCGTTACCTAGGTTAGTGAAAGGTGATTGCAACAGTGAAGAGACTAGTGGTAGATGCCTGTATTATCCGGGGTTGACGCGCATTCGCCGTCGAGCGTTTCCTTTTCTCTGCGAAGGCGACGGCCACGAGGAAGGAGAGGTCCTTCTCATCTTTTCTCATCCATCGGTGCGCCACGACTTACATGCCAACACAAAGGTCGCGTCCAGAGTCTCTCTCTCTCTCTCTCTTTCACATCGAAGGTCCTGTTGCCAATCACAAAGAAAAGAAAAGAAAAAAAAAAGAGTTGAAGAAAGTCGACAGTACTGCTATTTTGGGAGTGAATTGCAAAAAACATCGACATTGAAGGCTATGTTCGCAGGAACCACAATTCTACGGGGTTGTGCCCAAAACCACTAATTTCCAGCCTAATTATTTGCAAAAAACACTAGTTGTCCGTTTTGCTCGTTGTAAACCCGATTATGACAGATGGGTCCCGCTAAATAGGGTGACGTGGCATGATATAACAGATCACGAATAGACACAATATCATGGACTAAACTGTAAAATGACGAGGATAAGGTCTGGTCCTGGACAAGATCTGGTCCGCGTCCCCGGCTCACCGCCGCCTTGCCTTGCTCGCGACCCCGCCGGCCGCCGCCTCGCCGCCAGCCACCGAAGGAGTCCGGCGCCCCTGCCATGTCCTTTCTCCTCCTCCTCCCTCCTCTCTCTCTCTCTCTTCCCTCGCCTCGCCCGCACCCGCTCCTCCCTCGCCTCGCCCACGACCCCGTCGGCTCACCGGAGGCGGAGAAGATGACAAGGGCTCCTACGATTGAGGCTCTCCCACTTCTATTTGGCGACCTCATACATCCCCGCATCCATGGCGTGCACTAAGCGCAGGAGGACGGAGGCGTCCATGGCGCTAGCCCCTGCCCCCCTCGAGCCGATGCCACTATGCGCCATGGCCGCAAGCTCGGCCAACCTCCTGCACCACGGCCTCGTACGCCCATGGTCGCGGCCTCGCTTGCGCACGCAAGTGCAGCCCACGCGCATCTTCCTTCGTCCGCCGCTCCCCCGTGCCCGACCGTGCTCCGGGCGAGCACCTGCCGCGCCCTGGCCCTCTCCTGTGCGTGCCACCACGTGTTGACCAGCCCTGGGCCACTGCCAGGTGGGCCGATTGCTCACCGTCCATCAACGGTGGCGGCCCGGAGAGGGAGTGGCCGGCGGCGTCCACCACCGAGGTGGGAGAGGAAGGTCACGGAGGACCCGATTGCTTTTTTTAGGTGTCTTTTTGCAAATCACAAATGTATCAGGGTGTACTTGGCTTTTTTCTTTGTCACATCACCCTGTTCATCGGGACCCACCTGTCATAATAGGGTTTAAAACGAGCAAACTGAGCGACTAGTGTTTTTTGCAAAAAATTAGGCTGGGAATTAGTGGTTTTGGGCACAAACCCGTAGAATTGTGGTTCCTGCAAACCTAGCCTTCAATGTCGATGTTTTCTGCAATTCACTCGCTATTTTGGTCCCTGGATTTGGTCTAGCGTCGCGATTAGTTAGTGGCCACTGCAGGTACGTAGCAGGACGAATGAATGAACGAACGAACGAACGATCCACGACGCCAGCCAGCCGTGGCTCTCACGCAGCGTAGGAGCCGGGAGGAATCAAGTGTGCAGTCCAAGCCCTGAAAAGGTGGAGCCGACGGATCGAGCGCGGCACTTTCCTTGTAACCACCACCACGTCCACCGCCATGTAGTACTCCACACCACGAGACGGCCGGTGCCGCGTCGAGTCCATACCAAGATACGAGTAGGTTGTAGAACCGCGTGATGAACGGACGGTACGGCGCGACGCCGCCTACCGTGTGGAAGAAAATTGGGTAAGCAACCTGCACATGGCGGCGAAGCTTCCATGCCTCCCGATCGGGCCCGGGCTTTCCCAATACGTCTGGGCAGGCGGCCGGTAGGTACGTACGTACCCTTTCGGCACCGCACCACCCCCCGCCACGCCACCCATACTGGCCGTGCTATGTTTGCCCAGGGAGGAGTAAATTGTGTTCTAAAGCCATGTGACCGGAGACAACGAAGTTAATTTTAAACCCGTTGTGAAGGGACTTCGGACTCCATCTGTTGGTTGGGACGTACGCATGTGTACCTCCCTCCCGTACCACCGTTCTTCCAATGCGCGTGTCCGTGGAAGAAGCTGCGACACGTGCTTCCGCCGCATGGCTCGCACTCGGCTCAGCCCAGGATGATGGGTGCCAGTCGTATTGCGGCTACAGATGCTTCTAGCCATACGCTTAGTTGCAGATTATATTTGAGTAATCATCCACGTACACTTCCTCTCTCTCCGGTCCTTCCCTTCGTTTCAGTTTACTCTGCGTATTAGCTTGGATGGTGTACATGTCGATATATTTTTCTACAAACTTAATAAAAACGGAGAGAGTTGTGCAGAGAGTCCATGATCAGTGCCAGCTGTTGCTTCTTATGTGTCCATGCATGCGGCACATGGCGGTGACGAGCCAGGCCGAGCCGGTCTTCTGACCGACCGAGGACCGCCTGCCAGGCCGGGCCCAGTACGCGCTGCGTGTCTGTCGGCCGCCCAGACCAACGCAACGGCTTTCCTCAGACAACAGGGGCAGGCGCTCCACGTGACGCGCCATTGCTCTGCTGCTGCCTATGTCTCTGGCTGTAGCCAGGGCCCTCCTATGCCTCTGCTGCCACCGAGATGCCCGATGGACGGGCGCACACGTCATTGGTGCCCTCGTCTTGTGGGTGTGATGCACATTGAGGAGTAAAAACGTGTGTGCTCTTTGGATAAAAAAACCATGAATATATAGAAAGTTAGAGTAAATTCGACAAAAAGAATACACATACAGTGATTCGGGTCACAGAACCCACAACTTACCGAGAAATTCCTACAACTAAAAAGACTACAAAGAAATTTCTCAATTATCTTTTTTGTGATGTCTTTTTTTGCAGCACGAAATATTGTCAGGACTTCCGTAAAGAGAATGCGGTCAAACCGAAGCGCCGACACCGTCACTTGTACACATGCACGAACTTGAATACTTCCGTAAGTTTCAAAAACCATGTCAGAGTCGCCCATCCAAAAGGATAGAATGTCGTGATCGTTGAAATCGTACTTGGGTTGGGGAATATCCCATAGAGATACAAGTCGCCCAACAACAATATCTTCACGAAATGCCAAAGGGCTTCCAAGTCACAACAAATCGCACCAGAAAACATTGACACATATTCATTGTATCCATATTTGAGTTTTGCTCAACTAAAAGCCTAACCGCTAGCAAAATGTTATACTATATGGCACTCCTTCCGTCCCATAATGTAAGACATTTTTTAACACTACACTAGTGTCAAAAAACGTCTTACATTATAGGACGAAGGGAGTAGCATTTTCCCCCACAGCAAAAGGTATCCGAATTAATATGTACGATTGATGCATATCGTAGCTATTTTATACCATTGGTGCATCGGTTCATCTGAGCTAAATTTCTTTTTCTCTGCTATTATACTATATCGTATTGTCTATACTCTACCCCTTCGTTCAAAACCTTGAGTGAGGGAGAATGATGGATCACATTCACCACATACTATGGTGAATTAGGTTTTGCATGTTGCATAGATGTTTCAAACACCCATAGCCCGAAACAAAACCCCGATAAATTCAAACTTGGGCATGGAAGTTCAAATGTTAATCCGTGTGCTTCTTTATATAAAAAAACCAAACCTATCGTTGACTAAGTGTCATTCAAACTTGAGGGCCTATTAAATTCTAAGAATTCTTTTTTTTTGCGGGAAAATTCTAAGAATTCTAAAAACACAATAAGAGAAAAAGAACTATGATTGTGACCCAAGTTATCTTGAATCATTTTCCTTGTTGGCCGGGAAGTTTATTGAATCCGATAGTATTGTAACGATGTTTCATTTCTTTAAGTAAAATCATTGGTATATTTTCATTGTAATTTGTTAGTGCAAAATAAATAAATTTCCGTGTCATATAGGTTTGCAAAATAGAAGAATCCAAATAGCAAAGTTTGTAAGAATTACAAACTTCCCAAAATTACTCTAGGTTCTGGGAGGCCACAAGAGAGCTGCTCTGTCCCGGCCTTTATTGGTCGGGCTTGGCGACAACAATATTGCGTCATTATCTTGTTCAAGGCGTTGTCTAATTGTTGTGCTGCTGGTTTTCTTTGGCCGGTCAGCAAGCAATCAAGATGAAAATCCTTGTCCATGCCGTCTTCGTCCGAACGTGGCGACGATGGTGTGAGGACGGTTATTTCTTTTTGAAGGCGTTGCCGCAGAAGAAGTCGACTTAGTATTAGGTGTTTCTCTCATATCTTGTAACATTTTTTATCATGGTTCACTTTGTTTTGCACTCTACTTAATAATTACTCCCTCTTACATTACTTTACAGAGGGAGTAATAAATATAGATGTGTGCATTTTTTTGGGGGGAATAGATGTGTGCATTTGTCACATTGAGCGAGGCCGGATGTTTCAATCTCCTTTGAGAAAAAGAAACTGCTTTGTATGGCACTCCCTCCATGGCCGGATGTTATTGCCATGGACGTTCTAACGGCTATCATTAGCAAGGCGCATGAGGCCAGAGTACTTAGTACCATCAATGGATGTAGCCTTATCCAGCGCTTGTCCTTGTACGCTGATGATGTGGTGCTCTCAATAAAACCAACATGGTCTGATCTTATGTTCGTCAAGGAAATTCTCACCATCTTCGGTGTGGCGTCAGGGCTCAAAGTCAATTATACCAAATCTGCGGCAATCATGATTAGGGCCGAGAGTGAGGATGAGGAGCTTGTCAAGTCTGCACTGCCATGGAAGATTGACACCTTTCCGTGCAAATACCTTGGGCTACAGCTAAGCATTAGGCAGCTCAAAAGATCCGAGTGGCAGCCGATAGTGGATACAACTCTGCACATTTTGCCAGGATGGCAAAGGGGCCTTGTGACGAGGCCTGGGAGACTCATCCTTGTCAATCAAGTCATGAGAGCGCGAGCCACTCATCACCTCATGATCGCGGAGGCACCAAAATGGGCACTGGAAAGAGTGGACAAAGGCTGCCGTGCATTTTTCTGGGCTGGAACAGAGGCGGTGAATGGGGGCAAATGTGTTGTCTCCTGGACTAGGGTGTGCAGGCCTAAGCACATGGGTGGGCTGGGAGTCATTGACCTATACAAGCACGACATCACATTAAGACTAAGATGGGAATGGCTCCGACGCACGGATGTCACTAGACCTTGGCAAGGGCTCAACTTGACCGCGGACAAAAAGGTGGACCAAGCGTTTGGGAGCCTGGTTAAATGGAAAGTTGGCTCAGGAGGCAAGACCTTGTTCTGGAAAGACCGATGGATACACGGTGCAGCTATCAAAGATATTGCCCCATTACTTGTGGCAAAGGTGCGGACGCAAGTGGCAAACAGGAGACTTGTACGGGACGCGATGGACATGCATACATGGATGGATGACGTTGTAGGAGACCTCTGCACGGAGGGCCTCGCCCAATTCATTGGACTCTGGGAGATCCTCTTGGAAGTTCAACTAGACGCTCAAGTTGAGGACTGCCCCGTCTGGGCTTGGAACACGACCGGTGTTTACACAGCTTCTTCTGCGTACAAGATGTTGTGTGAGGGAGGAGTTAGATTCCACTCCTTCGGGGCCATCTGGAAGTGTTGGGCACCCCTTGCGTGCAAGATCTTCATGTGGCTGGCTGTGCAATACCGACTGTGGACATCGGATAGGAGAGCTAGGCACGGTTTGCAAGATCAAACATCAAAATGCTATTTGTGCGACCAGGAGGAGGATACGGTGGACCATATTTTGCTGCAGTGTGTGTTCTCGCGGCAAGTGGTTCCGCTGCATCACTAGAATGGGATTGACGGCGGATCTAAGTCCATCTAACGACTCAAGATTGGTGCAGTGGTGGATGGAAGCTAGGAAAAGAATAGATAAGCAATCTCGGAAAGGCTTTGACACTTTCGTGATGCTAATCTGTTGACGCTATGGAAGCAAAGGAACGCGAGAGTATTTGGCACGGGCATGATCAAGAGCGAGTGGGATACGGTGGACATGATCTTTGATGATCTGAGGACCTGGGCCAGAGCAGGAGCATTCGGAGGTCACCTATTATTAGAGTAGTCGAGTAGAGCTAGGGAGTGGTGTGGAGGCTTGGTTAGGGTCGACTTGTGACACGTAACTAGCGCATATGTAATCTTTTGTACATAATTTTCTCTCTTCTATAAAGCTAAAGTACGCCATTGGCGTACCCTCGAAAAAAACATGATCACCTCACACAATCTCTGCCCCACACAAACATGAAAATAAAACGCCATGACCCACCAAAGAACCATGACGCAATTTGATTTATTTTATTTCGGAAATCACGACTGAATTCGGAGAGCCCGATTTATTCACGCCACTGGAGCCGAGCGGCCACCCCAGTCTTTCAACCAGACACCGCCCCTCTTCTCCTCTGCTCTCCTCTCCTCTCCTCTCCCACACGCGTCCTAAAGCAAGCAAGCTCGGACGCCATGAGCAAGGACTGCGGCAACCACGGCGAGGACGACATCCGGCGCACGTGCCGGCGCTTCCTGGCCTTCCTCTTCTTCCTGGCCCTGGTGGTGGCCGTCATCGCCCTCATCGTCTACCTCGTCCTCCGCCCCACGCACCCGCGCTTCTACCTCCAGGACGCCTCGCTCCGGCAGCTGGACGTGCTCTCCGCCAACGCCTCCGCCGCCGCGGGCGTGCTCTCCACCGTGCTCCAGGTCACCGTCGCCTCCCGCAACCCCAACGACCGCGTCGGCGTCTACTACGACCGCCTCGACGTCTACGCCTCCTACAAGTACCAGCAGATCACGCTGGCCTCCGCGCTCCCGCCGGTGTACCAGGGCCACGGCGACGTGGAGGTCTGGTCCCCGGTGCTCTCCGGCCCGAACGTCCCCTTCGCGCCCTACCTCGCCGACGCGCTCGCCAAGGACGTCCAGGCCGGGTACCTCATCCTCCAGGTCAAGATCGACGGCCGCGTCCGGTGGAAGGTGGGCAGCTGGATCTCCGGCCACTACCACATCTTCGCGACCTGCCCCGCCTTCCTCGTCGGCGCCGGCGGCAACGGCGCGCCGGGGGCCAGTGGGCTCAGGTTCCAGACCGCCACCTACTGCCACGTCGAGGTCTAGCCGCCGAACCGCACGTGCTCTGCTTCTTCTTCTTCATCATCTTCCTCTGCTCCGTCGGCGGCGGCGAGGTAGGTTTCTTGCGGGTGGCGCGCGCGCGTGCGCGTAGCCAAGAGGATCATCAAGGCTCAAGGCCAAGGGGGGTGGTACATGGTGGTAATAAGACTTAGCGTCGAGGGGTATAGGTGTAAAAAGGAAAAGAGAATTTAGTGTTGGTTACTCCTACTACTAAATTGCGTTTTGTTCGTGTTTAATTGTTGGTGAAGTATTTATTCCACGTTTAATTGTCAATATATATGAACTTGTCGTTACGATGGAATTAAAGTGAAATGGTTAATGCTGGGGTTACAAGTATACTACTAGTGGTGGTTTTGTTTTTGTTGCGGTTTGAGTTGAGAGAGCTTTTTGTTGTGGTTCAATTCAACGACAAGTTTAGAGATTTTGTTGGAAGGGTCCTAGCTTAGCTAGGTTGGTGGCAACAACCAGATAGTATCGTCGATGATGATGAGCTTTATGGTAGGTTGCAAGTCCAATTCTCTGAACTCATTGCCCTGGGAGGATTTGGTGAACGAGTAGGTACGGATTGGACTTGGGAGTTCAGGATCATCTCTCTCTCTCTCTCTCTCTCTCTCTCTCTCTCTCTCTCTCTCACCTTGCTGGCAGCTCCATCTATGGAAGCACCTTACATACGTATTTATTTTTGGAGTTTCCAGCTGTTGGCCTCTATAGCAAGTGACAGAGTAGTGGTGATGTGTCTGACTGGTGAGAGGTGAGGAGTGGCCAGTGAGTAAAAAAAGTTGTTCTGTTGGCACGGAATTGAGTGCAGGAGAGGAATTATACGAAATTCCATGTGTCCCATGGAACTTCCATGGTTGAACCAATTAGCTCTCTCGCGAAAAAAAATTTAGCTCAGGTGCAAGGTCTCCATGACGAGCGGTGACGATTGCATGATATCTGCGGCCTGTGCGGCCCAGATTGCGTTATAAAGGATTTATCGGTCGCTTTCCTTCTTTTCAAAACCAAAGAAAACGGGGAAGAAAAGAGAGGTGGAAATGTGCTTTGAGGTGGTAGACAGCAATGATTCACGTTCCTATCTTGAGATGTGACGCAGCACGATGCGTATGTTAATGCATTATTAGCAGTTGATGCGGTGTCCTCCTGCACGAATTACTGCGCTCTGCGTAATGCATTTCCAAACTAGTAATAATCAACTACTTATATTCCTCTGGAACGAATCAACGACCTACTCGCACAAACCGGTGGCAGGTCTGCGTCCTAGTCGCCTGCGAGCGCCCGGTGGCGTTGCTTAAGCGAGAGGGTGCGCAAAAGGAGGTGCAGGATTAGGCCGGCGGTGAGCAAGCGTTTGGCAAGTGGACATACGTCGCCTTCCTCCTTTTCTCTCGCGGCGGTTTCTTTGTTGCTTTCTGAGTCGACGGACGTCTCCATTCTTTCTAGCTGCAACGTCTTATCGCGCGCTTCCTTTCCTGCTCCCGAGAATGAAAAAGTTTGTTGACGAAGGACAGGCCAGTTGCGGGAAATTGCTTCTCGTTACGGATCTGTGTGTCTATTATAGATAAAACGACGGCCGCATGGACAGCAGTGCATGTTCTCCTGTGATCTTGTTTTCTTGATGACCCGCCAGCTCTTTTCATGGACGAGTTGCATTTCTGGCATGCATCCGTCCTCACCGACACAGTTACGAGTTCGCAGCAACAATAATTGGCGCCAGCCCGACGCACGACGAGCGGCGTGCCTGCCTACGCAACATGGATGCATACAATTGCACATGCTGCCTAGTAGCACCAAACAACGGAGCATCGAACCTGCACGACACACTATTGTGTATACCTAATGTTTCTCAGGTCTGCATAATTCTCGCATCACGTACCAGCCGCCCAGCGTTTCCACAACATCAACACACGAACATGCACGCACTGTGTCTGTATGGGAAACCATATTCTCGAATCACGGTTCAAAACTCCCGACATGGCCAGCAAGGACTGAGATAGCAGCTCCTGCAACAGAGAAAAAAGAATAGGTTTTCACCCTGGTAGTTGCATTAGCACAATGCCACCGCGGATCATTCTACCCAGGTGGTGATGATACTTCCTTTTATGGCCTCAACCTCTTAAGGTCCCTCTCGCTGCTGTGATCATGGCTCCTGTGCTCCTTCCGCTTTGAATGGCACTCTTGACTGTCCTTAGACGGCTCGCCCTCTTCCGTGCCCTCTGTCGTGTGAGCGGCTTTCTGATGATCCTCTCTGTGCGGGGGACGGGGGACGGTCTGCCTTCTGTCGTGTTTTTCGTCATCCTCGGCAACCAATTCCACTCCATGCTTCAGCTCCCTCTCAGACAGATCAGCAATCTTTTCCACTGCATCCATCCCTGACGGCGGCATAGTCGGGCCTTCATTGCTGGTGGCAGTGCCATCCCTTGTTTCGGTCTGGACTATCCGCTGGTTTGAGTTTTGCCTTTCAGGGTGATGGTGGTCTGGCAAGCTCGATTGTCTGGATGCTGGATGGTTCTTATGCGCTGGAGGCTCTTCGGCAGCTCCAGGAGCTTTTTCCGCAGCATGTTGATCAGCTAAACTTGCAGAGCTGCTTTTAGTATTATTCCCTTGAGATGGTGGTGGCCCATAGAGCTCCATCATTTGGTTGCTAACCTCTGAAAAGAATAATTGCAAGTAGTGTAAGCATGGGTCCTTAGTATGCCTTTTATACTTTCGCAGGAACGAGCATCAAATGTGAACGTGGCAGCAAAAAGAGCATCAGTTCTTGATACAAAATGGACAATACTGCTTACCAGCATTGCAAAATCAACAAAACAGAAGTGACAACGTTAAATGTAATTTTCTATGTCTCTTTGCTAATTTTCTGTTTATCAGACAAGGTCTATCAATAGTTGAATTCAAAAGTCGACGCCAACCCAAATATTTCCAGTTCCACGCCAGAGGCTATCCAGCACAGATTCATTAGAGTACTCCTGTGCATAACATTGCCTAGTGTATGGTGTAGCCCAGAACACTAGTGCTCAAAACTTTCCCTTGTGCACATCACAAAATAACTTGTGTCTTTGACCTAAGCAACCTAATTCCACTACCAGTTTTGAATATATGATAAATTTTGGTCCTCCAATTCTCAGGGGTTCCATTGACAACTAAAGCATGATAACATCTGCTGCTACTTGTGAGGATGAGAAATATTATCCTTACGACAATGAATACTGCAATAGAGCAAATATGCACAACTGACCATATGTAGAGACCAACCTTCCAACTGCCATGGGGTTACATCAAAATCTTGCCACCAGACCTTCTCGCCATCTGCTGGAAGCTTGACTTTAAGGAACTTCGCAGCAAGGAAGATTGCGCCGGCCGCAATATGTTGGGGCTTAAATTGCAGGCAAAGAGATGTACACAGCCTGTACACCCCTTTTACGGCGTAGTAAATAGGCATAACAAGGGATTAGTAATTTTTAAAGAATATAAGAGTAGTCTTAGCATACCCATCATTGACAAAACTCCAGGCAACTTGAGCAAGTTCCTTTTGAGCAATCTTGAGTTTTTTTATTGCTTCAACCAAGGGCTTGTATGGATGATGCACATTGAAGTCAAAATCAAGTGTTATAAGCACAGCACGCTCCCCAATTAAAAGAAGTTTCTTCTGTTGTTCATAGACTTCCTGCACAAAACAACACAAATAGTCTCAACTACCATTCCGGTCACAGTAATCACTAATCAGGGAATAAAATGCATCGACTGTAAACAAAAACTTGCAGCTTTATGAATAATAGAAGTGTGGGGAAACAAGGATACCGTTGGCAACTAAGAAAAGGAGTATCAAGACAGTGTCAACAACAAAACATCTAACCTTTTGCTTAATTCGAGCAACAGCACCAGGATCCTTTTTGTGGATGATCTCATAAGAAATTAGTATGACATCCTTCAGGGGTATGGGTGTTTCTTCAACTTTACCCGCCAAGAACATGCAAACTGTGGCTACTGTCTGCAGGTTGTAATGAACTTTCATTGATAACTTGCAATGAGCAGTTGATTTTGAAAAAAAACGCTAACCCCAAATAACAAATTGTATGCCACATGCTCTATCCTGTACACTACACACACAAAAAAAAATGCATGTCTCTTCTGCAGAACTGAACAAGATTAACCATATCATGGAATCCAATAAAATATAGGGTTTACAAGTGACAGCAAACTAGAAACTAGAATACTGCCTACAAGTGACAGCAAACTAAAAAAGTGTGTGTTTCACATATGGGTGGCAGCATTCATGATTGAACACATGTTAGAAAAGTATAATACTGCCTACCATGCATATAACGTGCATGCTGTCTGACAACAAACATGTACAAGCCCATACAAATTTAAGTAGGGCTTACCAGTCTATCATTTTTGGCATGAGATTGTCGAAGGAAAAAACGATGACAGAATACAATAGCTGTAGCAATTGTCACTGGAGGCCTACATTTCAAAGCCATCCGTCATAAGAAGGAAAGATGCACTGTATAGAACTACTAACATGCAAACAAAGCATAATTGATGCAGTACGATACATGAACTGATTCATAAACTTTCATGGTGCAAGTATTCTAAAAACACATAAAGGCCTAAACAAAAATACTAAACAGTGTCTGATCTTTTCTGTTGTCGCTAAACAAGGATGCCATGTGATCACCCATCGCTGCATGCTCGACAAGAACGGTGGCATTAAAGTAATGAATCAATGAGTCTAACTCCTGGGGTCAAGGGCTTCTGGAAAAAAATATAAACCCCTTTTTAAAGGGAAAAACTGAACAGTAGTTATGTGGTCACATGCATATGTTAGCAATTTGTCAAACACAAATATCAGATAGATTTACCATAATATCTGAGTAATTAGTTCAAAACCATCTCTGGATATTGTCAAAGAAAATAAAGCTAACAAACAAAGTTCAAGGTTAAATGGAGTAGGCTGAAAATCAATGTACACATTAGACCAAATGCTTAGGAAGAAGAAAAACTGGACAAGTCAACAATCAAATAATTATTAAATGTCTAATATAGCGCAGATATTGCATGATTAAACACTTACTCAATATAATCAATTAAAACTCCAGGAAAAAATGGACAAGTCAATTCTTGATGGGGCAATGCTTAAATTGCCACATGACCAGCCCAAGCACATGCTTGGCAACCTATCACAATAAGGACGTTCTATGTTTCTTTCAAACCTATACATATGTCCCCTCGATCAGCAGAGGTGACGTTTCTAATCTTCTGAATCAATTTGCACCCCTAATATCTTTTTAACAAAAAGATGCGTACAGTGCTTGTTTCAGATATTCCTGCCATTAAATAATTCCACTAAAGGCATGTTTGATTCGCAGTCTAAGATCAATAATTCCACTAAAGGCGTTTTTGCCTAACTCAGCTGGTACAGAAAAATGGAACCACAGTCCACAACTTAGCTTGTCTACATAAGTCATGCTACAAGTGCATGTGTCTATGGCGCTTGGAACCCAGCTAAAAAAATGTTTGGCATGCAGAAAACGTGGCTTTGAACCAAACACTTGCTTAACTTGGTCAAACTAGCCTTGAGTGAGTGTGACAAACCATGGCAGAGCTTGGCTCCCAACTAAGGAGACCCCGAATATTCTGTCTGTTAGAGGTGCAACCTAGGATACAAAATGTAGTCATGTACACTAGAGAACAACCACTGTCAACAACAGAACGTAATCACTTATGTTTTAGATGTGCACTAGACTTTCCTTCGATTTGGAAATAAAATGTGCATGATATTGATCATGATTTTTTTTTTCAATATATTGTTGACGGTGAAACAAGAAAGAAAAGTTTGTTAAAAAAACTAAGCTATAATAAAAAAGTCAAGTTGACTACAGGAACTTGAAAAGAACAGGTAAGATTCAAATAATACTGCTAAACTAGCTTGCTACACTTTACAAGAAAACAAGTAACAATAAAATATGCATGGTACTATATATTCTTACACTTTAAGCCTCACTCCCAGATCTTGAAGAAAAGTGCAGTATGACTTGCGAAGGAAAGACTCCTTCTTCAGACTAATGCCATCTCTTCTTGAAAGGGAATTCTCCTCTATTTCTTTTCTACTAAAATACCATGAAGCACCAAGGTTGCCATCTTCCACACGTTTATTATAGGGAAATCTATATGGGCTGTTTTCTACAACTCCATATTGTGAAGAATCACTTGTCTGCATGATATCCATGTATGATTTTCCTCTTTTCTTCTAAAGGACCTGGCAAAATGAGATATATTCTGTCATCGCTTGCAAACTTAACATCATAAGCATACATAAACACAGTGACGGAGCCAAGGGCCAAGGGGGAGCCATGCCCCCCCCCCCCCCCCCTAAGATTTTTTTTTTATATACTCTTGAAATCTAAGTGCAAAACAACAAACAATTTCTACTTGGCCACCTTTAAGCTTTAGTAACTTTTATTTGCCCCCCTACTCATTCCTGCCTCCGTCCCTGCGTAAACAGGAGGAAGGTACAACTAGGCATGTACATATACACATTAATTTGCAAAAAAAAGTAATATTGATGAAGTCATGAAGCGCTAAGAAAGATGTCAAACTATATGTTCCCAATACTCTAAATCTAAAAAAAATCTTCAGTGGAACATAAAAAGGGCATATTCATACAGCTTCATTGAACAAATTTGTGACACGTGGATGACAAAACAACAAACAAAAGAGTTTCTTCAATAAAACATCAATGCATTTCCTACGTTAGGATGGCGACATTAATGAAATTGTAAAATTGTTGCATGTGAGTAATGACCACTGCACAATTTGCTATTTGTTCTTTCAAGTTTATTTTCCCGAGTCCATGGCGTTCAAGGTGTTTTCCTGAGTCTGGGAGCATAACACAGAAACAGGGTACTCCAAACTTAACTAAGACCAGAGTTTTAGCAAAGCTAGCAGAATGAATGGGGAGAGATCACTAAACATGATATGTTCTTGAGGGCAGCTGTTTGACCTAAAGCAAGCGACTATATTCAACCGGCAAGAAACTAACCCCAATACAGATGAGAAACACAATCCTCAAACACAATTTAAGTGGGACTGTAAAAAAACAGAACCCAAATTACAAGCGAGCAACATAAAATAGTGGAGTGTACTAATCTCAAACCACCGCAGAAGTCCAAATTTTCTCAGATATAAAGCCCACTTGAGTAGGTAACCCTGGAATCCTAGATGAAATTGTAGGGGACTTCAGTTTACAGGTAGGTATGTGTGTTATGAAGGTGTTTTCCTGGCTATATATATCACTCAGACAAAATTACTTTAAGTCGAAACTCACTACAAGAGCAAAAAGTAGCCTCGTAGCTGGTGTTGTGGGCAGGGAATGAAATGTATTATCAAGCTCATAAGTTTGACCGACACTAACACAAAACCCCACCGCACCCCAACGCCTCGAGTAATGCAGTTCTCCAAGCTAAGCTGCGTAATTTTTCAAGCAACAGCAGAAATCCTTTAAAACTCAGTATTAGCATTGGCCCCCATAAATTCCTCACGAAATTTAGCTACATCCAGCCCTCCAGACACCTAAAAACGTGAATTTACCGGGAAACTTAGCACGCAGTTGCGAAATCAAGCCAGTTCAGATTCAAGCGAGTAAGTTCGGCTCAACAACTACGCATCAAACAGCAACTAGGGTTACTCCCGCCCGGCAACAATCGCGCATTATAATCCCGAGGTGAGCTTCCAGGCACCGGATCCCTCAATTGGCAGGCAGAATCATGCGAACCGAGGGAACTACAGAAGCAATTTGAGACGATTCTTCTTATGGATATAAACACATCGGATCAGAACAGAACCTGAGAGGTCGACAAGTAGTTTGGCGCAGGGTGCGGACCGACCGGCGAGCGCGCGGGGCGGAGACGGACCGGGATAGACGTCGCGGGCGGAGAGCTGCAGCTGGCGGCGACGGCGACGGCGACGGCGGCGGCGGGGGATAGGCGCCGCGGCAGCGAGGGGGAGCCTGCAGCCCTACCTGCGACTGCGAGGCTGGGTCGGACCCCAGCAGAACCCTAGCCGGTTGATGTGTCACCGTGCGCCCGGGTCCACCTTTTTACCCGCGGCTCTACCGGGGTTCTACTAGGGTTCGTACTCGTTGCAACCTCAACTTTGATTTGCTGGCCAACACGGACATCTCATGATTATTTTCCTCTCTTTTTTTTAGATATATTATTATTCTCCTCCCAGGTTGTCTTTTTAAATACTTGAATTGCACGCACACACTATTATTTGTAATATACTACTCCCTCCGTCCTATAATATAAGATGTTTTACAAGTTGTTTTAGCTTGCAAAACGATCATAAATTATGAGACGGATAATAGTAAAGTAGTAAAACAGAAATAATTCAATGTCACATTAGCATGTCATCTAAAACCCCAATTGCTAAGGAAAATGTTTAGAAAAACGGTAATGATAACTCCCGACGTTCGGGAAAGCATGGCAACCCGAACGGGTTTAGATGGCAAGTTTAGTTTGCGTGAGATTAGGAAAACATGGTAATTTTCTGACAAAAAAAACGAAAAAGGACAAAGTTGCCATCCCGTGTGAACTAAAGTTGTCATCCCTGTGAACTAAAGTTGCCATGTAAAAACGTTCGGGACGAAATGCTCAAAATCCGAACGTTCGGGAGTTATTGGATTCCAAAAAAAAAACTTACAGCGCTGTGTAAGCCTACTCCAACCGCTGTCGTGCGTCACGGTGGGGCCCGCACACCGCTTCTCCACTCTCATCCTTATTTCCCACACGAGCGCCTTAGCCACACAATTCTGAGATCGTTGTCCCCATCTGCCCCGCACCTCTAGGATCGTGCTCCTCCCTCCGGTCAATGCTCTTCCTCTGTCCCCTGCCCCATCTTTTTTTTCACCAGTGAATTGAAGCAGTACTCGTGTGCTGCCATGGCCAACTAGGAGACGACATTGCTGCAAGCCCGCCGTGGACGTTGGTGCAGGGGGCACCGGCCCAGCAATAGGGGGTTGCGCGGCAGTGCTGCAACGGGTGCAGTGGTCATGTGGCTGTACTGAAGTGGAGCGCTAGTCGGCGGCTCCCGGTGTTGCGATGCAGCGCTCGGTGCTGCAATGGAGCTTCACCACCGGCTCCAGGTGCTGCGATGTTGTGCTCGTGCTACAATGGCACTTCACTGACAGCTCTAGGTGTTGTGATGCAACGCTCGACGTCGGCCCTGGAGCTGCGTTTGCAGCGCTCGGTGCTACAATGGAGCTTCACCGGCGGCTTCTAGTGCAACGATGCAGCGCTCGCCAGCGGCCCCTAGTGTTGTAGTGCAGCGCTTGCCGACGGTGTTGGGTGCTGCAATGCAGCGCTTGCTCGCGGCATCGGGTGATGTGATGGAGCACCGCTACGCCGGCGTTCCCGCTGTAGAAAAGTGTCGCCGACGATCGTTGGCGGAGCATCATTGCGCTGCAGGTGAGGGGGTGCGGCTCCTTCTGCGAGCCGGGCAGCATTGCTTCCCACAACGGCGTGCTTTGGTTGCTCTGTTGCGGCTGCAATGATAGAGGGCTACCCTCCTATGGTGTTGACCGAATCCAACGGGTGGCGAGCAACGTATCCGACGCCCCAGAACCCGACTGATTTCTCTAGGAAATTAGTCGGTTGATTCGTAGCAGCCGTCAAATGCTAGTTAGTGCAACTGCAAGGGGAGATCAAACACACCCCGTATCCACCGTCAGATGATGATACGTCTCCAACGTATCTATAATTTTTTATTGTTCCATACTGCTATATTATCCTTCTTGGATGTTTTACAATCATTTTATAGCAATTTATATCATTTTTGGGACTAACCTATTGACATAGTGCCCAGTGCCAGTTGCTGTTTTTGCTTTTTTTTTACTTCGCAGAAAATCAATATTAAACGGAGTCCAAACGCAGCGAAACTTTTTAGAGAATTTTTCTGGCCCAGAAGACACCTGTTGGGACATAAAAGTACCAGAGGGGGGCTCCGAGGGGAGCACAACCACCTGGGCGTGCCTGGGGGCCCAGGCGCGCCCTGGTGGGTTGTGCCCACCTCGGCCGCCTGCCGCACCGTCTCTTTGCTCTATAAATACCCCAAAAATCCAAAAACCCTAAGGAGTCGACGAAACACAATTCCAGCCGCCGCAAGTTCCAGAACCACCAGATCCAATCTAGACACCATCACGGAGGGGTTCGTCATCCTCATTGGTGCCTCTCCGATGATGCGTGAGTAGTTCATTGTAGACTTACGGTCCATAGTTAGTAGCTAGATGGCTTCCTCTCTTTATTTTGATTCTCAATACAATGGTCTCTTGGAGATCTATTTGATGTAACTCTTTTCGCGGTGTGTTTGTTGGGATCCAATGAATTTTGAGTTTATGATCGGATCTATTTTAATCATGAAAGTTATCTGAATCTTCTTTTGATCTCTTATATGCATGATTACTTATAGCCTCGTATTTATTTTTTAAACCTTTGGTTTAGCTAGGCCAACTAGATCAAATTTTCTTGCCATGGGAAGAGGTGCTTTGTGATGGGTTCGGTCGTGCGGTGTTCTTTCCCAGTGACAGAAGGGGCAGCAAGACACGTGTTGATCGTTGCTATTAAGGATAACAAGATGGGGTCTATTCCTACATGAATAGATCTTGTCTACATCATGTCATCGTTCTTATTGCATTACTCCGTTTTCCCATGAACTATGCATGCTAGATAGCGGTCGATGTGTAGAGTAATAGTAGTAGATGCAGGCAGGAGTCGGTCTACTAATATTGGACGTGATATCTATATAATGATCATATGCCTGGATATGGTCATAATTATTTGAGTTCTATCAATTGCCCAACAGTAATTTCTTTACCCGTCGTATGCTATTTTTCTCGAGAGAAGCCACTAATGAAATCTACGGCCCCCATATCTATTCTTTATCATATTTGCTTTGAGATCTATTTTTATTTGCTTTTGTTTTAAGATCTATTATTCTAAAAACCCAAAAAATACCTTGCTGCATTATTTATTTATTTATTTTGTTTTGTTTTATTGCGAGATCTATTTATCCAAAATCATACAAACCAATCTATCTTTTACCTGAGAGGGATTGACAACCCCTCTTACGCGTCGGGTTACAAGTATTTGTTCTTTATGTGCAGGTATGTTTACATAGTGTTGCTTAGTTATCCTACTGGTTCGATAACCTTAGTTTCATAACTCAGGGAAATACCTACCGAAGTTGTACTGCATCATCCCTTCCTCTTTGGGAAAATACTGACGCGGATACGAGCCATCAAGAAAGGATTTCTGGCGCCGTTGCCGGGGAGACATCATCAACATCTATCAGGTTCCTAATCACAAATCTCATCTCCTTGCAATTTACATTATTTGCCATTTGCCTTTCGTTCTCATCTCCCCCACTTCATAAAAATTTGCCGTTTTATTCGCCCTCTTTTTCGTTCGCCGTTTTCTCGTCAGATCTGTTTTTGTGTGCAATCTTGTTTGCGAATCATGATGACTCAAGAAAACACCAAGTTGTGTGACTTTTCCAATACCAACAATAATGATTTTATTAGCACTCCGGTTGCTCCTCCCGACACTAGTGCGGAATCTTGTGATATTAATGTCGCTTTGTTGAATCTTGTTATGAAAGATCAGTTTTTCGGTACTCCTAATGAGGATGTCGCGTCCCATCTTAACACATTCGTAGAATTATGCGATATGCAAAAGAAAAAATGTGGACAATGATATTGTGAAGTTGAAATTATTTTTGTTTTCTTTGCGAGATCGTGCAAAAATTTGGTTTTCTTCTTTGCCTCGCAATAGTATCGATTCTTGGAATAAATGGAAAGATGCTTTCATTACTAAGTATTTTCTGCCCGCGAAAATTATTTCTCTTAGAACTCAAATCATGTATTTTAAGCAAATTGAGCATGAACATGTTGCACAATCTTGGGAAAGAATGAAATTGATGCTGAGACATTGTCCTGCTCATGGTTTAAATCTTTGGATGATTATACAATTTTTTATGCGAGATTGAATTTTGTTTCTAGAAATCTTTTAGATTCCTCCGCGGGTGGCACTTTTATGGAAATTACTTTGGGTGAATCTACTAAATTGCTTGATAATATTATGGCAAATTATTCACAGTGGCATATCGAAAGAGCTCCTACTAGTAAAAAATTTAATTCGGTTGAAGAAATTAATACTTTGAGTGAAAAATTTGATGCTCTTATGAAATTGGTTGCTAATAAAAGTGCTCCTATTGATCTTAATGATGTGCCTTTTTCTACTTTGATTGAGCAAAATAGTGATTCCGTAGATGTGAATTTTGTCTCGCGAAACAATTTTAATAACAACGCTTGTAGAGGTATTTTAATCCTAGGCCTTTTCCTAGAAATTCCTCTAATAATTATGGTGGTTCCTATGGTAATCCTTCTTATAATAATAATAGGAACACCTCTGATCTTGAGAATAATATTAAAGAATTTATCAATGCTCAAAAAGTTTTCAACAATACGATAGAAGAAAAGTTGAATAAGATTGATGATATGTCTAGAAGCATTGATAGGATTTCTCACGATGTAGAAAATCTTAAGTTGAAAATTTTTGTACCCAGGGTTGAGGAATCAATTAAAGCTTTATATGTTTCTATGGATGAAAGTAAGAAAAGAACTGCTACGCTTAGAACTGAAAAAATTAGAAAGAGTGTTTTCTAGTGATTGCTTTCATAAAAATGATGAAGATCTTAAACTGATTGGTGTTTCTTCTATTGATTTCTTGTTTGGTAAGATTAAAATTGATGATAAAGGGAATGAAGAAGAGTCAACTTTAGTTAGAAGGCGTCCCGATAATTCGGAGGGTGAAAATCTTGATGAAAATTTTGATAAAAGTGGGTTTGGAGAGGTCAAAACTTTAACTAGTGATGTGCCCACTCTTTTGGATTACAAAGACTTTAATTATGATAATTGCTCTTTGATTGATTGTATTTATTTGTTGCAATCCATGATTAATTCACCCCATGCTTATGAACAAATAAAGCTTTTACTAAACATATTGTTGATGCTGTGATGAAAGCTTTGGAAAAAAATTGGAATTAGAGATTTCGATTCCTAGAAAATTACATGATAAATGGGGACCTACTATCAAAGTCAAGATTAAAAATTATGAGTGTTTTGCTTTATGTGATTTGGGTGCTAGTGTTTCCACAATTCCGAAATCTCTATGTGATGTGCTTGGTCTTACCGATATGGAAGAATGTTCTCTTAATTTGCACTTGGAGGATTCTACTATTAAAAAGCCTATGGGAAGAATTAATGATGTTCTTATTCTTGCAAATAGGAATTATGTGCCCATAGATTTTATTGTTCTTGATATTGATTGCAATCCGTCTTGTCCAATTATACTTGGTAGACCGTTTTTATGCACTATAGGTGTCGTGATTGATACGAAAGAAGGTAATATTGAATTTGAATTTCCACTAGGAAAGGGAATGGAACACTTCCCTAGAACAAGAATTAAACCATCATATGAATCAATCATGAGGGCATCCAATGGATCTATAACTAAAGATGACAATACTTAGATCTATGCTCTATGCCTGATAACCCACAAGTATAGGGGATCAATCTTAGTCCTTTGATAAGTAAGAGTGCCGAACCGAATGAGGAGCAGAAGGAAATGACAAGTGGTTTTCAGCAAGGTAATTTTCTGTAAGCACTGAAATTGTCGGTAACAGATAGTTTGATAGCAAGATATTTTGTAACGAGCAAGTAACGGTAACAGTAAATAAAGTGCAGCAAGGTAGCCCAATCCTTTTGTGGCAAAGGACAAGCCAAAGCGGTTTCTTATATAGGCAAAGCATTCTTGAGGGTACATGGGTATTTCATCTAGTCACTTTCATCATGTTGGTTTGTTTGTGTTCGCTACTTTGATAATTTGATATGTGGGTGGACCGGTGCTTAGGTGTTGTTCTTACTTGAACAAATCTCCTACTTATGATTAACCCCTCGCAAGCATTCGCAACTACGAGAAAAGTATTAAGATAAAATCTAACCATATCATTAAACTTTTGGATCCAAATCGGTCCCTTACGAAATAGCGCATAAACTAGGGTTTAAGCTTCTGTCACTCTAGCAACCCATCATCTAATAACTACTCCACAATGCATTCCCTTAGGCCCAAATATGGTGAAGTGTCATGTAGTCAACATTCACATGACACCACTAAGGGAATCATAACATACATACCATCAAATATCGAACACATATCAAGTTCACATGATTACTTGCAACAAGGTTTCTCCCGTGACCTCAAGAACAAAAGTAACTACTCACAAATTATAATCATGCTCAAGATCATAGGGGTATTAAATAGCATAATGGATCTAAACATATAATCTTCCACCAAATAAACCATATAGTAATCAACTACAAGATGTAATCAACACTACTAGTCACCCACAAGCACCAATCTAAGGTTCCGGTGCAATGATTGAACACAAGAGATGAACTAGGGTTTGAGAGGAGATGGTGTTGTTGAAGATGTTGATGAAGATTGCCTATATAAGTCATTTTGACCTAGAAAAAAAATAAGAGGAGGACTTTCAGGACGAAGCGGCGCCGTCTCGAGGCGGAACTTGGGCAGGAGCACTTTTGCCCTCTGGCGGAGCGATTTCGCCGGGGGAACTTCCCTCCCGGAGGGGGAAATCATCATCATCACCAACAACTCTTCCATCTTGGGCAGAAGAGGGGCACCGGAGGTGGGCCGAGGAGGGCACAACCCACCAGGGCGCGCCTGGGCTCCCTAGAGCGCCCAGGTGGATTGTGCCGACCTGGTGGGCCCTCTCTGGTGGTTATTTGCTCCAATATTCCTCATATATTCCAAAACAATTGTCCATAAATTTTTAGCTCATTTGGAGATGTGCACAATAGGTAACTCTGACGTAGCTTTTCCAGGTCCAGAATTCCAGCTGCCAGTATTCTCCCTCTTTGTGTAAACCTTGCATATTATGAGGGAAAAGGCATCATAATTACTCCAAAAGGCATTATTATGCATAAAACATAGTAAATAATAGTAAGCAAACATGATGCAAAATGGACGTATCAACTCCCCCAAGCTTAGACCTCGCTTGTCCTGAAGCAAAAAACTAATATCGAAAAACATGTCCACATGCTTAGAGAGAGAGAGAGAGGTGTCGATAAAAACAAAATACGGATATGGAAGCATCATGTATATTATTATAACAACAACAATCTTTATCATAGAACTTTTATCATAAACTTCTTATAAACAAGTAACAATTCACCACAACATCGAATTATAAAGCATAAACTCTATTGAAAACCAACAAACTATGATTCATTATCTTTTCAGGAAGGGTCCCATATCAGAGCCTTTTGGAAAGTCCACACACTCAACCATCATATAGTCTTCTATGATTGCTAACACTCACCGCATACCCATGAGCAAGAATTTTCAACTAGACACATAGGAAGATAGGGGCTTATAGTTTCGCCTCCCAATGTATTCACCTCAAGGGTGATGTCAACAATAATAACTCATGCCCACCCATATTCAACTGGATATATGTGCCTAGATCTTTCCTCACCACATGATGCTTGCAAAAGAGAAAATAAAAAAGGAATAGGGAAGAATACTTTGACTGTTGCATAAAAGTAAATACATACAAGTAAAAGATAGGCCCTTCGCAAAGGGAAGCGGAGGTTGCCATGCGCTTTTTTGGTTATATGCTCAATCTCTTAGTGCAAAAGAACGTCACGTTATATTGCCCCTTGTGATAGCAACCTTTATTATGTAGTCTGTCGCCTTTATTATTTTGCCATCACAAGTTCGTACAATGCTCAATTTTCTCTTACACTAAATGATCTAACACATTTATACGCAATTTTTATTGCCTTATTGCACCGATGACAACTTGCTTGAAGGATCTTACTCGATCCATAGGTAGGTATTGTGGACTCTCAAAGCAAGATTTGGGTTTAAGAGTTTGTGGATGCACAATTTCTACTTAGTGCGGAATTTTTGGCTAGCAAAGATAGGGGCAAGCACCACATGTTAAAGGATATATGACAATATAACTTCTATGTGAATATGAACATGCATAAATCATTACGTTGTCTTGCTTGTCCAACGTCAACAATTTTGGCATATAATATTTTGATGGGGGCTCACAATCATAAAAGATGTCCAAGATAGTGTATTTGCATGTGGATCTTCTCTTCTCTTCCTTTATTAATTCTTTCATGATTTGCATCATTGACCAATGCTATGTTCGTCAATCTCCAATAAATTTTACTACTTACACTCTTCCTTATGTGATGTCGTTACTTATCATAAGATTAGCATATGATCTTTTTCATTTATTTCCTTTCTTTTTATTGGAACATGAAAGTAAAGAGAGCAAAACTCAAACTAAACTTTATTATATATCTCACACACGATTACAATGATAGATAGATCACTAAGCAAACACTCAAAGAAAGATCAAACTAAATTTTTATTCAACTAAAGCAAAAGATAACTAAGGATCGAACTAAAATAAATAAAGGCAAAAGATAGTGGTGGTGATACGATACCGGGGCACCTCCCCCAAGCTTGGCACAATCCAAGGGGAGTGCCATGCCCGATACTCAAGTCTCCTTTGGTGATGAGGAAGGTGGTGGTGGTGATGAGGTAGTAGCGGGTTTATCCTTTTCTTCCTCCAGCTTGCGTCAGAGGGTAAAATTATCCATCCTTAACTCATCGTTCTCTGTGTCAAGCTTTATTATGCTCTTGCATAATGTCTCCTTACTTTCTTGCTTGAAACAAGGAGGGACTGGTTCTTCTTCATCTTCCTCATCGGTGAACCATATATAGGTAGGTGTCCTTGAAGATGTTTTTATCCAAAGGCTAATAAGAAACTGGGTAATCCTCCTCTGAATCTTGAGACGCCATATTTTCATATCTGTTAGGGAAATAATGAGAAAGAAGAACAGAAGATTTATCTGCAATACGATGGTCAATAGGTACGGGGGATATATAAAGATTTTTTTATCTTGGGAAACAAGCAAACGGGAGAAAAACGGAGTCCGGAAGGTACCCGAGGTGGGCACAACCCACCTGGGCACGCCTAGCGCGCCCTGGTGTCTTGTGCCCATCAGGTTGCCTTCCTGATTGTTTCTTATTTTCCTAATTTTTTAATATTCCAAAACTGATAAAAAATATTTTTGCAAATTTTTGGAGTCCGTTTACTTACCGTATCACATACCTCCTCTTTTTTTCACGATTCTGGAGTGTTCCCAAAGGTTTCTTTTATGCGCTCCTCCGGTGTCATGGTTTGAATAATATTGCTTTCAACATTAATAGGCGTACCTGATATATAGTGTTTAATTCTTTGTCCATTGACAACCTTCGGGTTAGTACCTTCGGCATTATTTATATTGATAGCTCCAGAACGATAAACTTCTTCGATAACATAAGGTCCTTCCCATTTGGAGAGAAGTTTTCCTGCAAAGAATCTGAAACGAGAGTTGTACAAAAGGACATATTCACCCACTTTGAACTCATGCTTTTGGATTCTTTTATCATGCCATCTTTTAACTTTTTCTTTAAATAATTTGGCATTTTCATAAGCTTGGGTTCTCCACTCATCTAGTGAACTAATATCAAATAACCTCTTTTCACCGGCAAGTTTGAAATCATAGTTGAGTTCTTCAATTGCCCAATATGCTTTATGTTCTAACTCAAGAGGCAAATGACAAGCTTTTACATAAACCATTTTATAGGAAGACATACCCATAGGATTTTTATAAACTGTTCGGTAGGCCCAAAGTGCATCATCTAATTTCTTAGACCAATTCTTTCGGGACCTATTGACATTTTCTTGTAAAATTAATTTTATTTCTCTATTACTAAGTTCAACTTGATCACTAGACTGAGGATGATATGGTGATGCAATTATATGGTTAACATCATACTTAGCAAGCATTTTTTGGAAAAGCACCATGAATAAAGTGTGAACCACCATTAGTTGTTAAATATCTAGGGACTCCAAACCTTGGGAAAATAAATTCCTTAAGCGTTTTAATAGAGGTATCGTGATCAGCACTACTAGTTGGAATAGTTTCTACCCACTTAGTAACATCATCAACAACAACCAAAATATGTGTATACCCATTAGAGGAAGGAAAATGTCCCATGTAATCGAAACCCCAAACATAAAATGGTTCAATAGCAAGAGAATAATTCATAGGCATTTCCTGACGCTTACAATATTACCAATTCTTTGACATTCATCACAAGATAAAACAAACTTACAGGGATCCTTGAAGAGAGTAGGCCAATAAAAACCAGATTGCAATACCTTGTGAGCAGTTTTATCTCCCGCATGATGTCCTCCATAAGCTTCGGAGTGACATTTCCGTAGGATTTGTTCTTGTTCATGCTCGGGTACACAACGTCTAATAATACCATCTACTCCTTCTTTGTAAAGATGTGGGCCATCCCAAAAGTAATGTCTTAAATCATAGAAGAATTTTTTTGTTGGTATGTGAAACTAGGTGGTATATATTTAGCAACAATGTAATTAGCATAGTCAGCATACCAAGGAGTGTTATGAGAGACATTTATTGCAGCTAGTTGTTCATCAGGAAAACTATCATCAATAGGTAGTGGGTCATCAAGAATATTTTCTAGCCTAGACAAGTTATCAGCTACAGGGTTCTCAGGTCCTTTTATATCAGTAATATGTAAGTCAAATTCTTGTAGCAATAGAACCCACCTAATGAGTCTAGGTATAGCATCTTTCTTTTCCATAAGATATTTTATTGCAGCATGATCAGTGTGAACAGTTACTTTAGAATCAACAATATAAGATCTGAATTTATCACAAACAAACACAACTACTAAAAAATTCTTTTTCAGTAGTAGCATAATTTCGTTAAGCACTGTCGAGAGTTTTACTAGCATAAATGGATAACATTTAACTTTTTTATCAACTCTTTGTCCTAAAACGACACCAACAACATAATCACTAGCATCACACAGAATTTCAAAAGGCAAGTCCCAATCAGGTGGTTGTACTATAGGTGCAGAAGTTAAGTCTTTCTTAAGTGTTTCAAAGGCTTCTACACAATCATCGTCAAAAACAAATGGAACATCCTTTTGTAAAAGATTTGTAAGAGGCCTAGAAATTTTAGAGAAGTCTTTAATAAACCTCCTATAGAAACCAGCATGACCAAGGAAACCACGAATACCTTTAATATCTTTAGGACATGTCATTTTCTCAATTGCATCAACTTAGCTTTATCCACCTCAATACCTCTTTCAGAAAATTTATGTCCCAAGACAATACCTTCATTAACCATAAAGTGGCACTTCTCCCAATTCAAGACAAGATTAGTTTGCTCGCATCTCTGCAAAACTCGATCAAGGTTCCTTAAGCAATCATCAAAAGAAGTTCCGTAAACAGAGAAGACATCCATGAAAACCTCAACAATCTTTTCACAAAAATCAGAGAATATATCAGTCATACATCTTTGAAAGGTAGCAGGTGCATTGCATAAGTCGAAAGGCATACGTCTATAAGCATAAGTTCCAAAAGGGCAAGTAAAGGTGGTTTTCTCTTGATGGGGTTGTGAAACAGATATTTGAGAAAAACCAGAGTATCCATCAAGGAAACAAAAGTGTGTGTGCTTAGATAATCTCTCTAGCATTTGATCAATAAAAGGCAAAGGGTAATGATCTTTTCTAGTTGCTCTATTTAACTTTCTAAAATCAATTACCATCCTATAGCCAGTGACAATTCTTTGTGGAATGAGTTCATTTTTATCATTAGGAACAATAGTAATACCTCCCTTCTTAGGGACACAATGAACGGGACTTACCCATCTACTATCAGCTATGGGATAGATTATACCTGCTTCCAGAAGCTTTAGTATTTCAGTTCTTACCACTTCTTTCATTTTAGGATTCAAACTTCGTTGATGATCAACAATGGGTTTAGAATCAGGTTTCATATTAATCTTGTGCTGACATAGAGTGGGACTAATGCCCTTAAGATCATCAAGAGTATATCCAATAGCAGATCGGTGCTTCTTGAGAATTTTCAATAATCTTTCTTCTTCATGTTCTGAAAGTTAACACTAATAATAACAAGATATATCTTTTTCTCATCAAGATAAGCATATTTCGAAGTGTTTGGCAATTGTTTCAATTCAAACACAGGATCACCCTTAGATGGAGGAGGACCTCCTAGAGTTTCAATAGGACAATTGTGTTTAAGCAGAGGTCGTTGTTCAAAGAATATTTTATCTATTTCATTTCTTTCATGCATATGCATATCATTTTCATGGTCTAGCAAATATTGTTCTATTGGATTAGTAGGAGGCACGACAATAGAAACAAGACCAATTATTTCATCCTTACTAGGTAATTCTTTCTTATGATGTTTTTTTACTAAACTTAGAAAAATTAAACTCATGAGACTCATCACCAAAACTAACATCGGCGGTTTGTTTCTCACAATCTATTTTAGCATTAACGGTGTTTAAGAAAGGTCTACCAAAGATAATGGGGCAAAAGTCATCTTGTGGGGAATCAAGAACAAGAAAATCAGTAGGATATTTTATTTTCCCACACAAGACTTCAACATCTCTAACAATCCCAGGTGGTGTGATGGTGTCTCTATTAGCAAGTTTAATAGTAACATCTATGTCTTCTATTTCAACGGGTGCTATATCATTCATAATTTCTTGGTATAAGGTAACAGGAATAGCACTCACGCTAGCACCTAAGTCACATAAACCATGATAACAGTGATCTCCTATTTTGACTGAGACAACAGGCATGCCAACTACGGGTCTATGTTTATCTTTTTCATCGGGTTTGGCAATTCTAGCAGGTTCATCACAGAAGTAAATAACATGCCCATCAATATTTTCTACCAAGAGATCTTTAACCATAGCAACACTAGGTTCTACTTTGATTTGTTCCGATGGTTTAGGTGCTCTAATATTACTTTTATTAAGCACGGTTGAAGCCTTAGCATGTTCCTTTATCCTAACAGGGAAAGGTGGTTTTTCAATATAAGCAGTAGGAACAACTGGATCAACATTGTAAATGATAGTTTCATCTTTAACCACAACCAGTTCTTTAATTCCTTCTTTAATAGGTTGATGATATTTAAACCACTTCTCCTTAGGGAGATCTACATGAGTGGCAAATGATTCACAAAAAGAGGCTACTATCTCAGAGTCAAGTCCATATTTAGTGCTAAACTTGTGAAAAGCGTCGGTATTCATAAAAGGTTTGACACAATCAAACTTAAGCTTAATACCTGACTCTTTACCTTCGTCGAGTTCCCAATCTTCAGAGTTGCATTTAATTCTTTCTAAAAGGTCCCACTTGAATTCAATAGTCTTCTTCATGAAAGAACTAGTACAAGAAGTATCGAGCATGGATTGATCATCACGAGAAAGCCGAGCATAAAAGTTCTGAATGATAATTTCTCTTGAGAGCTCATGATCGGGGCATGAATATAACAATGACTTAAGCCTCCCCCAAGCTAGAGCGATACTTTCTCCTTCACGAGGCCAAACATTATATATATATAATTCCGATCACGATGAACTAGATGCATAGGATAATTTTTTTGGTGAAAATCCAATTTCAATCGATTCCAATTCCAAGATCCAATATCATCGCATAGCCTATACCATGCTAATGCTTTTCCCTTCAAAGATAAAGGGAAAACCTTCTTCTTAGCTTCATCTCCGGGTAAACCTACAAGCTTAAATAATCCACAAATTTCATCTACATATATCAAGTGCATATCAGGATGTTCGGTTCCATCTCCTGCATAAGGATTAGCTAGCAGTTGTTCTATCATACCCGAAGGAATTCCATAACCAATATTTTCAGTAGGTGCAGTAGGTTGAGGGGCAACTAATTGTGGTTCCGGTCGTGGTGAAGATACCCCGAACAAACTCCTCAAAGGATTGTTCTCCATAGTAACAAGTGACAATAAATTTCAGCACGTAGTAATAGTTTTTCCTTACCAAGAGCGCTTCACTCCCCAGCAATGGTGCTAGAAAAGGTCCTTGGCGACCCATAAGTATAGGGATCAATCATAGTCCTTTCGATAAGTAAGAGTGTCGAACCCAATGAGGAGCAGAAGGAAATGACAAGTGGTTTTCAGCAAGGTAATTTTCTGTAAGCACTGAAATTGTCGGTAACAGATAGTTTGATAGCAAGATATTTTGTAACGAGCAAGTAACGGTAACGGTAAATAAAGTGCAGCAAGGTAGCCCAATCCTTTTGTGGCGAAGGACAGGCCAAAACAGTTTCTTATAATAGGCAAAGCGTCCTTGAGGGTACACGGGAATTTCATCTAGTCACTTTCATCATGTTGGTTCGATTTGTGTTCACTGCTTTGATAATTTGTTATGTGGGTGGACCGGTGCTTAGGTGTTGTTCTTACTTGACAAACCTCCTACTTATGATTAACCCCCTGGCAAGCATCCGCAACTACGAGAAAAGTATTAAGATAAAATCTGACCATAGCATTAAACTTCTGGATCCAAATCGGTTCCTTGCGGAATAGCGCGTAAACTAGGGTTTAAGATTGTGTCACTCTAGCAACCCGTCATCTAATAAATACTCCACAATGCATTCCCTTAGGCCCAAATATTGCGAAGAGTCATGTAGTCGACGTTCACATGACACCACTAAGGGAATCACAACATACATACCATCAAAATATCGAACACATATCAAGTTCACATGATTATTTGCAACAAGATTTCTCCCGTGACCTCAAGAACAAAATTAACTACTCACAAATGATAATCATTCTCAAGATCAAAGGGCTATTAAATAGCATAATGGATCTGAACATATAATCTTCCACGAAATAAACCATATAGTAATCAACTACAAGATGTAATCAACACTACTAGTCACCCACAAGCACCAATCTAAGGTTTCGGTGCAAAGATTGAACACAAGAGATGAACTAGGGTTTGAGAGGAGATGGTGCTGTTGAAGATGTTGATGAAGATTGACCTCCCCAAGATGGGAGAGTTGTTGGTGATGATGATGACGATGATTTCCCCTCCGGGAAGGAAGTTCCCCTGATGGAATCGCTCCGCCAGAGGGCAAAAGTGCTCCTGCCCAAGTTCCGCCTCGAGACGGTGGCGCTTCGTCCCAAAAGTCCTCCTCTTATTTTTTTTCTAGGTCAAAATGACTTATATACCAGAAGAGGGGCACCGGAGGTGGGCCGAGGAGGGCACAACCCACCAGGGCGCGCCTAGGCTCCCTGGCGTGCCCAGGTGGGTTGTGCCCACCTCGTGGGCCCCCTCTGGTGGTTATTTGCTCCAATATTCCTCATATATTCCAAAACAATTCTCCATAAATTTTCAGCTCATTTGGAGATGTGCAGAATAGGTAACTCTGGTGTAGCTCTTCCAGGTCCAGAATTCCAGCTGCCGGTATTCTCCCTCTTTGTGTAAACCTTGCATATTATGAGGGAAAAGGAATTAGAATTACTCCAAAAGGCATTATTATGCATACAAACATAGTAAATAATAGTAGGTAAACATGATGCAAAATGGACGTATCAATGCCTAGCTAGGGGCGTAAAACGATAACGCTTGTTGGGAGGCAACCCAATGAATAATATTTATTTTTGCTATTTTCTTCTGTTCTTGAGTGTTTGCACAATTACACCTCTGTTATTATTGTGTTTTTAATGTTTTAATTAGTGTTTGGTCCAAGCAAAGCCTTTGGGATCATGTTGGGTGATTGTTGATTTGATCTTGTTGAAAAACAGAAACTTTTGCGTCTAGTAAAATAATTTTCATAAATCACAGAAGTGACGAAAGCTTCTGAATTTTTTCCACAAGATTGATATACAAAGTTCCTACGTTGTCCAAATTTTCAGATTTTTTGGAATTACAGAAGCATACAAACTTTTCAGATTGCTACAGACTATTCTATTTTTGACAAATTCTGTTTTTGTTGCATTGTGTGCTTATTTTGATGAGTCTACGGGTTGTATTGGGGGATATGTGAAGGAAATATGCCCCAGAGGCAATAATAATGTTGTTATTTATATTTCCTTATATCATGATAAATTTTTATTATTCAGGCTAGAATTGTATTAACCGGAAACTTGATACATGTGTGAATACATAGACAAAACAGAGTGTCCCTAGTGTGCCTCTACTTGACTAGCTCATTAATCAAAGATGGTTAAGTTTCCTGACCATAGACATGTGTTGTCATTTGATGAACGGGATCACATCATTAGGAGAATGATGTGATGGACAAGACCCATCCGTTAGCTTAGCATAATGATCGTTAAGTTTTATTGCTATTGCTTTCTTCATGACTTATACATATTCCTTTGACTATGAGATTATGCAACTCCCGAATACCGGAGGAACACCTGTGTGCTATCAAACGTCACAATGTAATTGGGTGATTATAAAGATGCTCTATAGGTGTCTCCGAAGGTGTTTGTTGGGTTGGCATAGATCAAGATTAGGATTTGTCACTCCGAGTATCGGAGAGGTATCTCTAGGCCCTCTCGATAATGCACATCACGATAAGCCTTGCAAGCAATGTGACTAATGAGTTAGTTGCGGGATGATTCATTACGGAACGAGTAAAGAGACTTGCCGGTAACGAGAATGAACTAGGTATGAAGATACCGACGATCGAATCTCGGGCAAGTAACATACCGATGACAAAGGGAATAACGTATGTTGTCATTGCGGTTTGACCGATAAAGATCTTCGTAGAATATGTAGGAACCAATATGAGCATCTAGGTTCCGCTGTTGGTTATTGACCGGAGATGTGTCTCGGTCATGTCTACATAGTTCTCGAACCCGTAGGGTCCGCACACTTAACGTTCGATGACGATTTGTATTATGAGTTATGTGTTTTGGTGACCAAAGATTGTTCGGAGTCCCGGATGAGATCACGGACATGACGGGGAGTCATGAAATAGTCGAGAGGTAAAGATTGATATATTGGACGATAGTATTCGGACACCAGAATGGTTCTGGAGTGTTTTGGGTATTTTCGGAGTACCGGGAGGTTACCGGAACCCCCCCCGAGGAAAGTATTGGGCCTCATGGGCCATAGGGGAGAGAGAGGGCACCCCACAAAGGGGTGGCGCACGCCCCCAAGGGGAGTCCGAATAGGACGAGGGGAGGGGCGCGGCCCCCTTTCCCTCTCCTCTCCTTCCCCCTCCGTAAGTAGGAAGGCGGGGCTGAATAGGACTTGGAGTCCTAGTTGGTTTCCCTCCCCATGGCGCGCCCCTTGTGGCCGGACTCCTCCCATCCTCCTTTATATACGGGGGCAGGGGCACCCCATAGCACATCAATTGTTCTCTTAGCCGTGTGCGGTGCCCCCTCCATAGTTTACTCCTCCGGTCACAGCGTCGTAGTGCTTAGGCGAAGCCCTGCGCGGCTGCGCGAATCACATCACAATCACCGTCACCACGCCGTCATGCTGACAAAACTCTCCTTCGACACTTTGCTGGATCAAGAGTTCGAGGGACGTCATCGAGCTGAACGTGTGCAGAACTCAGAGGTGTCGTATGTTTGGTTCTTGATTGGTTGGATCGCGAAGACGTTCGGCTACATCAACCGCGTTAAGCTAACGCTTCCTCTTCGGTCTACGAGGGTACGTGGACACACTCTCCCCCTCTCGTTGCTATGCATCTCCTAGATAGATCTTGCGTGATCGTAGGAATGTTTTTGAAATTGCATGCTACGTTCCCCAACAGTGGCATCCGAGCCAGGTCTATGCGTAGATGATATGCACGAGTAGAACACAAAGAGTCGTGGGCGATCATAGTCATACTGCTTAGCACCAACGTCTTATTTTGATTCGGCAGTATTGTTGGATGAAGCGGCCCAGACCAACCTTACATGACCACGTTCATGAGACCGGTTCCACTGATAGACATGCAACTTGTTTTGCATAAAGGTGAATGACGGGTGTCCGTTTCTCCAACTTTAGTTGAATCGAAGTTGACTATAGCCGGTCCTTGTTGAAGGTTAAAACAACACACTTGACGAAAAATCGTTGTGGTTTTGATGCATAGGTGAGAACGGTTCTTACTAGAAGCCCGTAGCAGCCACGTAAAACTTGCAACAACAAAGTAGAGGACGTCTAACTTGTTTTTGTAGGGCATGTTGTGATGTGATATGGTCAAGACATGATGTTATATACGTTATTGTATGAGATGATCATGTTTGTAAAAGTTATCGGCAACTGGTAGGAGCCTTATGGTTGTCGCTTTATTGTATGAAATGCAATCGCCATGTAATTGCTTTACTTTATCACTATGCGGTAGTGATAGTTGTAGAAGTAATAGTTGGCGAGATGACAACGGTGCCACGATGAAGATCAAGGTGTCAAGCCGGTGACGGTGGAGATCATGACGGTGCTTTGGAGATGGAGATCAAAGGCACAAGATGATGATGGACATATCATGTCACATATTTTGATTGCATGTGATGTTTATCTTTTATGCATCTTATTTTGCTTAGTATGGTGGTAGCATTATAAGATGATCCCTCACTAAAATTTCAAGGTATAAGCGTGCTCCCTGAGTATGCACCGTTGCGACAGTTCGTCGTGCCGAGACACCACGTGATGATCGGGTGTGATAAGCTCTACGTTCACATACAATGGGTGCAAGACAGTTTTGCACGTGTGGAATACTCAGATTAAACTTGACGAGCCTAGCATGTACAGACATGGCCTCGGAACACTGAGACCGAAAGGTCGAACGTGAATCATATAGTAGATATGATCAACATGGAGATGTTCACCATTGAAAACTACTCCATCTCACGTGATGATCGGACATGGTTTAGTTGATATGGATCACGTGATCATTTAGAAATGCTTAAGGCTGCGGAGGTAGAAATCAAGAAGGAGCATCAAGTGTTGATGGTTAACAAGACCGCTAGTTTCAAGAAAAAGGGCAAAGGTAAGAAGGGAAACTTCAAGAAGAATAGCAAGCAAGTTGCTGCTCCCGGGAAGAAGCCCAAGTCTGGACCTAAGCCGGAAATTGAGTGCTTCTACTGCAAAGGGACTGGCCACTGGAAGCAGAATTGCCCCAAGTATTTGGCGGATAAGAAGGATGGCAAAGTGAAAGGTATATTTGATATACATGTTATTGATGTGTACCTTACTAATGCTCGTAGTAGCGCCTGGGTATTTGATACTGGTTCTGTTGCTCATATTTGCAACTCTAAATAGGGGCTACGGATTAAACGAAGATTGGCTAAGGACGAGGTGACGATGTGCGTCGGAAATGGTTCCAAGGTCGATGTGATCGCCGTCGGCACGCTACCTCTACATCTACCTCCGGGATTAGTTTTAGACCTGAATAATTGTTATTTGGTGCGAGTGTTGAGCATGAACATTATATCTGGATCTTCTTTGATGTGAGACAGTTATTCATTTAAATCAGAGAATAATGGTTGTTCTATTTATATGAGTAATATCTTTAATGGTCATGCACCCTTGCTGAGTGGTCTATTTTTGTTGAATGTCGATCGTAGTGATACACATATTCATAATATTGATGCCCAAAGATGCAAAGTTAATAATGATAGTGCAACTTATTTGTGGCCCAACCGTTTAGGTCATATTGGTGTAAAGCGCATGAAGAAACTCCATGCAGATGGGCTTTTGGAATCACTTGATTATGAATCACTTGATGCTTGCGAACCATGCCTCACGGGCAAGATGACTAAGACTCCGTTCTCCGGAACAATGGAGCGAGCCACTAACTTATTGGAAATAATACATAATGATGTATGTGGTCTGATGAGTGTTGAGGCTCGCGGTGGGTATCGTTATTTTCTGACCTTCACAAATGATTTGAGCAGATATGGGTATATCTACTTAATGAAACATAATTCTGAAACATTTGAAAAGTTCAAAGAATTTCAGAGTGAAGTGGAAAATCATCGTAACAAGAAAATAAAGTTTCTACGATCTGATCGCGGAGGCGAATATTTGAGTTACGAGTTTGGTCTTCATTTAAAATAATGTGGAATAGTTTCACAACTCACGTCACCTGGAACACCACAGCGTAATGGTGTATCCGAACACCGTAACAGTACTTTATTAGACCTGGTGCGATCTATGATGTCTCTTACCGATATACCACTATCGTTTTAGGGTTATGCATTCGAGATGGCTGCATTCACGTTAAATAGGGCACCATCTAAGTCCGTTGAGACGACACCATATGAACTGTGGTTTAGCAAGAAACCTAAGCTGTCGTTTCTTAAAGTTTGGGGTTGCGATGCTTATGTGAAAAAGCTTCAGCCTGATAAGCTCGAACCCAAATCGGAGAAGTGCGTCATCATAGGATACCCAAAAGAAACTGTTGGGTACACCTTCTATCACATATCCGAAGGCAAGATATTTGTTGCTAAGAATGGATCCTTTCTAGAGAAGGTGTTTCTCTCGAAAGAAGTGAGTGGGAGGAAAGTAGAACTTGATGAGGTAGTTGTACCTTCTCTTGAATTGGAAAGTAGTTCATCACAGAAATCAGTTCTAGTGATGCCTACACCAGTTAGTGAGGAAGTTAATGATGATGATCATGAAACTTCAGATCAAGTTACTACCAAACCTCGTAGGTCAACCAGAGTACGTTCCGCACCAGAGTGGTACAGGAATCCTGTTCTGGAAGTCATGTTACTAAACCATGACGAACCTACGAACTATGAGGAAGCGATGATGAGCCCAGATTCCGCGAAATGGCTTGAAGCCATGAAATCTGAGATGGGATCCATGTATGAGAACAAAGTATGGACTTTGGTTGACTTGCCTGATGATCGGCAAGCCATAGAAAATAAATGGATCTTCAAGAAGAAGACTGACGCTGACGCTGATGTTAGTGTCTAGAAAGCTTGACATGTTGCGAAAGGTTTTCAACAAGTTCAAGGAGTTGACTACGATGAGACCTTCTCACCCTTAGCGATGCTTAAGTCTGTCCGAATCATGTTAGCAATTGCCGCATTTTATGATTATGAAATTTGGCAGATGGAGGTCAAAACTGCATTCCTTAATGGATTTCTTAAAGAGTTGTATATGATGCAACCAGAAAGTTTTGTCGATCCTAAAGGTGCTAAAAAGTGTCCAAGCTCCAGTGATCCATTTATGGACTGGTGCGAGCCTCTCGGAGTTGGAATATGCGCTTTGATAGTGTGATCAAAGCATATGGTTTTATACAAACTTTTGGAGAAGCCTATATTTACAAGAAAGTGAGTGGGAGCTCTGTAGCATTTCTAATATTATATGTGGATGACATATTGTTTATTGGAAATGATATAGAATTTCTGGATAGCATAAAAGGATACTTGAATAAGAATTTTTCAATGAAAGACCTCGGTGAAGCTGCTTATATATTGGGCATGAAGACCTATAGAGATAGATCAAGACGCTTGATTGAACTTTCACAAAGCACATACCTTGATAAAGTTTTGAAGAAGTTCAAAATGGATCAGTCAAAGAAAGGGTTCTTGCCTGTGTTACAAGGTGTGAAGTTGAGTCAGATTCAATGCCTGACCACTGCAGAAGATAGAGAGAAAATGAAAGTCATTCGCTATGCCTCAGCCATAGGTTCTATCATGTATGCAATGCTGTGTACCAAACCTAATGTGTGCTTTGCTATAAGTTTAGCAGGGAGGTACCAAAGTAATCCAGGAGTGGATCACTGGACAGCGGTCAAGAACATCCTGAAATACCTGAAAAGGACTAAGGATATGTTTCTCTTTTATGGAGGTGACAAAGAGCTTGTCATAAATGGTTACGTCGATGCTAGCTTTGACACTGATCCGGATGACTCTAAGTCGCAAACCGGATACGTATTCATATTGAATGGTGGAGCTTTCAGTTGGTGCAGTTCCAAGCGGAGCATCATGGCGGGATCTACGAGTGAAGCGGAGTACATAGCTGCTTCGGAAGCAGCAAATGAAGGAGTCTGGATGAAGGAGTTCATATCCGATCTAGGTGTAATACCTAGTGCATCGGGTCCAATGAAAATCTTTTGTGACAATACCGGAGCAATTGCCTTAGCGAAGGAATCCAGATTTCACAAGAGAACCAAACACATTAAGAGACGCTTCAACTCCATCCGCGATCAAGTCAAGGAGGGAGACATAGAGATTTGCAAAGTACGTACGGATCTGAATGTTGCACACCCGTTGACTAAGCCTCTTCCACGAGCAAAACATGATCAGCACCAAGACTCCATGGGTGTTAGAATCATTACAATGCAATCTATATTATTGACTCTAGTGCAAGTGGGAGACTGAAGGAAATATGCCCTAGAGGCAATAATAAAGTTGTTATTTATATTTCCTTATATCATGATAAAAGTCTATTATTCATGCTAGAATTGTATTAACCAGAAACTTGACACATGTGTGAATACATAGACAAAACAGAGTGTCCCTAATATGCCTTTACTTGACTAGCTCGTTAATCAAAGATGGTTAAGTTTCCTGACCATAAACATGTGTTGTCATTTGATGAACGGGATCACATCATTAGGAGAATGATGTGATGGACAAGACCCATCCGTTAGCTTAGCATAATGATCGTTAAGTTTTATTGCTATTGCTTTCTTGATGACTTATACATATTCCTTTGACTATGAGATTATGCAACTCCCGAATACCGGAGGAACACCTTGTGTGCTATCAAACGTCACAACGTAACTGGGTGATTATAAAGATGCTCTACAGGTGTCTTCGAAGGTGTTTGTTGGGTTGGCATAGATTGAGATTAGGATTTGTCACTCCGAGTATCGAAGAGGTATCTCTGGGCTCTCTCGGTAATGCACATCACGATAAGCCTTGCAAGCAATGTGACTAATGAGTTAGTTGTGGGATGATGCATTACGGAACGAGTAAAGAGACTTGCCAGTAACGAGATTGAACTAGGTATGAAGATACCGATGATCGAATCTCGGGCAAGTAACATACCGATGACAAAGGGAATAACGTATGTTGTCATTGCGGTTTGACCGATAAAGATCTTCATAGAATATGTAGGAGCCAATATGAGCATCCAGGTTCCGCTGTTGGTTATTGAGCGGAGATGTGTCTCGGTCATGTCTACATAGTTCTCGAACCCGTAGGGTCCTCATGCTTAATGTTCGATGACGATTTGTATTATGAGTTATGTGTTTTGGTGACCGAAGATTGTTCGGAGTCCCGAATGAGATCACAGACATGACGGGGAGTCATGAAATAGTTGAGAGGTAAAGATTGATATATTGGACGATAGTATTCAGACACCGGAATGGTTCCGGAGTGTTTCGGTTATTTTTCGGAGTACCGGGAGGTTACCGGAACCCCCCGGGGAAAGTATTGGGCCTCATGGGCCATAGGGGAGAGAGAGGGCAGCCCACAAAGGGGTGGTGCACGCCCCCCCAAGGGGAGTCCGAATAGGACAAGGGGAGGGGGCGCGCCCCCCTTTCCACCTCCCTCTCCTATCCTTCCCCCTTTCCCCCTCCGTAAGAACGGAGAGGGGGCCGAATAGGACTTGGAGTCCTAGTCGGTTTCCCTCCCCGTGGCGCGCCCCCTTTGGCCTGCCTCCTCCCCTCCTCCTTTATATACGGGGGCAGGGGGCACCCCATAGCACATCAATTGTTCTCTTAGCCGTGTGCGGTGCCCCCTCCACCGGTCATAGCGTCGTAGTGCTTAGGCGAAGCCCTGCGCAGATCACATCACCATCACTGTCACCACGCCGTCGTGCTGACGAAACTCTCCTTCGACACTTTTCTGGATCAAGAGTTCGAGGGACGTCATCGAGCTGAACGTGTGCACAACTCGGAGGTGCTGTATGTTCGGTGCTTGATCGGTTGGATCGCGAAGACGTTCGACTACATCAACCTCGTTAAGCTAACGCTTCCGCTTTCGGTCTACGAGGGTACGTGGACACACTCTCCCCCTCTCGTTGCTATGCATCTCCTAGACAGATCTTGCGTGATCGTAGGAATTTTTTTGAAATTGGATGCTACGTTCCCCAACAGTATGAGCCATAGCAAAGTTGGAATACAGTAGATATAATGCAATAATAAAATATAAATGGGTTTGCAACAGTACTTAGAATGGTGATTTGCTTTGTTATACTAACGGATCTCACGAAGGTTTTGTTAAGTTTTGTGTGATTGCAGTTTTCAAGTTTTGGGTGAGATCATGATGGATGAAGGAATAAGGAGTAAGAAGAGCCTAAGCTTGGGGATGCCCCATGGCACCCCCAAGGTAATATTCAAGGAGAAACAAGCAACTAAGCTTGGGGATGCCCCGAGTGGCATCCCCTCTTTCTTCTAACGACCATCGGTATTTTACTTGGAGCTATATATTTATTCGTCACATATCATGAGTTTTGCTTGGAGCGTCTTGTATTATATGAGTCTTTGCTTGTTTTGATTTTTAGTTTGTGTCATCTATCCTTGCTGGACACACCTATTTAAGAGAGCCAAAATTATGCTATGATTTGATAGAATTGCTCTATCCTTCACTTAAATTTTTTAAGTTGTGGAATTGCTCTAGTGCTTCACTTATATCTTTTTGAGCACGGTGTGCTTTAATATTTTTCAAGAAATGCTCTCATGCTTCACTTAGATTTATTTGATAGTTAGTAACTTTGAAGAAATTCTCTTATGCTTCACTTATATTATTTTGAGAGACAAAAAAATTTATGCTCATGTTCTTCAGTTAGATTTGTCTGACCTATCAAAAGCAACATATGAAACTAGTCCCAAAGTGATAGATATTCAATAGGGATATAATAAAAACTTTCATGAAGATCATTTGGCAAAATAAACTTGATTCTTTGTAATAGTTTTGCGATATGATGATAGTGATATGTGAGTCATGTTGATGAGTAATTGTGCTTTAGTAAGAATATTGGTGTTAAGGTTTGTGATTCCCTATGCAAGCACGAAAGTCAATAGTTATGCAATGAAATTACATCCTACTTGTGGTGCATTATTCGGTGTTAGTTATGCTTAATGCTCGCTTATGTGATTTTTCGTTCTTGGTTGGATTCTTCTCAATCTTTTTGCTAGCCTTCACTTGTACTAAGTAGGAATACTACTTGTGCATCCAAAATCCTTAAACCCAGTTTTGCCATATGAGTCCACCATACCTACCTATATGTGGTAATCTCGTGTTGTTCTAAGCAAATTTATGTGCCATCTCTAGTTTTCAAATGTCCTTTTTGTGTGCTTGTACCACTCATGAAACGGTAGGGGGCGGCTGATATTTTTCCATTCTAGATGTGTTATTCTCAAGTTGAGTGTTTATTCACTTGTCCTTGCACGAGAGTATGACAAAGGTATTAGGGATGCCCGGTCCTGAAATTAAAAATGAATTTACTTTATGTTGTCAAATAATAAATTCCTTGGAAAGTGTTGGTATGGACGGTACCCGTAGATACGGCTAGCCGTGGAATGTGAAAGTATGGTGGAAAAAGGAATAAACTTTATTTTCTGTTTGGGAACTGCCTATGATATATCTAGCATGGAAAGTATTGGGAATTACTCGATTGTTTTCCTTGACAGGAAAAGCATGCCACCCAAAATGTTTTATCTCTATATTTTTGCTTCGAGCTCTGACACCTCTACAAATCCCTACTTCCCTCTGCGAAGGGCCTTTCTATTTACTTTATGCAATTTTTATTTTTATTTGAGTCTCCATCTTCTCTTATAAAGCACCAACTAAGGGGCACTATGATCGTACTTGAGCATTGGGTGTTGATATTTTGAAAGACATGGTTGCTTGTTGATATGCTTGAGTATTGAAATCTTCATGTCAAAACTAGAATATTGCTTAGAACCATATAAAAGTCCAAATGCCCATGCTACAAAAGAAAAGAATATGTGATGAACATTTTAGGCAGCATTCCAGATCAAAAATTCTGTTTTTATCATTTACCTACTCGTGGACGAGTAGGAATTAAGCTTGGGGATGCTGATGCATCTCCAACGTATCTATAATATTTGCTTGTTCCATGTTGTCATATTATCATTCTTGGATGTTTTACAATCAATTTATAGTAACTTTATATCATTTTTTGGGACTAACCTGTTGACATAGTGCCCAGTGCCAGTTGCTGTTTTTTGCTTATTTTTTACTTCATAGAAAATCAATACCAAACGGAGTCCAAACGCAGAGAAACTTTTTGGAGAATTTTTCTGGACCAGAAGACACCTATTGGGCCAAAGAAGTACCAGAGGGGGGCTCCGAGGGGAGCACAACCCACATGGGTGCGCCTGGGGGCCCAGGCGCGCCCTGGTGGGTTGTGCCCACCTCGGTCGCCTGCTGATAATCCCCAAGTGCAAGGAATCATCATAGCAATTTCCAAAGGTGGAAGTGATAAGTATGGAGCGTCGAACCCACAATGATCTAAAGGTAAGCTCAATATTATCTCAAGTCCTATCTGCCACTGATACGACTCTACGTACACCGAACGTTTGCTTCCATCTAGAAACGAGAAATAAAACTACGTTGTGGGTATGAAGAGGATAATTTCACATGATATCAGAGAACTAAAATATAAAAGTAGGTGTTGTTAACATAAAGTTAGAATATATTACTATGTATTATAAATAGCGAGTGTGAAAAAATGGTGGGTCGGTGTGCGGAATTGTTCTAGGCAATTGTTAACAAGATCGGTAGTCGTCATTGCAATTTTATATGAGGGAGAGGCATAAGCTAACATACTTTCTCTCCTTGGATCATATGCACTTATGATTGGAACTCTAGCAAGCATCCGCAACTACTAAAGATCATTAAGGTAAAACCCAACCATAGCATTAAAGTATGAAGTCCCCTTTATCCCATATGCAACAACCCCCTTACTCGGGTTTAAGCTTCTGTCACTCTAGCAACCCACTATAAGTGAATCATGAACGTATTGCGACACCCTACATCAGGAATCCTTCATGTGTGCGCGGCACCGAAGGCACCATAGGACAGCACCAAAATAAAACATACAACTCAAACCAATCTAGATCATCAATCAACCCAAAGGACAGAAGAAATCTACTCAAAACATCATAGGGTGGAAACACATCATTGGATCATAATATGCAGCATAAAGCACCGTGTTCAAGTAGGGGATTACAGCGGGGTGCAGGAGAGTGGACCGCGTGAAAGAGATGAGGATGGTGATGTTGATGAAGACGATCACCACTACAAAAAAATACACTTCCATGATGATACGTGTTTGTCACAGTAGGTCACGTTTTCTGTCATGCATGTACATCCATGATGATTTTATGACAGAATTAAGATAGTCATACATGTGCTGTCGTAGAAGTGTTCCATGACATTACCAAAATTATCATCACGGAAGTGTCCACTTCCATGACAATAAATGACGCGTCATGGAAGTGCTTTCGTCAAGGGTAACCGACACGTGGCATCCACTGTAACGGGTCGCCGTTAAGCTATCGGGTCCGGTTTTGAATCCGATAACCCGTTAACAGCCCGAACCAATGGGGATTTTCCACGTGTAAAATTCTCAATGGCTAGAGGAACCATGTGTCGGCCCACCGTTGGGACAGATGTCATCCACTCATTGGACAGGAGGGGCCTATGATACATCGACACGTGGCACGGCCCAACAGAGGCCCATTCCGATGAAAAGGCCGGCTCATTTGACTTGGTCAAAAGTAGCGAGCCGGCCCATGGAAAGCCTGTTAACGACCTGTTCGTATATAGCCCATTTACGGCCCGCTAACTCATGGCCCGTTACGGCCTATCCGAATTAAGACTAGTAGCTTCATCTGGGCCATCCAATATGATTCCAGCCCGTTGTAACTTCCGGCCCATGTATGGCCCATGATGTCTTTCAGCCCATATGAGGCCCTTTGTAACTCTTGGCCCATTAACGACCCATGGTGAAATTGGCCCGTAATGAACAGTGTACCGCTTTATACCCATTAATGGCCCATTATTCCATTGGGCCGTTTCCAACCCGTGTTATCTTTCAGCCTTCTGAGGGCCCATTTATTCTTGGGCTCATTTCTAGCATTCGGTTACTTACGACCCATTACTGGCCTTTTCTGCTTGTGGGCCAAATTCAGCCCATGGTTACAGTCGGCCCGTTTGTGGCCCGTTAATCCATTGGGCCGTTTTCATAGTGTCATCAAATACGGCCATTAACGACGGCCCGTTATGGTCGAACCATGAACGGACGATTTCAACTCTAGTCCGTTTACGGCCCATAATGCAGTCTGTTATTGGCCCATGTTTGGCCAATCGACCATACGACCCGTAGAAGGCCCATTGATGCTACAGCCCGTAGAAGGCCCATTGTTTCTAGGACCCGTAGAAGGCCCATTGTTTCTACGGCCCATAGAAGGCCCATTGTTTCTACGGTCCATAGAAGGCCCATTGTTTCTACAGCGGCAACAACTACAGCGGCACTTGCAAAATAACAATGAACAGCGGCAACAACAGTCGCAGAAAAACAAACAGATGTAGAAGAGGAGAAGCCTTTGGATCCAACTGAGATAGCAAGAAGCCAAAGGAGTAGGCTTATACCGAATATTGATACGAGATCAACACAGGCACAACAGCAACGAAACCCTAGGAATCACAAGAACGCATCATGGGTGCCCCTCGCCGTGAGGCGTTTTTCTGATATTTTTGTATTCAACTGTCCAAAAAGCTGACCCCTTGATACAACTCACGATACCTTAATATAAGGCGACTCCCACCAGCCGTATGTACGACCGTGTAAAACTCTAACCGAAACTAACAAAAAAAAGATCCTCTCCTTTTACATCTCGGAGAGATACATTTATTTAAGCTAGCCAACTAACTTGTACGGGGATGACTTTTCTAAACTAGTATCTTTAACTCTTAAACTAATTTATCTCTCCGGCCACGCTGATCACGAGCCTAAACTAAAATAAACTTGGTTGCTTGCATGCTTGGGACTACTTCACCGTACATGAAAAGCCCAATACTAATTCACCTCGGCGGAGTCCTGAAGTTTGGCTTCACCGTGTCCTTCTTTGGCTCGATTGGTGAAATCTCAAAGAACAATGAGCCAAGTTGTAACATGTTTGGGGTTACACATGGTTTCTGCCCAATACTTGGAGCCGGCCCGAGTAAACCTGCAGCAGGAAGGATAATTGTGGCATTGATGGGCACATCATCCTCTCCCTCTTGAATCGAAGCCGTCCTCGGTTTCGAAACAAGCGTTGCAATCCTTTTCCGAGGAGAAACATTAACATCTATCTTGATGGCGTTAACAAACATTGGTCGCAGCACATGTCGTTTACCATTATTCCAAAATGAATAAGTTTTGGACCTCCCGTCATGTGTGGCACCACGATCATATTCCCACGGCCTTCCCAACAATAGGTGGCATGCATCCATTGGTAAAACATCACATATCACCGTATCGGTATAGTCGCCAATCAAAAAATTAATGCGCACCTTGTGTGTAACCTTCAGTTTTCCAGTGTGATGCATCCACTCAACACGATGGGGTTGTGGATGTTTCCACACACGTAATCCTAAAGACTCCACCAATTCCTTGCTGACTGCATTGGTGTAGCTTCCACCATCGATAATCAACTTGCAATTGGTGTCATTGATTTTGCACTGAGACTGAAAAATATTCCAGCGCCGTCCCTTATCCTCAATGCGATCCTCTTGCACGTGTTGCACCATCAAAGACGGATATGATTCAGCAGCTTCAAAACTCGCAACCACATTTTCAGCATCCTTAGATTTTTCACTAGAAGTGTCAGAAACTGCCTCTTCATCACTAGCGGATGCATAGCCATCTCTTGTGAGCAACACTCTTTTCTCATTAGGACATTCACGCTTCATATGTCCCCTTCCTCCACACTTGAAACACTCTATGTCACTAGTGCGTTCGGTCGACTGTGCACTAGAATCAACCATCGACAGTCCTGATTTTGTAGCATCCTTTTGCACGGAACCAAGAGAGCGATTTGATGATGTCGCCCTGGAGCTAGGACCGACATCCTCACTCTTATACTGTGAGCGTCGCCATATGTTCAAAGTGGTACTGGGAACTGTGTTGACTTGGCGCCGCTTAATCTGTTGTTCCGCACGCACAGCTTGGTGCACAAGATCTTGTATGTTGTAGTAGACCACCATCTCAACACGATCATGCACCTCGATATTTGGCCCATTAAAGAAACGTGCCATGGTCGCCTCCGGATCCTCCGTTGTCCCTGTACGTATCATAAGCAATTCCATCTCCTTGTAATATTCATCAACACTCATATTACCTTGAGAGAGCCGCTGCAACTTGTTGTACATATCTCTTTTATAGTGCTCAGGAACAAAACGACGCCTCATGAATTCTTTCATACCTCGCCAAGTCGTCGGGCGATGTCTTGATCGACAAATTTGATTCCACCAAATTAGCGTGTAATCGGTGAACTCAATTCCAGCAAGTTGAACTTTCTTCTCCTCGCTATAATGATGGGCATCAAAAATTTGATCAACACGCATCTCCCACTCCAAATAGTCTTCTGGTTCACACTTACCGGAGAACGAAGGGATTGAAAATTTTATGCGCCCAATTCCATCATCCAAAGGCACACGCACAGCTTGACCAACTCGGTCATGCACTCCACCACGAACGGAAGTTTTAGGACGAGGCTCATAGTGTCGTGGTCGTGGCGCGTACCCCGCCCGGTCAATGCCATCATCGAAACCATCATCTCCAGCATGAGTGTGTGCCGCCAAACAGCGATCATGCACGCCGGCATGTCCATCGCTAGACGGTGGTGCATAACGCAGTGGAGCAGCTAGAGCAGTCTGTGGTGGTGCAGAATTCGTTGCCGGCATATTGATGATGTCTGCCAAACCATCGAACCGAGTGATCAGGACATCTATCCTTTTGCCGAGCGCATCATGACATTGCTTGATGTAGTTGCATGTGTGGTCAAAACCATCCCGAATATTTTGAGGAATATCATCCGCATACACTGGACGTACAATTTCCTCGGAATCAGCAGCAGCCTCGTCATCCTTGTTGACCGATGTTGACATCTTGATTGTAGCGACCAGACCTCAAATAGTCTGATCTCTGTGCATCAGTGTCATCCCTGGATCGGTAATGCCGACACGCACAGTACTTGAAGGATTTATAACAGAGTAGCAATAACACACTTATTACATCGAATGTCTCCAAAAGAGAACTTATTACAACAAATATTGCTTAAGGCCATCTAATACGATAACAACGGAAGGTTTGGAAGATAAAGTGAGTCCATCAACTCCAACGACATCACTGAGTGAAAGACCACGACCTAAGGCTCCTTACTCGTCGTCTGAAAAGTCCGCAACATGATACGTTGCAGCCCGAAAACGGGTCAGCACATGGAATATGCTGGCAATATAACACAAGAGAGTAACGAACAGAATAAAGCTATCACTACATGCATATATGGCTGGTGGAGGCTGTATGGTTAATATGTTTTGCGAAAAGCCAACTTTTCCCTACAACAAAGAAATATATTTTATTTAACTACAATGTTGGTTGGTTAAACATTGAGAATGGTAAACCCCATCTCAATCCCAATTAAAAGGTAATTAATAACCCAATCAAAATTAATCTTTTATTAGAGTGATGAGATCCACATGATAATCCAAGAACCAGATACTCAAGATGTCCATAACCGGGGACACGGCTAACCATGATTAGTTTGTACACTCTGTAGAGGTTTGTCCACTTTTTCCCACAAGACTCGATCTCCTCCGTTTGATTTCTCGCACTACATGATGTTTGAGAAACGGATGACCGAGACACAGTCTTTCCGAAGAGGTCCCTTTAACCGATAGATAGGCCGGTACACCTACAATCCCCTACATCTGCTAGCCCATCATGGAAAAATTTCCCACAACTTATTCAACTATGCCAGAGCCCATATTGGCATGTGGCTGCACACGGAAGTTTCTAGCATGAATAATCTTATGATCCCTTTGAGCCTGGGTGGCAGTCCATTGGAGAATCACACGGTACCCTGGGATTTCCAAAAATACAGGCAATCACTGGAATTCCCCAGGTGCCTCAATCCACCCAGATGTGTATTAAAGTTACCACCTTAAGTAAACCATTAATTAACAAAACTCACATCTATCATGAATACACTCAAACCCAATCCACGTCTACGAGCATAGCTGATGATCCGTGAAACCTAGAGACTCGTAGTAGCACGCTTCGCACTCCGGGTACTCTATCGCAAACAAACAAGCATACAATAAGCAATCAAGCAAGGGCACGAGTAAAACTCAAATAAGAGATCTAACCAGAAAGTTCAACTTAAGAACTCTGGTTTGCAAAAAGAATCAAATCAAACGAAGCAACAAAAATGAAACGGCGAAAGAAACAAGCTTCATTTACTAATCTGGACTAAAGTCAAATTTTACAGTAGCAAAATCTTGTTCAAGTTGGTTAAACAGAAAGAGGGCTTCGAGACAAAACTCTAGGCACTTGAATCGCCTGATTCCGATAAACGAGCGAAAAGATAAACTAAAACGAAAATCGGATCAGAAATCGCGATCGAAAATAATCGCGGAAAATCCGAGAAAAAGAAAAACTGACGAATAGGCTAACGAACGAACGTTTGCTATCTGCGGCTAAACGGTGAAAACCATCGTTAAAATGAACGTACGAACGGGCATTCGCTAAATAACTAAACCGAAAAAACCGAACCGATCTAATCTAAAAAAAAGAATCTTGGTTTTCTAAAAAAACGAACAGTTAACCGGAAAAAAAGGAGACGAACGGAGGCGGCGGCGGCTACCTCCGGCGGCGGTCCGGCGAGGCGGGGCGGCTCCGGCTGGCTTCGGCGCGGGCGGCGGCGGCAACGTTGGCGGCGGCGCGTGGCGGCGGCGGGCGGCGGCTAGGGTTAGGGTTTGGGTGCGGGCGCGGGTGGGCTGGCGGCGGCTTGGGCCTCGGGGCGGCTCGAGGCGGCGGCTTATAAAGCCCCCCCGGGCGGAGTCCCGCTCGGGTACGGCCCGGAGTCGGTTTCTCTTTTTTTTTAAATAATTCCGACGTGCAGAAAAAGAAAGAAAGAAATACTAAACGGACTCCAAAAATTCCGAAATAAATTTTTCCGGTCCTCTAAAATAGGCCGGACAAGGTGAACATTTATTTGGGCCTAAAATGAAATTTTAAAAAATGCATATTTTCCCTAATTCAAATAAAATAGCGATAAAACTCCGAATAAAAATCTTATTTGATTTTAATATTAAATCTCCGATATTTCTTTATTTTGAGGAAGTCATTTATCCTTTATCTTTTATTTTTATAAAATAAATACTCAAAGAGAAAATAATTAAAATCAAACGATCCTCTTTTCAAAATTCGAGGAAAACTCGAATATGAAAATAATGAAACCCCCAACTCTCTCCGCGGGTCCTTGAGTTGCGTAGAATTTCTAGGATCAAACAAAAATGCAAATAAAATATGATATGCAATGATGATCTAATGTATAACATTCCAAATTCAAAATTTGGGATGTTACAAACCTACCCCCGTTAAGTTGAATCTCGCCCTCGAGATTCGGGTTGGCTAGAAAATAGGTGGGAGTGATCCTTCCGTAGGTCTTCCTCTCGTTCCCAGGTGGCTTCATCTTCAGTATGGTGACTCCACTGAACTTTGCAGAACTTGATTACTTTGCTGTGTGTGACACGGCTGGCAAAATCAAGAATCTTAACTGGCTTCTCCTCATAGGTCAAATTGCTATCCAACTGTATCGCTTCCAGCGGCACTGTATCTCTCAGAGGAATATCAGCCATCTCTGCGTGGCACTTCTTCAACTGAGAAACGTGGAACACATCGTGAACTCCGGACAATCCTTCGGGTAATTCCAACTTGTAAGCAACTTCTCCCATACGTTCCAAAACTTTGTATGGTCCCACAAAACGTGGTGCTAACTTTCCCTTAACTCCAAAGCGCTTCACTCCTCGAAGTGGGGATACACGAAGATACACTCTGTCTCCAACTTCGTAAACTGTCTCCTTGCGTTTAGAATCCGCATAACTCTTCTGCTTGGATTGGGCTACCTTGAGTCTTTCGCGAATCAGCTTAACCTTCTCTTCAGACTCTTTAATCAAATCTGGTCCAAACAACTATCGGTCTCCAACTTCGTCCCACAACAACGGTGTTCTGCACCTCCTTCCGTACAATGCTTCGAAAGGGGCCATCTTCAAACTGGCTTGATAACTGTTGTTATAAGAGAACTCTGCATACGGCAAATTATCGTCCCAACTAGACCCATAATCTAGTGCACAAGCTCTCAACATGTCCTCCAGAATCTGATTGACTCTCTCAGTCTGTCCATCTGTTTGCGGTGAAAAGCTGTACTGAACTCTAGCCTGGTTCCCAAAGTTTCATGCAACCGATTCCAAAACTTTGAAGTAAACTGGGTTCCTCTATCTGATACAATGGTCCTCAGAACTCCATGCACACATACGATCCTGGTCATGTATATCTTTGCCAACTTAGCACTGGTGTAAGTGGTCTTCACTGGGATGAAATGAGGTACTTTCGTCAAACGATCGACTACAACCCATATCGAGTCATAGCCTAAACGAGTCCTAGGTAATTGATACGTCTCCGTCGTATCTATAATTTTTGATTGTTCCATGCCAATATTCTACAACTTTCATATACTTTTTGGCAACTTTTTATACTATTTTCGGGACTAACATATTGATCCAGTGCCCAGTGCCAGTTCCTATTTGTTGCATGTCTTATGTGTCACAGAATATCCATATCAAACAGAATCCAAACGGGATAAAAACGGACGGAGCTTATTTTTGGAATATTTGGAAAATTCCGGAAGAAAAATCCACGTGAGACGGTGCCCAAGGTGGCCACGAGGCAGGGGGCGCCCCTGCCCCCCTGGGTGCGCCCCTGACCCTCGTGGGCCACCCGTAAGGCGGTTGATGCCCTTCTTCGGCCGCAAGAAAGCTAATTTTTGGTAAAAAAATCACGGCGTAGGTTTCAGCCCGATCGGAGTTACGGATCTCCATATATATACGAAACGGTGAAAGGGCAGTAGGGACAACGCAGAAACAGAGAGACAGATCCAATCTCGGAGGGGCTCTCGCCCCTCCCACGCCATGGAGGCCAAGGACCAGAGGGGAAACCCTTCTCCCATCTAGGGAGGAGGTCAAGGAAGAAGAAGACGAAGGGGCCCCCTCTCCCCTTCTCTTCCGGTGGCGCCGGAACGCCGTTGTGGCCATCATCATCACCGCAATCTTCACCAACAACTTCACCGCCATCATCACCAACTCTTCCCCCCTCTATGCAGCGGTGTAACCTCTCTCTTTCCCGCTGTAATCTCTACTTAAACATGGTGCTCAATGCTATATATTATTTCCCAATGATGTATGGCTATCCTATGATGTTTGAGTAGATCCGTTTTGTCCTATGGGCTATTTGATGATCAAGATTGGTTTGAGTTGCATGTTTTATTATTGGTGTTGTCCTATGGTGCTCTCCGTGTCGTGCAAGCGTGAGGGATTCCCGCTGTAGGGTTTGCAATATGTTCATGATTTGCTTATGGTGGGTGGCGCGAGTGACAGAAGCACAGACCCGAGTAAGTAGGTTGTTTGCGTATGGGATAAAGGGGACTTGATGCTTTAATGCTATGGTTGGGTTTTACCTCAATGATCTTTAGTAGTTGCGGATGCTGGCTAGAGTTCCAATCATAAGTGCATATGATCCAAGTAGAGAAAGTATGTTAGCTTATGCCTCTCCCTCAAATAAAATCGCAATAATGATTACCGGTCTAGTTATCGATTGCCTAGGGACAAATAACTTTCTCGTGACAAAAAGCTCTTTACTAAAACTAATTTAGTTGTGCCTTGATCTAAACAGCCCCTAGTTTTTATTTACGCTCTCTTTATTTTCTTGCAAACCTATCCAAAAACACCTACAAAGTACTTATAGTTTCATACTTGTTCTAGGTAAAGCGAACGTCAAGCGTGCGTAGAGTTGTATCGGTGGTCGATAGAACTTGAGGGAATATTTGTTCTACCTTTAGCTCCTCGTTGGGTTCGACACTCTTACTTATCGAAAGAGGCTACAATTGATCCCCTATACTTGTGGGTTATCAAGATCTTTTTCTGGCGCCGTTGCCGGGGAGCAGTAGCGTGGGGTGAATATTCTCGTGTGTGCTTGTTTGCTTTATCACTAAGTAATTTTTATTTGCTGTTCTTAGTTGTTTTCTATCTTTAGTTATGGGTAGGAAACGCAAAATACCAAAACAATTAGTTGTACCTACTGAACAAATGGTTGAAGAACCACTCAAAATCTATCACACTCCTGAAGCTTATTACTTGGATCATCTTCGATCCCTATGTGCTCGTGCTGAAACCCCAACTAGCTTAGTTGAGGGAAAATCTTTAGATGAGCATGCTTGTTATGCGCGACACCGAATATCTGAAAAGGGGAAAATTCTATTGGGTCAAATTCATCGTTTGCAATGCTATGCTTGGAGTTTATGTTATATGTATGATGTTACTTGTTGTTCTGAAAACCCTAAGAAACACCTCCCCTAACAATGTGAGTTTATTGATAATGGAATCCTATCTTCGTATGCTAAGGGTGTTTAGAATTACTATGATATTCAACAAATTGAAGAATTTGTTGCTTTTAAGGGTGCTTATGAAATTGCTTCTTTGATTGAAACGTATGATGCTACTCTTTACAAATCTGAAAATTTTGCCATACTTAAATATTGCTATGATAATTATGCTTCTAATGCCTATGTTGAACCATATATTGAGGACTACCCCGCTGTCCAAGAAGAGACTAATATTTTGCAAGAGTCTATGGAAGAAGAAATTGATGAAACTGTGAGCTCATTGGATGAAAAAGATGAGGAGGAGAGCGAAGAACAAAAGGAGGAAGAGCGGATTAGCTACCCGTGCCCACCTTCTAATGAGAGTAACTCTTCAACTCATACATTGTTTAATTCCCCTTCATGCTTACCGAAGGATGATTGCTATGATGATTGTTATGATACCGTTGATTCTCTTGAAATATCCCTTTTCGATGATGCTTGCTATGCTTGTGGCCAAGATGCCAATATGAATTATGCTTATGGAGATGAACTTGCTATAGTTCCTTATGTTAAACATGAAATTGTTGCTATTGCACCCACACATGATAGTCCTATTATCTTTTTGAATTCTCCAAACTACACTATATCGGAGAAGTTTGCACTTATTAAGGATTACATTGATGGGTTGCCTTTTACCGTTGCACATGATGATTTTGATAGATATAATATGCATGTGCTTGCTGCTCTTACTTGCAATTATTATGAGAGAGGAACTATATCTCCACCTCTTTATGTTTCCCACGCGATAAAATTGCAAGAAACTGTTTATACTATGCATTGGCCTTTACTATGTGTGCATGAATTGTTCTTTTATGACATGCCGATGCATAGGAAGAGAGTTAGACTTCGTCATTACATGATATATGTTACTTTGTGCTCACTACTAAGATCCGGGTGGATTCGCTACTTGAGCACTATATGCCTAGCTTAATGGCTTTAAAGAAAGCGCTGCCAGGGAGACAACCCGGAAGTTTTAGAGAGTCATTTATTTCTGTTGAGTGCTTTCATATAGTTTAAAAACAACAAAAATAAAGAGGGGAACCCAAAACTTTTTCAAAAAGGAAAGTGAAAGTGAGAGAGACAAGCATTGTTGAAGTGGGAGCTAGCCTTGAACTTTGTTCATGCTCACGGAAACTTTGTGAATCTTGATTACAGAAACTTTTCAACAAAAATAATTATCCCCTTGTACAATTCCATTGTATTATAAAAATAATGTGCCAAGGTTTGCCTTTAGGATGTTTACAATGCTTGTTGGTTTGTACGGTGCAGGACAGAAACTTTGGCTGTAGTGCGCGATTTTGCATTTTTTACTGGAATGTCAAATGGTTCTGATTCTTTTTGCACTGTCTTTCTATACGAATTGTTTATTTTTACCAATTTTTGCAGAAGTTTTCAAGTATCAGAAGTATGGTGAATGTTCATATTATTACAGACTGTTCTGTTTTAGACAGAATCTGTTTTAGACAGAATCTGTTTTTGATGCATAGTTTGCTTGTTTTGATGAAACTATCACTTTATATCAGTGGATTAAGCCATGAAAAAGTTATATTACAGTAGACACAATGCAAAAACAAAATATGAATTGGTTTGCAACAGTACTTAGAGTTGTGATTTGCTTTATTATACTAACGGATCTTACCGAGTTTTCTGTTGAAGTATTGTGTGGATGAAGTGTTCGATGATCGAGAAGGTTTCGATGTGAGAAGAAGGAAGAGAGGCAAGAGCTCAAGCTTGGGGATGCCCAAGGCACCCCAAGTAAATATTCAAGGAGACTCAAGCGTCTAAGCTTGGGGATGCCCCAGAAGGCATCCCCTCTTTCTTCAACAAGTATCGGTATGTTTTCGGATTCGTTTCGTTCATGCGATATGTGCAATCTTGGAGCGTCTTTTGCATTTAATTTTCACTTTTATTTTATGCACCATGCTGGTATGAGATAGTCCTTGGTTGATTTATAGGATGCTCATTGCACTTCACTTATATCTTTTGAGTATGGCTTTATAGAATGCTTCATGTGCTTCACTTATATCATTTGAAGTTTGGATTGCCTGTTTCTCTTCACTTAGACAACCGCCATTTGTAGAATGCTCTTTTGCTTCACTTATATTTGTTAGAGCGTGGGCATATCTTTTGTAGAAAGAATTAAACTCTCGTGCTTCACTTATATCTATTTAGAGAGATGACAGGAACTGGTCATTCACATGGTTAGTCATAAAACCCTACATAAAACATGTAGATCACTGAATATGATATGTTTGATTCCTTGCAATAGTTTTGCGATATAAAGGTGGTGATATTAGAGTCGTGCTAGTTGAGTAATTGTGAAACTGAGAAATACTTGTGTTGAGGTTTGCAAGTCCCGTAGCATGCACGTATGGTGAACCGTTATGTAACGAAGTTGGAGCATGAGGTGTTTATTGGTTGTCTTCCTTATGAGTGGCGGTCGGGGACGAGCGATGGTCTTTTCCTACCAATCTATCCCGCTAGGATCAGGCGCGTAGTAATTTGTTTCGATAGCTAATAGACTTTTTCAATAAGTATGTGAGTTCTTTATGACTAATGTTGAGTCCATGGATTATACGCACTCTCACCCTTCCATCATTGCTAGCCTCTTTGGTACCGTGCATTGCCCTTTCTCACCTCGAGAGTTGGTGCAAACTTCGCCGGTGCATCCAAACCCCGTGATACGATACGCTCAATCACACATAAATCTCCTTATATCTTCCTCAAAACAGCCACCATACCTACCTATTATGGCATTTCCATAGCCATTCCGAGATATCTTGCCATGCAACTTCCATCATCATCATATACATGACTTGAGCATTTATTGTCATATTGCTTTGCATGATCGTAAGATAGCTAGCATGATGTTTTCATGGCTTGTCCGTTTTTTGATGTCATTGCTACGCTAGATCATTGCACATCCCGGTACACCGCCGGAGGCATTCATATATGAAAGTGCGTTATATCGACTAGTGGGGGGTGAATAGGCGATTTTTATGAATTCTTCACTGAGGAATTTGCGGGTGAGGAAATTCCTTAGCGAAGAACTACTTGCAGTGGAATAAGTACTCAGAAGTAAACATAACAGGATACAAGCATGGTCATCATGATGAAATGAAGACAGACACAGAGTACAGAAAGCGTAAACACATGATAACACAGGATGAAGACAGACAGACTGAAGAAATTGAACTGAGGAAATTGAGAAAGTCTTCAGTCAAAGTCTTCAAACACAGATATGACAAGCACACAACACAGTAATGAGGAAATGAAAGAGTTGAGGAAATAGAACCAGTTGGCTTGGTGAAGACAATGATTTGGTAGACCAGTTGCAACTCCTGTCTCAGTTGTACATCTGGTTGGAGCGGCTAGGTATTTAAACCTGAGGACACACAGTCCCGGACACACAGTCCTCACCGTATTCTCCTTGAACTAAGGCCACACAGACCTCGTCCAATCACTCGTGGTAAGTCTTCGGGTGACTTCTGAACCTTCACAAACTCGGTCACTCGGCGATCCACAATTCCTCTTGGATGCTCTAGACCATGACGCCTAACCGTCTGGAAGAAGCACAGTCTTCAAAGGTAACAAGCGTCGGATCCATGCAGGATCAATCTCTTCAGTGATGCTCAATCACTTGGGTTTGTAGGTGTTTGGGTTTGGGTTTTCCTCACTTGATGATTTTCGCTCAAAGTCCTTGGAGGATGGGATGCTCTCAAATGATAAATGTCAGTTTCTCTCGGAGCAGCCAACCAGCTAGTGGTTGTAGGGGGCAGCTATTTATAGCCTAGGGAGCAGCTCGACATGATAAGACATAAATGCCCTTACAATGATATGACCGTTAGGTGGGTAGATATTTTGGGACAGCTGGCGCATAGCACAGCAACGGTCGGAAATTTGAGTATCAAATTCCTCAGGGCTATCATGTTCCTCACTGTGTAGGCAATCCGCACTGGTGAATTCCTAACTCCTCAGTCAGAACAAATTCCTCAGAGACCAGAAGAACTTCGTCTCTATCACTGAAGAATATGACTGAACTGTATGAGATTTCCAATGGCTTCACTCGAAGGGATTGGTGGGTGTAGGATTTTGAGTTGAGCATCACATGGAAATTTTTCCTTAGTATTTCCTCGACCCCCTTTAACAGTACGGTGTTTCCTATGACTCAAGAAAGAGAAAATGAAACTACGAAAACAAAAGTCTTCACGCTTCATGTTCCTCAAATGAATACCAAGTCTTCAAGGTCACACCAATTTCTTCACTTTCAAAGTCTTCAGAAAGTCTTCAGAAATCCAAAGTCTTCAGTCGAAGAACTTCATTTTTAGGGGTCAACTTTCTCTGTAAATATCAAACTCCTCATAGACTTATAGACCTGTGTACACTCATAAACACATTAGTCCCTTAACCTATAAGTCTTCAATACACCAAAATCACTAAGGGGCACTAGATGCACTTACAATCTCCCCCTTTTTGGTGATTGATGACAATATAGATTAAGTTTTCAACGGGGATAAACATATGAAGTGTAAATACTAATATTGAGGAATTTGATTGCAAGATATAGAAGAACTCCCCCTGAAGATGTGCATAGTGAGGAATTTGCTTTTGAAGCAATGCACACTTGAAGAGTTGAATCATGGAGATCTCCCCCTATATCTTGTAATTCATACACGCATTTGACATAATATATGAAGAATTTGAAATGCATGATGAAATATGGTGACTGATGTAATTCAGCATGCGTGCAATAACATTAACGAGGAATAAGCATGCAGAAGAAACAACAAAAGTATCAGGCCACCATAGAGTTTTAAGTTTACAACTCGATCCAACAAAGTCATCAGAAGAACGAGAGTTGTAACTTAGAAAAAAAATGCCCATAAAAGATAGACCCGCTTGAAGACTAACTCAAATTTCTCCCCCTTTGTCATCGAATGACCAAAAGGTTCGAAAATGAGGACTAACGCCCCTGAAGAATATCAAGTTGATGAAGGAGCGCCAGCGTTGTTGGGGTCGTTTGTTGATGTAGGGCCTGCCGCAGTCGTCCAAGTCTTCATGCTCGTCGGTGTCACGCGATGAAGAATAGGAGCTGGCCACCAAGGACGGAACCTTGACCTTCTTGTATTTCTTCGGTGGAGGAGCAGACCAGTCAAAATCTTCCTTGAGACCCATTTTCTTCAGATCTTCTGCGCTATAAATGTGAGACAGAACAGCCCAGGTACGGTTGAATGTTTCATGGAGGTAGTAATGGTTTTTCTTCACTGCATTGTGGGTAGCAGTCATGTTGTGAAGAATTGAACCAAACTGACGCTTGACCCATTTGTGATTGCGATCAACCTTCTGGTGAAGACTGAGGAGAAGCTCACGGTCAGTCATCACCCTGGGAGCTGTGCCTTGAGGATTTGGCTTGGTTGCATTGGCGGCAGAGTCATGGGTGGCAGAGTCATCATTGGTGGAGTAGGATGCAGCCTTGCGAAATTGACCATCCAATGGACGAATGCCTTCATCAATAACAGCAGTAGCCTTGCCCTTTTCATCAGCTGAGGAAAATGTCCGTTTGAGGACTTCAATCGGGGGCAAGTAGCTGCAATGGTTCAGTGTATCAGCTTTGTAGTTGAGTGAAGACCTTGTTCTGATGAATCTCATAATCCACGGAGCATAAGGCTTCAACTCAAACGGTGACATTGCGACATTGGCCAGAGTCCTCATGAAGAAATCATGGAAGTTGACGGGAACGCCATGAATGATATTGAAAAGCAGATTCTTCATGATGCCAACGACTTCTTCTTCATTCGAGTCGTGGCCCTTGATAGGACTCAATGTCTTCGTCAGAATGCGATAGACAGTCCGAGGCACATATAACAATTCCTTCACAAGGAATTTAGTTCTTGGGGCCTGACCTGGCTTCAATGGCTTCATCAGCACTTGCATATAGTGATCTGTAAGCTCAGGTTCACTGTAGACGCAACGAGCAGCTTCAAGGGGAGGACTGAGAGGCAAAGCACGAAGCAATTCAGTAGCTGGTGCCTTGTAGTGAGTATTTTCAGACATCCAGTCCAGCACCCATGAATTCACATCTTCAGAGTCTCCGGTGATGTGCAGAGTTGCATAAAATTGAAGAATGAGCTCTTCATTCCAATCACATATATCAGTGCAGAAATTTAACAGCCCAGCATCATGAAGAACACTGAGGACTGGCACGAAGCACGGCAGAGATTCCATATCCACGTGAGGAATGTGCTCATGATCGAAGACTTTGTCTTTGTTGAACAACACTGAGGAATAAAAATTTGCCTAGCTGGCAGTCCAGAAACGCCTCTTCCTAATGCGAGCAGAGTCATAGGGGTTGTAATCAGTGAAGAATACGTGCTCGCCGAAGAAATCATTAGCCTTGAATTTTTGCTTCCTTGAGAATGGATCCTTTGGTTTGGGTAGAGGAGTGTCAGTCAGTTGCATTACAACCTCAGGAATCGCAATCTCAGGTTCTTCAGGCTGAGGAATTTCTGGTTCCTCTTCAGTGGCAGCCTGGGTCTTCAATTCTTCATTTACATTTTCTTCAGCACTAGTGGCTGGAATTTCTTCATGGACAGATGGGGTTGCACGAGGTTCTTCAGAGCCCATTTGTACTTCAGTAGCATCAGGGGACTGAGAAATTTGCTGTAAAGGTGTGAAGAGTGGAGAGTTGGGGTGCTGACTTTCCCAAAAGTCATCATTCATCACTGGTGTGGTACAACCAATGTCCACGTCTTCATCTTCTATTTCTTCAACGTCGGCCTCTTCAGCAGTAAATTGAGGCATAGGCAAGGAAACAGCTGGAGTTGAAGGGATTTCATCCACTTCAATTTCTTCATCCATCTGCTCTGACGAAGCAGCAGAAGGATTTTCTTCATCAGATCCGCTAGGGATCACATATTCTTCATCAAAAGGAACAAGGTCCTTTGATGGCATGGTTGAGATCGGAACAGCATCAATGGGGTTTGCAACTGAGCTGGTCAAAGGCTTCATCTTCTTCGGGGCTGAAGAATGTGATGAAGTTGATGCTTTCCTTTTCTTCACTGCTGCACGCTCTGCAGCCTTGGTCTTCTTCACATTTGATGCAGATGGAAGAATTGGAGTTGGGGTAGGCACAGGAGGAGCAGAGGAATGTGGTTGATTTTCTTTAGGCACAACTGATGCAGTTACCCTGACCTCTTCATTTTCTTCAGGCGCACCACTAGTGGATGCCCTGGCAATTTCATCAGCGGCTGGAGTGCAGTCATCAGCCCTGGAACTCACATTTTCTTCAGCAGCCTGAATGTCATAAGCGGTGCTGGCATGTTCTTCAGTTGGCTGAGCAGATGCTTTAGTCTGAGGAATTTCTTGTTGCGATGGGGCTGCAACATTGGAGGTGAACTTCTCAGTCAGTTTAACATACCTGACCTTGGCTCCTTACCAATCAGCATAGTAAGCATTGAAATCATTGCTGAGGACTTTGATTTCAGACTGGATCTTCACAAGTTCATCAGTTGTCATAGAGACAACGTTGTTCTTCAGGAATTTCTCCTTCCTGTACTGCGCTTTCTTGATCTGCCTGGCCTTCTCAAATTTCCATTTCTCTTCTTGGATGAAGGCAGTCAGCATATGATTTTGGCCAGGAGTCAGCTTGAAGTCAGGCATAGGAGTGTTTGGGTCCTTGTGCCAGAGATCAATGTAATCGAGGATCAACTTTGGATCCAAAAGCAGAGGCACATTTGTGCCCTTGGCTCTAGCGGCCCTGACTTGCCTATCTTTGATGATTTCAGCAAGTTCTTCATCATCAGCTTCGTCTTCTTCGGACGGCACTTGGAAGGTGACCTGCTTCTTCTGAGGACTTGGGCGAGAACCTCGTCCAGCAATGGTCTTTGTCTTCAGCAGAGAGGGTCCCGTTGAAGAATTTGGAGCAGCTGAGGAACTAGCTGAAGCTCCTGAGGCAATAGAGATGCCTGTAGTCCATTGGCACATGGCAAGATGCACAGGTGCTGAGGATTTGGTCGGAGCAACTAAGGAACTTGGCCTTAAGGGCATTGAAGGTGAAGCACTTGGCTTACGCGCAGGCTTCTTTGCCATGGATTTCTTCGGCTTGACAGAGGCCTCAACGGCAGCAGCAGAGTCTTCATTGAATTTCCTCACTGCTTCTCTGGCTTGTCTAGCCAGCTTGGCCTGGCGCTTGGCCGATTCATCAGGATAATCCTCACCACGCTTGAGGCTGGTGAGATCAGCTTCTTGGCCAGGTGCCAACGGAGGTCTTGGGCATGGAGGATTGAGTGCGAATTTCTTCATGTACTTGGGAGTCACATACCTGTACTCCCTCCACTCTCTTGCCCATCTCCTCTCTATCTTCTGAATGCACACCTTGCGCTGATTTTTATCTTCCTCAGGAGGTGTGCAGTACCCAGCATAGATGTCCTCAGGGATTTCAAATGCAGTGTTGACCTCAGGCCTCTTTCCTCCTTTCTGTGGCTTCTTTCCATCAGCCATTTTCTTCAGATGAGGAATTTGAACAATTGAATTCTCTGAAGAAGTATGCAACTTTTCTTCGAGGAACGCTGCAAATGAGTTAAGTTGATGAGAACCTAGTGATTCAGCAGCAGACATGAGTACCTGTGAACAGAGTATAGTTGCGAGGAATTTGGAGAGGTCATATGCGTTCTCAGAAGGTTTTTCAAAAAGAACAAGTTTGAGGAATTTGACCAGATGAGTCTTGAAGAATTTCACTAAGCGTTCTTTGTCTTAGGTTCCAGAGTTGTATAGATCGAAGATCCACACAATTGAGGAATCTTGAAGAAAAATTATTGCTTAGAGAAACGAATCAAGAACAGATGACATGTGAGGTGTTTAGTGTGTGAAGAATTTGAAGAATAAACACCTTTGAAGATTTTGTAGAAATCATTTGAATCAAAGAGGGCAGTAAAAGTAACTTTTAATTACCCTGAACGAAGAACACGACGAACTGTGAGGTGGAGATGAGAAGTTCGTCTGTGCAGATCTTCCACGCCCTAACTCGGCGGAGGAAGACGGCTACGGCGGCGGCGGAGTGAAGATTTCCGCGGCCGGCGCGAGTACGGCGGCGACGAGGTCGAGGCAGTGAAGCTCTTCCTCACCGGCGACGATGAAGTAGCGGCGGCGCTAGGGTTTGAGAAGCTCGAGCTGGAGAGAGGTCGAGCGGAGTAAAGGAAGTGAGTAAGGGGAGAGGGGGTATTTATAGCCACGGTGAAAAACTGTCCGCCCAAAGATTTTGGACGAACGTGCCCCTGACCCTTCTCATTCGCTTGACATGTGTCACCCACGTACTGGGAAGTGGAGATTGTGTTAGATCGTGGGTGAATAGATAAGTATTTCATGGGATGCGGAACGGTTTGAGCGGCAAAGCCGAAAATTTGGATAAGATAAGTTTTAACATTCCATTCACAAATTCTTCAGCTGACAAGGACACAGTGAAGATTTTGAACGAGTTTCAAATAGAACGCACATGAAGAATTTGTGAAAAGATTGGGTTGAGTTTAGCATAGAGGGGGAAGGGTCCGATCACATTCACTTAGCAGAAAAAGCAACTTGAAGAATTACCATAAGTGAATGCTGTAGAGGACATAAACACACACACACACACACACACACACACACACACACACACACACATATATATATATATAGCCAATGAAGAAAAACGACGGAAACAGTGAAGACAATGCAAAGTTGAAGAAAATGAACAACTGAGGAATTTCAAATCTGAGGAAAAAACTCAAATTGAAGATTTTCAACTTTTGGTGGTGGCGTGACCCACCGTATAAGAATGATGATTTCAGACACCGCGTACAATTGTCGTAGGGTTCTGAGAGTCAAATTCTTCGTTAATTTCTTTACACTTAGAGTGTTATTCTTCATTGATTGAAGAAAAACGTTTCTTCATGTGTTGCACATCTAAGTCATCAATTTTGCATAAGTGTTAGGATGAGTGTCCTTTTCAAAGAACATTCGAAGATTCTAAGATATTTAGCTCACACTGCAACTTGCTAAATCTCTTCTCATCCAAGGGCTTTGTGAAGATATCGGCTAGCTGTTCTTCAGTCTTCACATGCTCAATAGAAATGTCGCCCTTCAACACATGATCGCGAAGAAAATGATTACGAATCTGAATGTGCTTTGTCTTCGAGTGCTGAACTGGGTTGTGAGCAATCTTGATGGCACTCTCATTGTCACAGAAGAGAGGCACATTCTTCACGTTGACGCCGTAGTCCTTGAGAGTTTGCTTCATCCACAGCAATTGAGCACAGCAAGAACCAGCAGCAATGTACTCAGCTTCAGCAGTAGACAGTGATACGCAGTTCTGTTTCTTCGAGGACCAACAGACCAAAGATCGTCCGAGGAAATGACATGTACCAGATGTTGACTTGCGGTCCACACGATCACCAGCATAGTCAGAGTCAGAATATCCAATGAGATCAAAAGCCGAGCCCTTGGGGTACCATAATCCAAGTGTTGGTGTGTGAGCTAGATATCGAAGAATATGCTTCACAGCCTTATGGTGTGATTCCTTCGGTGTAGCTTGAAATCGGGCACACATGCAAACACTAAGCATAATATCTGGCCTAGATGCACATAAATACAATAAAGAACCAATCATGGAGCGGTATACCTTTTGATCGAAGTCAATACCATTTTCATCAGTGCACAGATGGCCATTTGTGGGCATCGGAATTTTGACGCCTTTGCAATCTTGCATGCCGAATTTCCTCAGTACATCCTTGAGGTATTTCTCCTGAGATATGAATATGCCATTGCGCTGTTGACGAATTTGAAGACCTAAGAAGAATTTCAACTCTCCCATCATAGACATTTGATATTCTTCACTCATCATATAGGCAAATTCATCACTATAACGTTGGTCAGTACAGCCAAAGATAATATCATCAACATATATTTGGCACACAAACAATTCACCATCATAAGATTTAGTGAAAAGAGTAGGGTCGAGTGAACCGGGTTTGAAGCCTTTCTTCATGAGGAATTCCTTCAAAGTATCATACCATGCCCGAGGGGCCTGCTTGAGGCCATAGAGGGCCTTATTGAGTCTGAAGACTTTGTCAGGATGCTTTGGATCTTCAAAACCTGGGGGTTGAGCAACATATACTTCTTCCTCAAGCTTACCATTGAGGAATGCACTTTTCACATCCATTTGATATAAAGTGATATCATGATGGTTAGCATAAGCAAGTAATATGCGAATAGCTTCAAGTCTAGCAACAGGTGCAAAAGTTTCATCGAAATCAATTCCTTCAACCTGTGTGTAGCCTTGAGCTACAAGCCGTGCCTTATTCCTCACCACAAGGCCATTTTCATCTTGCTTGTTGCGGTAGATCCACTTTGTGCCAATGATATTGTGCTTGCGAGGATCTGGACGTTTAACCAGTTCCCAGACGTTGTTGAGCTCGAATTGATGTAATTCTTCTTGCATGGCCTGAATCCACTCAGGCTCCAGAAATGCTTCATCTACCTTAGTGGGCTCTGTGATAGAGACAAAAGCATAGTGCCCACAAAAGTTAGATAAATGTGAAGCTTTTGAGCGTGTGAGAGGACCTGGTGCTTCAATGTCATCGATGATCTTTTCAACTTGCACTTCTTTTGCAACGCGAGGATGAGCTGGTTGTCGTCGAGGAATTTGATCAGCATTTTCTTCAGCACCATTTTCTTCAGCATTTTCTTCAGGTGCATTAGCTCGACGTTCTTCACGTTCTGGAATGAATTCTTCAGCAGATTCTTCGGTAGGAATGACATCCTCAGTAGCCTTGAACTTGATAGTTTCCTCAGGTGCTGGTTCATCTATCACAGAGGGTAGGTGCTCTCTTTGCGAGCCATTAGTTTCATCGAACCGCACATCTACAGTTTCAACAACCTTGTGAAGAACGTTGTTGAAGACTCTGTAGGTGTGCGAGTCCTTTCCGTAACCAAGCATAAAACCTTCATGTGCTTTCGGTGCAAATTTAGCATTGTGATGAGGATCTCTAATCCAACATTTAGCACCGAAGACTTTGAAATAACTCACATTGGGTTTCTTGTCAGTGAGGAGTTCATAGGCAGTCTTCTTGAAGAATTTGTGAAGATATACCCTGTTGATGATGTGGCACGCAGTATAAATTGCCTCAATCCAGAAGTGACGAGGCGTCTTGTACTCATCAAGCATAGTGCGAGCCATCTCAACAAGAGTTCTGTTCTTGCGCTCCACGACGCCATTCTGCTGAGGAGTGTAAGGAGCAGATAACTCATGAGTAATACCAAGTTCATCAAGATAGTCATCAAGACCAGAATTCTTGAACTCAGTTCCATTGTCACTTCTGATGTGCTTGATTTTCACACCGAAGTTGGTTGAAGCCCTCGAGGAAAATCGTTTGAAGACTTCCTGCACTTCATGTTTGTAAGTGACAATATGTACCCAAGTGTAACGAGAGTAATCATCAACAATAACAAAGCCATAGAGAGATGCATCATTTGTGACTGCTGAGTAATGGTTAGGACCGAAGAGATCCATATGAAGCAATTCAAATGGTCGAGTAGTGGTCATGATAGTCTTTGCTGGATGCTTAGCCTTGGTCATCTTTCCAGCTTCACAGGCTCCGCATAAGTGATCCTTGAGGAATTTGACATTCTCAATGCCAATGACGTGCTTCTTCTTCGCAAGCGTGTGCAAATTCCTCATGCCTGCATGACCAAGTCGTCGATGCCATAGCCAGCCTTCTGAAGCTTTTGCAAGTAGGCACACGGCTGGTTGCGGTCCTGTAGAGAAATCAACAATATACAAGTCTCCTCTCCTAAAGCCTTCGAAGACTAGACCCAATACCTGACTTTTGCCTTTGTCAGCGAAGATGATATGCTTCAGATGCGATGGTGATAAGGGAGCATCCATCAATAGATTCTTGTCACCAGTCATGTGATTTGTACATCCACTATCGAGAACCCACTCAGTGGCTTTGGGTTGATCATCCTGCAGATGAATTAGTGTAGCTTACGAACTCATATACTTCATCAGTGAAGAATATGACATCAATTCATCAGATCAATTTCATCAAGTAATAGAACAGATAAAGCAGTATGAGGACGTGAGAAATGAAAGTTCATTTCTTCATGATTAGCCTGCGTCCTTTCAGGCACTTTTCAGGTCTCCAGCAAATTCTTCAGACGTTTGAGCACGTCTGGAGACCTGACCCTGCATAAGAGATTAGTTCTTTTTCTTCACCACCCACATCATAAGGGGTGGCAAAGAGTTCATCACTCTGCGAGCTCCATACGAGAAAGGTGGCATAGAAGCCAATCCATTTCATTTCACACAAGAGGAGTTAGGGTAAGCATATGAATAAGCAGAGAAATTCTTCGAGGACTTATGAACATAATGATTAGAAGAATAATGCTCATATTCATAGCCCTTAGCTCTTCCCTGCGAAACAGAGTTGTTAGCATGATGATGTTCATATGAGGACTTTGATCCTTTTGAGGAATATGATCCACATGAGGAATTCGATCCGTATGAGGACTTGGATCCATATGAAGAATTTGGTCCATATGAAGAATTTGATCTGGGGTTCCTATTCTTCACAGGTGGTGTCATGAGGACATTCACCTGAAGACTTTCAAGGCACCTTTTGGGAACCCAGATTTTCTTCATAGGAGAACCGTTCCTGCAGTTAGTGCCAACATATCTAGCAAATACTTCACCATTCTGATTTTTAACAGTTTATAGTTGGAGTCAAATGACTCATCAGAAGAATGAGAAGATTCACATGTAAAGCCAGATAAATTAGATGGATCAACTGGAGGTCCCTTTGCAGCAACCCATGAGGTTTTGGGGTACTGCTCAGGCTTCCAATATGTACCATCAGCATTGAGTTTCCTCTCAAAGGCAATACCCTCTTTCCTAGGGTTCCTGTTGAGGATCTGCTTTTTAAGCACATCACAAAGAGTCTGATGCCCTTTGAGGCTTTTGTACATGCCTGTCATGTACAATTCCTTCAGCCCTGCATCATCAGTGATACTAGCAATGTCCTCAGATGAGGAATTAGTGATAGCAGAGACAGTTGAAGAATTTGTAGCATTAGAAGCATTTGAACATTCAGGTGAAGAATTAGCAGATTCACGTTCAATGCATTTCAAACATGGAGGAACAAATTCTTCCTGAGCAGCGCTGATTTGTTGAGCAAGTAATGAATCGCGCTCCTTCTGAAGATCTTCATAACTCACTCTTAACTTCTCAAGATCTTGCTTTCTTTGAAGAAATTCATAAGAAAGCTTCTCATGATCAGATAAGAGAGTGTTATGATGACCTTGAAGGTTGTCAAATCTAGACTGAAGTCTCTGAAGATTTTCAGTCAAGGTTTTAGTGCGATCCATTTCTTCACCCAACATATCATCACTTTTATCTAGCATGTTTTGAACCTTTTCCAAGGCCTTTTGTTGTTTAGTGGCAATACAAACAAGCTTGGTATAGCTAGGTCCAAAATCATCATCAGATTCATCATCACTAGACTCGGATGAGGAACATTCGGTTACCTTGGCACCTTTTGCCATGAGGCATGGTGCAGAAGATGATGGTTCAGGTTCGAAAGTCATCGTTTTGAGTGATTCCTTGAAATCCTCAAACCAGGGATCATGACAAGTTCGATGACCTTCATAGACGTCAGAGATTCGGTCCCAGATAAGCTTCGCATTGCAAAGATGCATAATGCGCCTGAATTCATCTCTGGATAGGCAGGAACAGATGATATCCTTCGCCATGATGTCAAGTCGAGTGTACTTGCGAATATCATCAGTGTCCGCCATCTTGCATAGATCGGTAAGACCAATCTCAGTGACGGTCCACAGCTCGCTGTTCAGTGCCATGAGGCGCTTCCTCATCATGGCCTTCCACTTGGGATAATCATGACCGTCAAAGATGGGGCATGTCACTTTCTTCATACCTGCGGTCGACATAACTAAAACTCCAGGCGGTTAAACCAAAATCACACAGAACAAGGGAGTACCTTGCTCTGATACCAATTGAAAGTGCGTTATATCGACTAGAGGGGGGTGAATAGGCGATTTTATGAATTCTTCACTGAGGAATTTGCGGGTGAGGAAATTCCTTAGCGAAGAACTACTTGCAGCGGAATAAGTACTCAGAAGTAAACATAACAGGATACAAGCATGGTCATCATGATGAAATGAAGACAGGCACAGAGTACAGAAAGCGTAAACACAGGATAACACAGGATGAAGACAAACAGACTGAAGAAATTGAACTGAGGAAATTGAGAAAGTCTTCAGTCAAAGTCTTCAAACACAGATATGACAAGCACACAACACAGTAATGAGGAAATGAAAGAGTTGAGGAAATAGAACCAGTTGGCTTGGTGAAGACAATGATTTGGTAGACCAGTTCCAACTGCTGTCTCAGTTGTACATCTGGTTGGAGCGGCTAGGTATTTAAACCTGAGGACACACAGTCCCGGACACACAGTCCTCACCGTATTCTCCTTGAACTAAGGTCACACAGACCTCGTCCAATCACTCGTGGTAAGTCTTCAGGTGACTTCCGAACCTTCACAAACTCGGTCACTCGGCGATCCACAATTCCTCTTGGATGCTCTAGACCATGACGCCTAACCGTCTGGAAGAAGCACAGTCTTCAAAGGTAACAAGCGTCGGATCCACGCAGGATCAATCTCTTCAGTGATGCTCAATCACTTTGGGTTTGTAGGTGTTTGGGTTTGGGTTTTCCTCACTTGATGATTTTCGCTCAAAGTCCTCGGAGGATGGGATGCTCTCAAATGACAAATGTCAGTTTCTCTCGGAGCAGCCAACCAGCTAGTGGTTGTAGGGGGCGGCTATTTATAGCCTAGGGAGCAGCCCGACATGATAAGACATAAATGCCCTTCAATGATATGACCGTTAGGTGGGTAGATATTTTGGGACAGCTGGCGCATAGCACAGCAACGGTCGAAATTTGAGTATCAAATTCCTCAGGGCTATCATGTTCCTCACTGTGTAGGCAATCCGCACTGGCGAATTCCTAACTCCTCAGTCAGAACAAATTCCTCAGAGACCAGAAGAACTTCATCTCTGTCACTGAAGAATATGACTGAACTGTATGAGATTTCCAATGGCTTCACTCGAAGGGATTGGTAGGTGTAGGATTTTGAGTTGAGCATCACATGGAAATTTTTCCTTAGTATTTCCTCGACCCCCTTTAACAGTACGGTGTTTCCTATGACTCAAGAAAGAGAAAATGAAACTACGAAAACAAAAGTCTTCACGCTTCATGTTCCTCAAATGAATACCAAGTCTTCAAGGTCACACCAATTTCTTCACTTTCAAAGTCTTCAGAAAGTCTTCAGAAATCCAAAGTCTTCAGTCGAAGAACTTCATTTTTAGGGGTCGACTTTCTCTGTAAATATCAAACTCCTCATAGACTTATAGACCTGTGTACACTCATAAACACATTAGTCCCTTAACCTATAAGTCTTCAATACACCAAAATCACTAAGGGGCACTAGATGCACTTACAATCTCCCCCTTTTTGGTGATTGATGACAATATAGGTTAAGTTTTCAACGGGGATAAACATATGAAGTGTAAATACTGATATTGAGGAATTTGATTGCAAGATATAGAAGAACTCCCCCTGAAGATGTGCATAGTGAGGAATTTGCTTTTGAAGCAATGCACACTTGAAGAGTTGAATCATGGAGATCTCCCCCTATATCTTGTAATTCATACACGCATTTGACATAATATATGAAGAATTTGAAATGCATGATGAAATATGGTGACTATGTAATTCAGCATGCGTGCAATAACATTAACGAGGAATAAGCATGCAGAAGAAACAGCAAAAGTATCAGGCCACCATAGAGTTTTAAGTTTACAACTCGATCCAACAAAGTCATCAGAAGAACGAGAGTTGTAACTTAGAAAAAAACGCCCATAAAAGATAGACCCGCTTGAAGACTAACTCAAATTTCTCCCCCTTTGTCATCGAATGACCAAAAGGTTCGAAAATGAGGACTAACGCCCCTGAAGAATATCAAGTTGATGAAGGAGCGCCAGCGTTGTTGGGGTCGTTTGTTGATGTAGGGCCTGCCGCAGTGTCGTCCAAGTCTTCATGCTCATCGGTGTCACGCGATGAAGAATAGGAGCTGGCCACCAAGGACGGAACCTTGACCTTCTTGTATTTCTTCGGTGGAGGTGCAGACCAGTCAAAGTCTTCCTTGAGACCCATTTTCTTCAGATCTTCTGCGCTATAAATGTGAGACAGAACAGCCCAGGTACGGTTGAAGGTTTCATGGAGGTAGTAATGGTTTTTCTTCACTGCATTGTGGGTAGCAGTCATGTTGTGAAGAATTGAACCAAACTGACGCTTGACCCATTTGTGATTGCGATCAACCTTCTGGTGAAGACTGAGGAGAAGCTCACGGTCAGTCATCACCCTGGGAGCTGTGCCTTGAGGATTTGGCTTGGTTGCATTGGCGGCAGAGTCATGGGTGGCAGAGTCATCATTGGTGGAGTAGGATGCAGCCTTGCGAAATTGACCATCCAATGGACGAATGCCTTCATCAATAACAGCAGTAGCCTTGCCCTTTTCATGAGCTGAGGAAAATGTCCGTTTGAGGACTTCAATCGGGGGCAAGTAGCTGCAATGGTTCAGTGTATCAGCTTTGTAGTTGAGTGAAGACCTTGTTCTGATGAATCTCATAATCCACGGAGCATAAGGCTTCAACTCAAACGGTGACATTGCGACATTGGCCAGAGTCCTCATGAAGAAATCATGGAAGTTGACAGGAACACCATGAATGATATTGAAAAGCAGATTCTTCATGATGCCAACGACTTCTTCTTCATTCGAGTCGTGGCCCTTGATAGGACTCAATGTCTTCGTCAGAATGCGATAGACAGTCCGAGGCACAAATAACAATTCCTTCACAAGGAATTTAGTTCTTGGGGCCTGACCTGGCTTCAATGGCTTCATCAGCACTTGCGTATAGTGATCTGTAAGCTCAGGTTCACTATAGACGCAACGAGCAGCTTCAAGGGGAGGACTGAGAGGCAAAGCATGAAGCAATTCAGTAGCTGGTGCCTTGTAGTGAGTATTTTCAGACATCCAGTCCAGCACCCATGAATTCACATCTTCAGAGTCTCCGGTGATGTGCAGAGTTGCATAAAATTGAAGAATGAGCTCTTCATTCCAATCACATATATCAGTGCAGAAATTTAACAGCCCAGCATCGTGAAGAACACTGAGGACTGGCACGAAGCACGACAGAGATTCCATATCCACGTGAGGAATGTGCTCATGATCGAAGACTTTGTCTTTGTTGAACAACACTGAGGAATAAAAATTTGCCTGGCTGGCAATCTTCACCAACAACTTCACCGCCATCATCACCAACTCTTCCCCCCTCTATGCAGCGGTGTAACCTCTCTCTTACCCGCTGTAATCTCTACTTAAACATGGTGCTCAACGCTATATATTATTTCCCAATGATGTATGGCTATCCTATGATGTTTGAGTAGATCCGTTTTGTCCTATGGGCTATTTGATGATCAAGATTGGTTCGAGTTGCATGTTTTATTATTGGTGCTGTCCTATGGTGCTCTCCGTGTCGCGCAAGCATGAGGGATCCCCGTTGTAGGGTTTGCAATATGTTCATGATTTTCTTATGGTGGGTGGCGTGAGTGACAGAAGCACAGACCCGAGTAAGTAGGTTGTTTGCGTATGGGATAAAGGGGACTTGATGCTTTAATGCTATGGTTGGGTTTTACCTTAATGATCTTTAGTAGTTGCGGATGCTTGCTAGAGTTCCAATCATAAGTGCATATGATCCAAGTAGAGAAAGTATGTTAGCTTATGCCTCTCCCTCAAATAAAATTGCAATAATGATTACCGGTCTAGTTATCGATTGCCTAGGGACAAATAACTTTCTCGTGACAAAAAGCTCTTTACTAAAACTAATTTAGTTGTGCCTTGATCTAAACAGCCCCTAGTTTTTATTTACGCTCTCTTTATTTTCTTGCAAACCTATCCAAAAACACCTACAAAGTACTTCTAGTTTCATACTTGTTCTAGGTAAAGCGAACGTCAAGCGTGCGTAGAGTTGTATCGGTGGTCGATATAACTTGAGGGAATATTTGTTCTACCTTTAGCTCCTCGTTGGGTTCGACACTCTTACTTATCAAAAGAGGCTACAATTGATCCCCTATACTTGTGGGTTATCAGTAATCCCGTGATAAAGTCCATGCCTAGCTTGTCCCACTTCCATTCGGGTATCGGTAATGGTTGTAGCAATCCTGCTGGCTTCTGATGCTCTGCTTTCACTCTCTGACATACATCACAAACTGCTACGTACTCTGCAATATCCTTCTTCATTCCGGTCCACCAGAAACTATCCTTCAAATCCAGATACATCTTGGTATTTCCTGGGTGAATCAAATATGGCGAATCATGGGCCTCTTGCAGAATCAACTTCCTGATCTCCTGATCATTTGGCACATATACTCGGTCCTCAAACCATAAGGTATCGTGCTCATCCTCACGAAATCCTTTAGCTTTTCCTTTACTCATTCTTTCCTTTATCTCGGCAATCTCATTGTCCGTCTTCTGAGCTTCTCTGATCTTATCCATCAAAGTAGACTGAATCTCCAAAGCTGCTACATAACTTCTCGGAACTATCTCCAAACATTGCTCGCGAAGGTCTTCTGCCAACTCCTTGGGTAATTCTCCGGTCATGAGTGTATTGACATGACTTTTGCGGCTCAACGCATCAGCTACTACGTTAGCCTTTCCGGGATGATAATGTAACTTCATATCATAATCTTTAATGAGTTCCAACCATCTCCTCTGCCTGAGATTCAACTCCTTCTGCATGAAGATATACTTCAAACTCTTGTGATCCGTGTATACCTCACAATGGTTTCCGATGAGAAAATATCTCCATGTCTTCAACGCATGCACTACGGCTGCTAACTCCAAATCATGAGTAGCATAATTTAACTCATGGGGTTTAAGCTGTCGTGAGGCATATGAAACAACTCTTCCCTCCTGCATAAGTACGGCTCCAAGTCCTCGATGAGAAACGTCGCAATACACTTCATAATCCTTGCGTTGATCTGGCAGAATCAACACTGGTGATGTAACCAAGCGTCTCTTCAACTCCTGAAAACTGGCCTCACATTCCTCAGTCCATTTGAACTTGGTGTCCTTCTTTAACAACTCCGTCATAGGCTTTGCAATCTTTGAGAAATTTTCAATGATTCTCCGGTTGTATCCTGCGAGTCCAAGGAAACTCCGGATCTCTCCAACTGTCGTGGGTGACTCCCAATTTGTAACAGTGACAACCTTGGTGGGGTCTACTGCTATTCCTTCTCCGGATATAACATGTCCAAGGAATCCAACTTCCTTCAGCCAAAACTCACACTTGCTGAACTTGGCGTATAACTGATGTTCTCTGAGCTTCCCAAGTACCAATCGCAAGTGCTCTTTATGTTCTTCTTCATTCTTCGAGTAGACCAGAATGTCATCAATGAACACCATGATGAACTTATCCAAAAACTCCATAAACACCTTGTTCACCGTGTTCATAAAATAGGCAGGTGCGTTAGTGAGACCGAATGACATAACGGTATACTCATATAGCCCGTACCTCGTGGTAAAAGCTGTCTTAGGTATATCCTGCTCTCGAATCTTCAGCTGGTGGTACCCTGATCGCAGATCGATCTTGGAAAACACCTTAGCTCCTTGCAGCTGGTCAAACAAATCATTGATCATTGGCAGTGGGTACTTGTTCTTGATTGTCACTTCATTCAATCCTCGATAATCAACAACCATCCTTAACGATCCATCCTTCTTCTCCACTAGAAGCACTGGCGATCCCCAAGGTGACGAACTTGGGCAAATATAACCTTTATCCAGTAACTCCTTCATCTGCTTCTTAATTTCCTCCAAATCCTTTGCGGGCATTCTGTACGGTCTCTTAGATATTGGCCCTGTGCCTGGCAAAAGCTCAATAAAAAACTCAATATCTCTATCCGGTGGCATGCCTGGCAACTCTTTTGGAAATACATCCGGAAAATCCTTCACCACTAGTACTTCCTCCTGTACAACTCCTGATAAGGAATTTACTTGGGTCCTCTTCGGCACATGCCGGGATACATACTTGATCCTTCTTCCTTCTGGGGTGGTGAGCAAAATCGTCTTACTGGCGCAATCAATGTTTCCTCCATACATCAATAGCCAATCAATACCCAGAATCACATCCAAACCTTGCGATTCCAAAACTATCAGATCTGAGGGAAAAACATGCCTACCTATGGTCAATGGCATCTGAAAACATCCTTGGCTTGCCATATACTCTGCTCATGGCGAGCTTACTAACAAAGGTGTACTAAGTACTTTGGTGGGCAGTTTATACTTATCCACAAATCCCCTTGATATGTATGAATGCGATGCACCAGTATAAAAAAGAACAACTGCAGTAAATGACTTAACCAAAAACTTACCTATTACGGCATCTGGTTGAGCTTCAACCTCCTTCACATTAACGTGGTTCACTTGTCCCCTGTTGAAAGGGTTGGGCTTCTTCCAGAGCTTCCATTATCGTTTCCATTCTTAGCTTCAGGACATTCATTGGCGTAATGTCTGGTCTTCTGACACTTGTAGCAAGTAACGTGGCTTAGATCTTTCTTGGCGGGTGTTGCCGGGATGGAACGGTTCTGTCCGCTACTTCCTCCATTACCATTCCCATTCTTGGGGCCACTATGATTGTGCGAACTTCCTCCATTATGAGTGTGGCCTCCATGGTTATGAACAAGTCCTCCCGAGTTCGGGGTGAAACGGGGTCTCTGCTGAGCTCCAGAATTATACTTCCCTTGTCCATACTTCCTCTTGCGGCTGTCAATCTGCTGCTGCTTCCCTTCAAGCATGAGAGCTCTATCCACCAACTCCTGGTAGCTATTGAAATTTGCCACCATGAACTGCATACTCAGCTCATCATTCAGTCCTTCCAGAAACTTCTCCTTCTTAGCTGCATCTGTAGCGACGTCATCCGGGGCATAACGTGCTAGCTTACTAAAGTCATCCACATACTGGCCAACAGTGCGCCCTCCTTGGCGTAAGTTGCGAAACTCATGCTTCTTCATGGCCATAGCTCCTGCTGATACATGGGCAGTGCGAAAAGCTTGTTGGAACTGGTCCCATGTCACAACGTCAATGGGGTAAGTGACTGTGAAATTCTCCCACCATGATGCTGCGGGTCCATCAAGCTGATGTGCGGCAAAACGCACTCTCTCCGCATCTGTGCATCCTGCAGTAGTCAACTCCCTTTCAATCTTGCGGAGCCAATCATCTGCAACAATCGGCTCGGTGCTACTGGAGAACACCGGCGGATTCAGCCTAAGAAAACGGGCTAAGTGATCAACAGGTGGTGGTGGTGGGTTGTTGTTGTTGTTGTTGTTGTTGTTCCCCTGATTCTGATTCTGGACTAGTATCTGCATCAATGCATTTTGCTGCTGGATCAACCGAGTGAGCTCCGGTGGGAAAGCAAATCCATTGTCGCGTCTCGGAGGCATCTGCTGGGTTTAGAAAAGATGAGAAAAAAGAGTAGAATGAGGTCTAGGGGGAGAACACTACCCATATGCACATGAGACAAACACAAACATATCACTCAATCAAATCAAACAAGGGAATACAATCGGTCTAGAACTATTGTTACAAAAGTGCTTGGACTATACTATATACATGGTGGAATACTACTACTGATATGGTGGTCGACTAGAAAAATTGATCGGTCGAAGACTCCATGATATCTGCTCCAGCTTCATCAACATAGTCATCATCGCTATCGTCAGGGTCCGAGTCAGTGTCATCGATGATGATGTAGTTCTCCGGGCAAGTGGAACTGTCATCTTTTCCTCCTGGGACGGGGTCTCCCATGAAAACTCCTAGCTTCCTTGTCAGGTCGTCATTCTTCTCCACTAGTACGACGATTTCCTCCATATAATCTTCACGAGTAGCCTTGAGTTCTTCCTCCAGCTCCGTGATCCTTCTCATTGCCTTCTTCAAATCTGTCATGCCTGCGCACATCTGGTTCTACTGGCGTCGAATGTGCTGGTTCAACTCCTGGATGAAAGTTGCAATCGATCTATCCTTCCTGGTGCTGATCATCTCCCATTGCTCATCTCGGCGCCCACAAATCTGGTAGATAGTGTCCTTGAGATCATTGTGGTAAACTTCTCCAATGCGTCCCATGGTAATGTGAGCTGCCATACTCTTTCCTAGACTCCAGGTTGGTGCATCAAAGGAAAACTCTATGGGCTCAGTGACTGGCGTGAATGTCCTTCCTGGAACTTGAACTTGAATCATCCAACGCTCCTCTTCTGGTAAAGTGGCGTTCTAGGTCCCGGTGAAGCTTGGTATTCTGATGTTCAGGTACCTAGTGACTTCCTTCAAGTGGCGTCCAAAAGGGGTGTCTTCATCCGGTTGCGTGAACTTGATCCTTGCATCCGCCATCCTAAAGAGTAGAAAATGGAGAGGAGTTAGAAATGAGAAGAGAGTAGTGATCTAGGGCTTTAGCTTAGTGGCCGTGTCCTACAGTCAGCGTGTGCTCTGATACCATCTTGTAGCGACCAGACCTCAAACAGTCTGATCTCTATGCATCAGTGTCATCCCTGGATCAGTAATGCTGACACGCACAGTACTTGAAGGATTTATAATAGAGTAGCAATCACACACTTATTACATCGAATGTCTCCAAAAGAGAACTTATTACAATAAATATGGCTTAAGGCCATCTAATACGATAACAGCAGAAGGCTTGGAAGATAAAGTGAGTCCATCAACTCCAACATCATCACTAAGTGAAAGACCACAACCTAAGGCTCCTTACTCGTCGTCTGAAAAGTCTGCAACATGATACGTTGCAGCCCGAAAACGGGTCAGCACATGGAATATGCTGGCAATGTAACACAAGAGAGTAATGAACAGAATAAAGCTATCACTACATGCATATATGGCTGGTGGAGGCTGTATGGTTAATATGTTTTGCGATAAGCCAATTTTCCCTACAACAAAGGAATATATTTTATTTAACTACAATGTTGGTTGGTTAAACATTGAGAATGCTAAACCCCATCTCAATCCCAATTAAAAGGTAATTAATAACCCAATCAAAATTAATCTTGTATTAGAGTGATGAGATCCACATGATAATCTCCAATAACCAGATACTCAAGATATCCATAACCGGGGACACGGCTAACCATGATTAGTTTGTACACTCTGCAGAGGTTTGCACACTTTTCCCCACAAGACTCGATCTCCTCCGTTTGATTTCTTGCACTACATGATGTTTGAGAAACGGATGACCGAGACACAGTCTTTCCGAAGAGGTCCCTTTAACCGATAGATAGGCCTGTACACCTACAATCCCCTACATCTGCTAGCCCATCATGGAAAAGTTTCCCACAACTTACTCAATTATGCCAGAGCCCATATTGGCATGTGGCTGCACACGGAAGTTTCTAGCATGAATAATCTTATGATCCCTTTGAGCCTGGGTGGCAGTCCATAGAAGAATCACACGGTACCCCGGGATTTCCAAAAATATAGGCAATCACTGGAATTCTCAGGTGACTCAATCCACCCAGATGTGTATTAAAGTTGCCACCTTAAGTTAACCATTAATTAACAAAACTCACATCTGTCATGAATACACTCAAACCCAATCCACGTCTACGAGCATAGCATAGCAGTATAAGCAACGTAGAAGTAACTCCCAAGGTTTGATAATAAACAGGTGAATAGGTACTACCTCATCTACTTCCCAAACCCACAATTTAAATCAGATCCTAACCATGCAATTGTTTGAGGATTGATCTGATGCAATAAAACTGGGTAGTAAAGAGGTATGATCAAAGTGTTACTTGCCTTGCTGATGATCCGTGAAACCTAGAGACTCGTAGTAGCACGCTTCGCACTCCGGGTACTCTATTGCAAACAAACAAGCATACAATAAGCAATCAAGCAAGGGCACGGGTAAAACTCAAATAAGAGATCTAACCAGAAAGTTCAACTTAAGAACTCTGGCTTGCAAAAAGAACCAAATCAAACGAAGCAACAAAACTCAAACGGCGAAAGAAACAAGCTTCGTTTACTAATCTGGACTAAAGTCAAATTTTACAGTAGCAAAATCTTGTTCAAATTGGTTAAACAGAAAGAGGGCTTCGAGACGAAACTCTAGGCGCTTGAATCGCCTGATTCCGATAAATGAGCGAAAAAATAAACTAAAACGAAAATCGGATCAGAAATCGCGATCGAAAATAATCGCGGAAAATTCGAGAAAAAGAAAAACCGACGAACAGGCTAACGAACGAACGTTTGCTGTTTGCGGCTAAATGGTGAAAACCGTTTGTTAAAACGAACGTACGAACGGGCGTTCGCTAAATAACTAAACCGAAAAAAACCGAGCCGATCTAATCTAAAAAAAAGAATCTAGGTTTTCTAAAAAAAACTAACGGTTAACCGAAAAAAATAAAACGGAGACGAACGGCGGTGGCGGCGGCTACCTCCAGCGGCGGTCCGGCGAGCCGGGGCGGCTGGCTTCGGCGCGGGCGGCGGCTAGCGACGGCGGCAACGGCGGCGGCGCTGGCGGGCGGCGGCTAGGGTTAGGGTTTGGGCGCGGGCGCAGGTGGGCTGGCGGCGGGTTGGGCCTCGGGGCGGCTCAGGGCGGCGGCTTATAAAGCCCCCCCGGGCGGAGTCTCGCTCGGGTACGGCCCGGAGTCGGTTTCTCTTTTTTTTTAATAATTCCAACGTGCAGAAAAAGAAAGAAAAGAAATACTAAACGGACTCCAAAAATCCCGAAATAAATTTTCCCCGTCCTCTAAATATAGGCCAGACAAGGTGAATATTTATTTGGGCCTAAAATGAAATTTTGAAAAACGCATATTTTTCATAATTCAAATAAAATAGCGATAAAACTCCGAATAAAAATCTTATTTGATTTTAATATTAAATCTCCGTTATTTCTTTATTTTGAGGAAGTCATTTTATCCTCTCTCTTTTATTTTTATAAAATAAATATTCAAAGAGAAAATAATTAAAATCAAACGATCCTCTTTTCAAAATTCGAGAAAAACTCGAATATGAAAATAATGAAATCCCCAACTCTCTCCGCGGGTCCTTGAGTTGCGTAGAATTTCTAGGATCAAACAAAAATGCAAATAAAATATGATATGCAATGATGATCTAATGTATAACATTCCAAATTTAAAATTTGGGATGTTACATTGATCAACACAGTACCGTGAACAACCTTAGCTCTAAATACCACTTGATATGACTCGACTAGTCGACGAGTCGCTGGTTGGTCCGATCCTTCACGACACTTGCAAAATAACAATGAACAGCGGCAACAACAGTCGCAGAAAAACAAACAGATGTAGAAGAGGAGAAGCCTTTGGATCCAACTGAGATAGCAAGAAGCCAAAGGAGTAGACTTATACCGAATATTGATACGAGATCAACACAGGCACAACAACAACGAAACCCTAGGAATCGCAAGAACGCATCATGGGTGCCCCTCGCCGTGAGGCGTTTTTCTGATATTTTTGTATTCAACTGTCCAAAAAGCTGACCCCTTGATACAACTCACGATACCTTAATATAAGGCGACTCCCACCAGCCATATGTACGGCAGTGTAAAACTCTAACCGAAACTAACAAAAAAAAATCCTCTCCTTTTACATCTCGGAGAGATACATTTATTTAAGCTAGCCAACTAACTTGTACGGGGATGACTTTTCTAAACTAGTACTCTTTAACTCTTAAACTAATTAATCTCTCCGGCCACGCTGATCACGAGCCTAAACTAAAATAAACTTGGTTGCTTGCACGCTTGGGACTACTTCACCGTACATGAAAAGCCCAATACTAATTCACCTCGGTGGACTCCTCATGTTTGGCTTCACCGTGTCCTTCTTTGGCTCGATTGGTGAAATCTCAAAGAACAATGAGCCAAGTTGTAACATGTTTGGGGTTACACATGGTTTCTGCCCAATACTTGGAGCCGGCCCGAGTAAACCTGCAGCAGGAAGGATAATTGTGGCATTGATGGGCACATCACCGTAGGAGGCCCATGGTCACTACAGTAAATATGTAGCCCATGGTTATTGTGGCCTAGTTTTAAAAAATATGTTATTGCGATCACTAGAGAACCGCGAAAAAAGAACTGCACTGACTACAAGCAAACAAATAAACAAGACAACAAGGAAATAAATAAGCAAGCAACTTACGCTAGGCTATCATCAACTATTACACATATTACATCCACTGGGCATCAAAGTTCGTCACCAGTGCAAATATAGGGAACAAAGTAGCATATCACATACACTGGTTGTCAAAGTTGGCGACCAGTGCAAATAAACGCCACAACAACAAAAAGTCCAGAACTGAAACCACTTTAGAAGAGCTCAAGAAACAATATCCTGGGTACCCATAATGCTGGCAAGATGGTTAGCAAGCTTATTAACTTTCTCTTGTTTGACGCTTAAATCCTCCAGCGCTTGCTGTTGCACCAGAAAGTATGCATCTGAATTCTGCAGAGACTTCCTCAGTACTTCAGCTTCGTGTTGCAGCACATCTGATCGATGTCTTTCAACTTGAAGTTGAGACTCAAGAAGACGAACTGATTTAGGCAGTGAGTTCGAAGAGCTTGTTCCAGCAGTAGTGGCCAGTAACTCGAACACTACATCAAGACATGACTTTTGGGTTATCTCACTGTTGTCAAGATAGTTTTTATCAGCTTTCTTGGAGACCAACAGGGATGTCTCACTATCTTGAACCTTATCTGCATTACTTCCTTTACCATTGCCTAACGGGGTACTCTTCTCCAATATTTTGTCCGCATTCTAAAAGAGAAACAAGCAGACACATCACAGGTTTACCATGTTGTATATGAAACTCATTTTGATAAATCAATTCAGTAGTAAAGTGGACAGGATAACAACATGAAACAAACATATATCTATGTATCATGGTCACTTTATGGTCTATATCATTCTAGTTTTTGTTGCCAAATCAAGATAGAGACACAGTTCAAATAATATCTATTTAAGACAAAGCAGAATAGACAAAATATAAGTGTGGGAAACTACAGAGCAATAACAACACTTCTAATGTGCATGACATGAGAACATAACTATTTATTCAATTGAAACTGAAATCAACATAGAGCAAGTTACAACAGCAAACCAGTTAAAGAAACAGGTTTAAAACATACCTGTTGCACCATTGGAGTTTCAATTCCATCCTTCAAATTTGAAAATAGTTGGTATGAGTAAATACAGTGATGCAAGAGCAAAGGAGTATGAACCATAGCTACAGAACCTGACCTGAGAACAATTCTTCTTCTGCTTTAAGTGTTGAGTTGGGATTCGGAGTGGTGGTCCTCATGCTTTGGGCACTGCAGTTCCCTTACTAACTGCTCGTGTTTGGGTGCTCTGTGGTGGAGACAGTGCCGTGTCAACTGAAACTGGATTACTATCTCTTGGGATTGGGGTTAGAGGGGGTGTAGCTGGTTCTTTGTCCAACTGGGTAGGGGTACAATCTGCGAGAGTCTGGGTTATGTGTGGTGGGGCTGGTTCTTGGGCAAGTACAACCGTGGTTCTATCTGCATCGACTGGTAGCACTATCTTTTCTGAAGACCGTGTTGTTACTACCTTAGATACTGCCATCACCCTCTCCAATTCAAATGGCTGATAAACAAGAAAAGTAATTGAATGTACATACATTGTATGATAGACAGGTGCAATGGATAGTGGGGAATAAAAGAGGGCATGAAATAATTCACATTTATGTTGTCTAACCAAATAGGATAGCATGACACAATTTCACATATATGATGGCTAACTAAACAGGATAGCATGACACAATTTCACATATATGATGGCTACTAAAAAGGGATGGAAAGACATAGTTCAAAATATGATGACTATGTAAACAAGATGACATGATATAACTATATAATGTATTTATTAAATAGGTTGGCATGCCATAATTCATATACATGCCGCCTGTGGAAACATGATAACATGATATAATTTACGGATAGAATGACATAATTCAAAATATAATGACTGTAAACACTAAACAGGATGAGATGATATAACTATATGATGTCTTTATTAAATGGGTTGGCATGCCATAATTCAGATAGATGCTGTCTATGTAAACATGATGGCATGATATAATTCAAATATATGATTTATATACTAAGCAAGTAAGCAGATGGCAGTCGCATATATGATGTAAAAACTAAGCAATGCAAGACAACATGCATGACATGAGTAATATAACCCTGCCAAGTTTGATCATAGACCTTAGGGGGGAAATAGGACTGGTCATTTGTCTCTGAACCCTCCTCTGAGGAGCTATCTATAACCAGCAAGATGCCTGCATCAGCAGGTAGCATTGTCTGCTCTGAATACCTTGTTTTCACTCTAGATACTTCCATCACCGCTTCAAATGGCTGATGCATAGGAAGAGTAGTTGAATATACAAACATTGTCGACAAATGGAACACGTGATACAAAAAAGGATAGCATGATATAATTCACATATATGATGATTGGCTAATGTAGCGACCAGACCTCAAACAGTCTGTGCTCTGTGCTTTAGTGTCATCCCTGGATCAGTAATGCTGACACGCACAGTACAAATGGAGGATTTATAACAGAGTAGCAATCACACACTTATTATATCGAGTATCTCAAAAGAGAAATAAGTATGATAAATATGGCTTAAGGCCATCTAATACGATAACAGCGGAAGACTTGGAAGATAAGTGAGTCCATCAACTCCAACGGCATCACTGAGTATAAGACCATGACCTAAGGCACCTTACTCGTCGTCTGAAAAGTCTGCAACATAAAATGTTGCAGCCCGAAAACGGGTCAGCACATGGAATATGCTGGCAATGTAACACATAGAGAGTAATGAACATAATAATGCTATACTACATGCATATGTGGCTGGTAGAAGGCTCCATGGTTACAATTTTGCGAAAAGCCAATTTTTCCCTACTGCAAAGGAATAAATTTTATTTAACTATCATGGTGGTTGTGAAACATTGAGATGGTTGACAGCATCTCAATCCCAATTAAGTATCATCATTAACCCAACAAAAATTAATTAAAGTAACATGGTGATGAGATTCACATGATAATCCAAGTACTAGATACTCAAGATGGCCATAACCGGGGACACGGCTAACCATGATTAGTTTGTACACTCTGCAGAGGTTTGTGCACTTTTCCCCACAAGACTCGATCGCCTCCGCTTGATTCTCGCACTACATGATGTTTGAGAAACGGATGACCGAGACACAGTCTTTCAGAAACATTAACTCTAACCCTGGGTAGACAGTACCAACCTACATCCCCTACATCTGCTAGCGTACCACTGGAAGAGGTCATGCAACTTACTCAACTATGCTAGAACCCATAATAGCTTGTGGCTGCACACGGAAGTTTCTAGCATGAATAATCTCATGATCCCTTTGAGCCTAGGTGGCGGTCCATAGGATGATCACACGGGTACTCCGGGATATCCAAAAAAATACAGGCAGCACTGGGTTCTCCAGGTGCCTCAATCCACCTAGATGTGAGTTTTAGTTGCCACCTTAAGTTTAACCATATATTTACAATCTCACATCTGTCATGGATACACTCAAACCCAATCCACGTCTACTAGCATAGCATAGCAATATAAACAAACGTAGAAGTAACTCCCAAAGGTTTGATAATAAACAGGGCAATAGGTACTACCTCAACTACTTCCCAATACCCACAATTTAATTAGATCCTAACCATGCAATGTTTGAGGATTGATCTAATGCAATAAAACTGGGTAGTCAAAGAGGTATGATCAAAGTGTTATTTGCCTTGCTGATGATCCGTGAAACCTAGAGATTCGAAGTAGCAAGCGGCGCACTCCGGGTACTCTATGCAAACAAACAAGCATACAATAAGCACTCATCTAATGCACAGGTAAAACTCAAATAAAGATCTAACAGAAATTTCAACTTAAGAACTCCGGTTTGTAAAAAGAATCAAATCGAACGAAGCAACGAAAGTCAAGCGGCGAAAGAAATAAGCTTCGTTTACTAATCTGGATCTAGGTCAAATTTTACAGTAGCAAAAACTTGTTTGAGTGGGTTAAACGGAAAGAGAATTTCGAGACGAAACTCTAGGCGCTTGAATCGCCTGATTCCGATAAACGAGCGAAAAGATAAACGAAAACGAAAATCTGATCGGAAATCGCGATCTGGAATAACCGCGGAAAATCTGACGAAAAAGAAAACTGACGAACAGTTAAACGAACAGACGTTCGTTGACAGCGACAAATCCGACGAACACGTTCGTTAAAATGAACGGATCGGTGAACGTTCACTAATTAATAAAACCAAAAAAATAAACCGATCTAAAAAAACTAGGGTTTCGAAAAAAAATAAACCAAGGTGGTTTTTTTTTAAAAAAACCGGACGGCGAACGGCGGCGGCTCCGGCGAGGCTCGGGACGGGGCTCCGGCGGGTCGGGCGAGGGCGGCGAGGGGCGGCGGGGCTGCGGGCGTCGAAGGGCGATGAGGGCGGCGGCGTACGGCGTCGGGCGGCGAGCTCCTCGGGCGGCGGCGGCTTCGAATCGGGGAGGGGACGGGGTGAGGGAGAGGGGGCGGGGTCGGGGGTATAAAAGGAGGGGGTGCCGTGGGGGAGGGGGCAAGGCGGCAGGCGGCGGCGTGCTCGAGCGGGACTCGGGCGGCGGCGGCGCTGCGTGCCCGAGAGGGAGACGGGGCGCGGGGCAGGCTGGGCTTCGGCCCAGTCGGCGCGCTCGGCGTTTTTTTAAATAATATCGCCGAATCTAAAAAAAATCATAGAAAAATAAATAAAAATCCAAAAATGCTAAAACAAATTTTCACCGTCTAATTATAATAATTAGAACAAGATGAACATTTTCTTGGCCCAAAAATGCAGTTTTGAAAACGTGCAATTTTTCTAATGCATTTAAAATTGCAAATAAAATCCGAATAAAATCCAATATTTGATTTTAATATTTTTCCTCCAATATTTCAATTATTTCAGAGAAGTCATATTTTCTCCTCTCATTTATTTTAATACAAAATATTTTTCGAAGAGAAAAATAATTAAAACCAAAAATCCTCGTTTTTATTTTTTGATAAAAATCAAATATGAAAACCGGGAAAAAATCCCCAACTCTCTCCGAGGGTCCTTGAGTTGCTTAGGATTTTCGAGGATTTGCCAAAATGCAATAAAATATGCTATGCAATGATGATCTAATGTATAACATTCCAAATTGAAAATTTGGGATGTTACAGCTAAACAGTATGGCATTGCATAATTCACATATATAATGCCTTGCAACAAGATAGCATTGCATAATTCAAATATATAATGTCTTGCAACAAGATGGCATTGCATAATTCACATATATGGTAATTAGACACTAAACAGGTGGCATTCACACAAAGCATGTCTAAACTAAGCAAATGACATAGCAATGCAAGACACCATACGCACGATATGAGCAACATAACCCTGCCAAGTTAGAGCATACACCTCGGGGGGGGGGGGATAGGACTGGCCATCTGTCTCTGAATCCTCCTCTGAGGAACTATCCGTAACCAGCGAGATATGCTCTTCGTCAGATAGCATAGTCTGCTCTGAAGACCTTGTTTTCACTCTAGAATTTTCCATCACCGTGTCAAATGGCTGATGCACGCGAAGAGTAGTTGAATGTACAAACATTATTGACAAATGTAATATGTAATGAAAAAAAGGATGGCATGATATAACTCACATATAAGATGACTGGCTAAGCAGGATGGCATTGCAAAATTCACATATATGATGCATGTCTAAACAAGATGGCGTTGCATAATTCGCATATACGACAAAGAAACTAAACAGATGGCATTCACACAAAGCATGTCTAAACTAAGCAGATGATCCGGCTGATTTGGTTGTCGGAGGAGGGGAAGAAGATCTTAGGTGTCTGGAGATGGAGCCTGGAACACAAAGCATGTCTAAACTAGCAGAAAAGCAGTAGCAGCAGCAGCGCCCGGAGCAGCAGTGCGTGCGAGAGCCGGGGCAGCTCGTCGTGTAGCAGCATCTCGGGTAGCAGCTGTAGGGGCTCGAGGGAGAGCATGATCTGCTGCTCGTGCAGCAACACCGCGTGCAAGAGTAGAGCAGCACACAAGCAAGAGCAAGAACGAGAGCAGCAGCGCGAGCAAGAGCAAGAGCAGACCAGGCAGGGGACCGAGAGTAAGAGCAGAGCAGCAGCGCGAGCGAGAGACAAAGCAGCAACAACTCCTACTGATGTGGACGTTGCCGCCGAGGGAGTCACACCGTGGAGGAAGTGGCCGGCGACGCCGCCGTGGATGGAGCCGCGCCATGTCGGCTCGGGACTGAGCGCCGGCAGCATCGTTAGATCGAATCAAGAAGAAAATGCGGCGATTGGTGTAGAACCTCTTTGGTGGCGCCAATTAGGCCTCAGCTTCATCCGAGGAATCGGTGATGATGCTGCTCTTCCGGTGGTGCAGGTGAATGATAACCCACAAGTATAGGGGATCGCAACAGTTTTCGAGGGTAGATTATTCAACCCAAATTTATAGATTCGACACAAGGGGAGCCAAAGAATATTTGCAAGTATTAGCAGCTGAGTTGTCAATTCAACCACACATGGAGATTAATTATCTATAACAACGTGATCAGTAGCAAAGTAATATGATAGTTTTGATAATAGTGACAACAACAGTGGTAAAGATAACAGTGATAGCAGTAATTTTTTAGCAAGTGCAACAGTAACGATAGCAGTAGTAACTTAGCAAAAACAATATAGGATAAATCCATAGGCATTGGATCGGTAATTTGTTGTATGATATTCATCATGTGATAGTCATAACCTAGGGCGATACAGCACTAGCTCCAGTTCATAAATATAATGTAGGCATGAATTCCGTAAATAGTCATACGTGCTTATGGAAAGAACTTGCATGACATCTTTTGTCCTACCCTCACGTGGCAGCGGGGTCCATTGGAAACTAAGGGATATTAAGGCCTCCTTTTAATAGAGAACCGGAACAAAGCATTAACACATGGTGAATACATGAACTCCTCAAGCTACGTTCATCACTGGGAGTGGTCTCGACTATTGTCATTCCGGGGTTGGCGGATCATAACACGTAGTAGGTGACTATAACTTGCAAGATCGGATCTAGAACGTGGATATAATGATGATAACATAAACGGTTCAGATCTGAAATCATGGCACCCGGGCCCAAAGTGACAAGAATTAAGCATGGCAAAGTCATAGCAACATCAATCTCAGAACATAGTGGATACTAGGGATCAAGCCCTAACAAAACTAACTAGATTACATGATGAATCTCATCCAACTCCTCACCGACCAGCAAGCCTACGAAGGAATTACTCACTCTCGGTGGGGAGCATCATGGAATTGGTGGTGGAGAAGGGTTGGTGATGACGAAGAACGAAGATCCCCCTCTCCGGAGCCCCAAACGGACTCCAGATCTGGCCTCACGGCCCGATGAAGAATAGAGGTGACGGCGGCTCCATCTCGTGGAACACGATATTTCTTTCTCCCTGATTTTTTCTGGAAAAATAGGATTTTATAGCGTCGGTTTTAGGGTCTGCGGGGCCACCACGCGGGGACAACCCACCTGGGTGCGCCTGCGCGCCTGGGGTGCAGGCGCGCCCTGGTGGGTTGTGCGCACCCAGGTGCCCCCCTCAGGTGGCTCTTGGCTCTAGAAATTCTCTTTTATTGGGTAAAAATTCCTCGCAAAGTTTTGTTCCATTCCGAGAACTTTTATTTCTGCACAAAAACAACACCATGGTAGTTCTCCTGAAAACAGCGTCAGTCCGGGGTTAGTTTCATTCAAATCATGCAAATTAGAGTCCAAAACAAGAGGTAAAGCGTTAGGAAAAGTAGATACGTTGCAGACGTATCAACTCCCCCAAGCTTAAAGCTTTGCTTGTCCTCAAGCAATTCAGTTGATAAACTGAAAGTGAAAAAGAAAAACTTTTACGAACTCTTTTGCTCTGGTTTGCATAAATAAGCTTAAACAACACCCATGTTTTCAGTCAATATTATAACTAACCATGCCGACAATAACTCTTAAAAATTATATTAACTCATACCAATGAAATAATCAGCTACCGAGCAATAATAAGATATCTCAAACAGCAGCACGTTATCAAAACAACCATGATATAATATGACAATAGTGGTATCTCGCTAGCCCTTTCTGAGACCGCAAAACATAAATGCAGAGCACCTCCAAAGTTCAAGCAGCAACTAAACATTGTAATTCATGGTAGAAAAGATCCAGTCATGATGCACCCAACATTAGGTACACACAATGCATCAGCATGACATCAGTGCTCTCAGGTTCTGGCGCTTATTTTAGAAGGTGATGACACAACATAAAAGTAATAGAGAGTCCCTTCGCAGAGGGAAGCAGTGGTTTGTAGAGGTGCCAGAGCTCAAGTTTTTGAAACAGAGGTAAATGATATTTTGAGACATGCACCCTTCTCATTTACTTCACGACTATCAGTTATCATATCTTCCATGCTAAGCATGCTAGTGGCGGTTCCCAAGCGGAAAAGTAAAGGTTATGACTCCATTGGGAGTTTTCGTTTGATTATTTGAGAGATCAATTCTTTTTGTAGTTTGGGACTGGGCATCCCTATTACCGCCCTTTTCTCGTGCGATGGCGAGTGAATAAACACTCGACCTGAGAATAACCTGCTTAGCATGGAAGATACCGACTACCTCCTATCGTTCCATGAACGATCCAGGCACACAAAAAGGATATTTATTTGAAGTTTTTAGAGATGGCACATGCAAATTTACTTAGGACAGCAGGGTAATACCGCATATAGGTAGGTATGGTGGACTCATCTGGAATAACTTGGGTTCAAGGTTTTTGATGTACAAGCAGAAGTCCCACTTAGTACAGGTGAAGGCTAGCAAATAGGTTGAGAAGCGGCCAGCTAGAGAGCAACAACGGTCATGAACATGCATTATGCATAAGTAACATTGGACACTAGCATGAGTAGGATATGAACACCATGAACATAAATATCATAGAGGCTATGTTGGTTTTGATTCAACTACATGCATGAACATGTGCCAAGTCAAGCCACTCGAACATTTAGAGGAGGATAACATATCATCATACTTCCTCACAATCATTTTAACGCAATGTTGATATCCAAGATAAATCATTATCCACTACTAGCTACTTATGCATGGCATGGGAAACTATAATCTCTAATTGTCATTGCAAACATGTTTAATCATAATGAGCTGAATCATGGATACTAGGTTAAACCTATTTACAAAAAGAGAACAAGTCGAGTTCATACCCGTTTCTCTCTGCCATGACCAGTTCATCGAATATCGTCATTATTGCCTTTCACTTGCACGACCGAACGATATGACAATAATAATAGTGCAAGAATGCCATGGACTAAGTTGGAATCTACAAACATTTTATTCAACAGGAGAAGACAAGGTAAACTGCGCTCTTTGTTAGATCAACAATTATGCATATGAGAGCCACTCATCATTTTCATCATGGCCTTCTCCTTGGTACGACTCAATAACCAGAAAAGAAATTTAAAGAAAAACATTGAAATATTTTTGGAGTTTTTGGTTATATCTAAAAGAAGCAAATAAAAGGGAAAAAGCAAAAAACGAGAAAAACTATTTACACGGGAAAGCTCCCAACAAGTAAAAGAAGAACAAGGAAATCTTTTTGGGTTTTCTTTTTAGCGCTACAACAATTTAAACTAGGAAGAAAAATAAAAAAGAAGCAGTAAATATTTTTGTATTTTCTCAAAGTTTTTCAGACACACAAGAAGAAGGTGAGAAAATAAATTAACATGGATAATACAATGAAAAAGTGTGAACACCGACAACTGAAATGTGTGAACATGAATGTAAAGTCGGTGAGAAACACGTACTCCCCCAAGCTTAGGCTTTTGGCCTAGCTTGGTAATCAATCAGTAGCCTGGATAATATTCGGAGTGGTAGCTCACGGAGGCTCTTGGTGCGGATGTCTCAGCCTGCCGTGCAACCACAACCGCCGCCTTGTGGGCTCGGCCTCGCTCTCAAGAACAAAATATCTTCCCCTGCTGTGATAGTCAAAGAGAGCAGGCGCAGGCAAATATGTGTATACAACAGAGTCTTGATTAAACAATAATTTATATGTGAAATTATCAGGTTTACCCTTAAGGATCTTATGACGCTTCATAGCATCAAAGTCTAAATATTGCGTGGGTAAAATAGGGTCATATGGCAAAGGTGAAACACCCAGCTCTCTTGCTAAGCATGTGGAATAAATTCCACCATAAAATAACCACTATTAGCGTTGTGTTGCAACCTACGTGCAACAATTGCTCCAAGATTATAGCTTTTGTCACCGGTGAGAGTGGCGCGTATGAGGCTCAAGTCTGGAGCACAAAGTGTACTACAATCTAGTTTGCCTACAATACATTTCCCATTGAATAATGCAATGTATAGAATTGCGGGAAAATGAATGCTCTTTATTCTACCTTGCGTCACTCCCCTATTCTCACCATAGCAAAGGCTAGACAAAAATGTTTCAAACTCAGCCCTTGGTGGTTTGTCAAGCGAACCCCAAAATGGAATTTTGCAGTGGTGAGCAAATCTCTCTAGTGATATGGTAAATGGATTCTCATACAGTTCAAATGACACCCTAGACTCACGGGGATGGAATTTAAATCCTTTGACAAATGATTCAGTGAGAGTGTGGTGTTGGTTGCACTTATCTGAAATGTAGGGACCGAGATCGGCATTGTGAACATATTGCTCAAATTCCTCCTTAATGCCCACGCTTACTGTCGGTGGAAACGACACCTATGGGGTTACTGGGATCCCTTCTACGGTTGGCGGGCGCGAGGTTGTACAAAGAGCGGGTCTGACAGGAAGCACACGGATCGTTTACCCAGGTTCGGGCCACGAGGATGCGTAATACCCTAGTCCTGCTTTGGTGGATGTATTAGAGTGTTCTTGTGTTCTTGAGCTAGCTACAGGGTGTAACTTGCCCAAAAGGTCCAAATCCTCCTCCTGGACGCCTTGGGCCTCCTTTTATAGGCACAAAGGGGTCACCACAGTGGCACACAGGAGGTGGAAAGGTGTATAGTGGATGAGTATATCCTCTGGCACCGTCAAACAAACACATTTAATGCGCTGCCGACGTGCCCCCTTTGCTTTATCGGGGTCGGCAAGGAAGCACGTCCCAGTTGTCGCCGCCTCGCCTGGCTTTGACACGCGCCCGAGCTGACGAGGCCTTGCGGTGCCACGTTGGCTGGCTGCTGGGCTGGCGCGGTGGTGAAGCCTTCATGAAGGGTCGCATTCCACTACGCAGGTGCTTGCTGAGTCGGTGTAGAGGCCGCCCGTCGCCACGCAGGTGCCTGCCCAGCTGGTCGAGCTAGCAGCTGCTTGGGGACGGCGGTGGAGTCTTGGCTGGTGCAGGCCTGGCTGTGGCCCCGCTCATGCCCTCGGCAAGGGTCTTGCCGGGGGCTCGGCAAGGGTCTTGCCGTGGCGTTGCAGTCGTCCCCGGCAAGGCGCTTGCCGGGGGTCTTGTGGATTTCCTCGGCTAGGATCCCGCCGAGGGTCGCCATCTTATGGTCCTCATCTGATCTCACATGTTTATGATCTTGACGAAGATCAGCATGCCACCACAGAGGCGCCTCCCGAGCCTTGGTCCTAACGTGGATAGTTGGTGGTGTCGGAACCCGTGGGCTTAAGTGTGGCTTGCTCTGCTGGCTTCGGGCAAGTTGCCCCGGCAAGGCTCTTGCCGGGGCCGCGGAGGCTGCCTCGGCAAGGATCTTGCCGAGGGAGTCCACCTCGCCCTCTGGCTCTCCCGCGTTTCTGGTCTTGGTGTTGCCTTGGTTGTCTTGTGCTTCGGCTTCTCTCCGGCTTCCCTCCTCTGCCCTGCTAAGTGTGGCCGCGACGCGCGGCTCTGACTGCCCGTGCACAAGTAAAGGGGTCAAAAGGAGAGCCCCTACTTTTGTACACCGATAGGAGCCCCCGGGTCTGGGCCACACATAAGCGCGACGCGTTGTTGGGCCAGGCCCAGAACGGTGCGCGGGCAGGTGGGGCGGATTTTTACCGTAGTAACTGTTTCGTCCGCTGCGCTTCCCCACGACCCGTGTTGAACGCGTGACGTGGAGGGTCGTGTGTGACGTGGGGGTCATACGTGGGGCGGTTCCCGCATGCATGCGTCACATCACGGTAAAGAGGCGGCTCGCGCCTTCCCCATAAAAAGGAGGGAGGCGCAGAGGCGCGGCTCATTTACTGAGTGGACTCGGGTCGCGGTCTTCAAGGCGCCCGCACCCCATGATCACGGGGTGGGGAACGGTCGCCTCACCCGTCCCCTTGATCCTTCTCGCTTCGCCACGCGTCCCCCATGCAGGTGGTAGGCGGTGGAGGCGGGAAACCGGGCCGTCGCTGATTGGGGTAGCGAGTCGGTCCTGATTCCCCGTGCCTCCGATGGCTGGATTGGTTGAGTGGGACGGGCGAGCCTCGACCCCGCCCCTTTATAAGAAGGGGGGAGGGGGATGGCACCCCACATTCTTTCATCGTCCATCTCCTTCTACCTCCGCCCCTTTCTTCCACCCGCCATGGCGAGAGGAGGCGCAGGCCCTTCAACGGTGGCGGCGAGGGTCGCCGCTCGACAGCGCGTTCCTCCTTCCCAAGAGCTCGCGGCGGCGGATCCGGCCATGAGAGGAAGGGGGAGGGGGCGAGGCCGAGGTCGCCGTGGCGCTCGGGGAAGAGGGGGACGAGGCAGTGCAATGGTCGCGCCTCCGCCAGCGATGCCTCCCGCGATGGAGGGCCATGTCGGGGACCAGCCCCGCGAGTTCTTCATCAGGCTGCGCCGGCCACCGTATCGTCGTCTTCGTCTTCCTACCCCATTTTCTCGGGAGATGGAGCTCGATCCGCCCCAGACCCTCAGGTTGCACATGAGGGGCTGCGGGAACGGCGGCACGCGGGTCGACGTCGACTTCCCTGCTCCTCACGTCATGTAACTTCGTCGCGGATGGAAGACGTTTGCTTGCGTCCATAGCCTTACGGCGGGGCTCGTCCTCTACTTCAAGTTAATGGAGGGCAGCCTGCTCTCCGTCAAGGTCTTTGGAGATCTTGGAACTCGCCTGAAGTGCTGCGTGGAGAGCTCCTCCGACGATGAAGATTCCTCCTCGAGCGGGAGTGATGAGGAGGACAGCGACAACGACGACTAGGGCGTCGAGCAGCGGGACGCCAACCTCGACTCCGACTGACCGCGTCGCCCTTCCCTCGGCCTCGCGCCTTGCTGAGAGCCTTCCTCGTCAAGCTCTCCATCGGTGCATTCCCCATCGCCTCCTTGGGCGGCTGGCGTAGGAGGGCCGGAGAAGGCGAAGAAGGCGGGTGGCGGCCGTCAAGTCAGAGTACGCGGGCACCGACGCCTTCGTCGCGTATTGCCGGCCCGCTGCCTCGTCTTCCAGCTCCTTTCCCGGCATCAAGATGTTCTCTTGGTTCCTTCTGCTCCTCGTACCTTGCCTATGCGCTCTTTTTGCCCTCTCGCCACCTTGTTCCGCTTTCTGAGGAGAGGGACAAGAAAGGGATTACGGGCATCTTATCTCTTTTTAGTTTGTAAGCCTGCGGGCACTTGTTAATTTTAAGACTTGTAATCCCCTTGCTCATGTTTTTAATTCCGTATGAACTGTACCTATATGGGATGTTTTTAATGAAAAAGGGTGCTTGCCGGGTTCTTTGTGCGTGAGCGAGGCCCATGCCAAGGAACGAATCCTTGTTATTTCTAAGATAAACATTGTCGCCCCGCAACAGGCCTTGCCGTCCCCTGACTTCACTCGACCATTCTCACGCTTTTGGCGGAGGCAGGGGCGAAGTAGAGTTAGGCCCTTCGTTTATTTCCTTGCCACCGCGTCTACGACCCAGTTCTGACCCAGGGACTTGGGTACAAGAAGAAGGGGGAGCACGGTGGTCTTGGAGAAAAACGAGGTTTCATACACCCCAACTTCATACGGAAATGCATGGCAGAGGATAAAAGACTTATCTGAATCTGCAGCCCCCGGCAGCCTTGGCTTGTTGTGGTTGGATTCTTGTATCTGCAGCCCCCGGCAACCTTGGCTTGCCGAGGCCGGAGTGCTGGCTCGTTCTCTTTCTTCCAAACAGCCCAGCAGGAGCGTCTGTGTACCCTGTGAACCAAAGAGGACGGAAAGGAACAGAGCAACGCAAACTTGACCTCTATGCTAGGGTTTAGTCGCCGCTAAGCACTATCAACCCTAACCGAGGGAGAGACTCAACCTAGCATGCATGCTATAACTTAGGGCGCCAGCGCTTCATTTATTTATGCTCAGGGTCTGCGCCTGGCTTTGTACAGAGGGTTACATGCCTTGCCGGCAAAGCTTGTACAAAAGGTGGCTTGCCGGGAGGCCCGGCAACCGTGCCTTATGGGTAAAACTTGCGAAGATGTTCGATGTTCTAGGAGTTGCTCACTGGGACAACATCTTCGGTCTCCAGGCGGACTGCGCCGGGCCTGGTGACTCGTATTACCCGATAAGGGCCTTCCCACTTTGGCGTCAACTTGTTGGAATTCTTGGCCGATTGAATGCGCCGAAGAACAAGGTCGCCTTCCTCAAAGCTTCGGGCATGAACCTTGCGGCTATGGTAGCGGCGCAAGGCTTGCTGGCAGCGTGCTGCTCTCATAGCCGCCCGAAGACGATCTTCCTCAAGGAGCGTTGCATCATCTTGCCGCAGTTGCTCTTGCTCAAGCTCGTCGTAAGCGAGCACTCGAGGTGACCCGTATATGAGTTCCGTGGGGAGAACTGCTTCTGCCCTGTATACCAGGGCAAAGGGTGTCTGGCCGGTGGCTCGATTTGGCGTCGTTCTGATCGACCAAAGAACCGCCGGCAACTCATCAATCCAGCGCCTTCCGCTCTTGTGCAGCCTGTTAAAAGTCTTTGTCCTCAGGCCTCTCAACACTTCAGCATTTGCCCTCTCCGCCTGGCCGTTGCTCCGTGGGTGTGCCACGGAAGCGAAACAGACCCTGCTGCCGAGGTCTCGGATGTATTGCATGAAGGTGTGGCTTGTGAACTGCGTGTCGTTGTCGGTGATGACTCTGTTTGGCACACCAAAACGGCACACTAGCCCCTTGAAGAACTTGACGGCTGACTGTGCTGTCACCTTCCTCACTGCTTCCACCTTCGGCCACTTTGTGAACTTGTCGATCGCAACGTACAAGTACTCAAATCCCCTGACAGCGTGGGGGAAAGGTCCCAGAATGTCGAGCCCCCAGACCGAGAATGGCCAGGAAAGAGGGATTGTTTGAAGGGCTTGAGCTGGTTGATGAAGCTTCTTCGAATGGAACTGACACGCTTCACACTTGGTTGCTAGTGCCATTGCATCCTGGAGGGCAGTGGGCCAGAAGAAACCCTGCCGGAATGCCTTGCCGGCAAGGGCCCTCGACCCTATGTGGGAGCCACATATGCCTCCGTGTATCTCCGCCAACAACTCCAGTCCTTCCTCCTGGGAAATGCACTTCAATTTCACACCGTTCGGTCTCTTCCTGTACAGGACGTCATCGACGAACTGATACATAGCAGACCGACGGGCTACTTTCTCGGCTTCTTCCTGCTCCTCAGGAAGCTCCCCTGTTTGGAGGAATCGGACGGTATGCTGTGCCCATGCCGGAGCCTGGGGCTCGACGGCAAGGACCAAAGGCATTTCTTCTCCCATGGGAGCGGCCGTCTCTACGGCCAGGGCTTGATGGCCTGCCGGAGTCAGTCGCTCCTCGGCAGGCTCAGAATCCGCGGCAACACCCTTGCCGGTGGCCCCCAGGGGATCAGCGGGAAAGTACTTGTCGGGGCCTGATTTCCTCCGTTTGTTCTGCTCCGTTGATGGTTCGACGGATGGTTGAGTTAACCGAAGCAAAAAAGTACCTGGTTCCACAGGTAGCTTGAATGCAGCGCGCTTTGACAGGTAATCGGCGATGTCGTTCTCCGCTCGGGGAACGTGCTCCGCTTGTATACCGTCGAAGCGCTCCTCTAGCTTCCTCACCTCATCTACGTAGGCCTCCATCAACGGGCTCTTATAATCTTTGTTGACTTGTCTGACGACAAGCTGCGAATCACCCCTGACGATGAGCTTCTTAACCCCGAGGTCTCCCGCGATCCTGAGACCAGCAAGCAACCCCTCGTACTCAGCAGTGTTGTTGGTGGACATCTGCTACCTCTTGAGCACTGCGTTGGTTTTCCCTTGAAGAGGAAAGGGTGATGTAGTAAAGTAGCGTAAGTATTTCCCTCAGTTTTTGAGAACCAAGGTATCAATCCAATAGGGGCCACACTCAAGTCCCACGCACCTACACAAACAAATAAGAACCTCGCAACCAACGCGATAAAGGGGTTGTCAATCCCTTCACGATCACTTACGAGAGTGAGATCTGATAGAGATGATAAGATAATATTTTTGGTATTTTTAATATTTTTGGTATTTTTATGATAAAGACTAAAAGTAAAGAAAACAAAATAAACGGTAATAGAAATAGCTTGTTGACGGGAGATTAATATGATGGAAAATAGACTCGGGGGCCATAGGTTTCAGTAGTGGCTTCTCTCAAGATAGCATATTACGGTGGGTAAACGAATTACTGTCAAGCAATTGATAGAATTGAGCATAGTTATGAGAATATCTAGGTATGATCATGTATATAGGCATCACGTCCGTGACAAGTAGACTGAAACGATTCTGCATCTACTACTATTACTCCACACATCGACCGGTATCCAGCATGCATCTAGAGTATTAAGTTCATAAGAACAGAGTAACGCTTTAAGCAAGATAACATGATGTAGAGGGATAAACTCATGCAATATGATATAAACCCCATCTTTTTATCCTCGATGGCAACAATACAATACGTGCCTTTCTGCCCCTGCTGTCACTGGGAAAGGACACCGCAAGGTTGAACCCAAAGCTAAGCACTTCACCCATTGCAAGAAAGATCAATCTAGTAGGCCAAACCAAACTAATAATTCGAAGAGACTTGCAAAGATAACCAATCATACATAAAAGAATTCAGAGGAGATTCAAATATTGTTCATAGATAATCTTGATCATAAACCCACAATTCATCGGATCTCGACAAACACACCGCAAAAGAAGAGTTACATCAAATAGATCTCCAAGAGAATCGAGGAGAACTTTGTATTGAGATCCAAAGAGAGAGAAGAAGCCATCTAGCTAATAACTATGGACCCGAAGGTCTGAGGTAAACTACTCACACATCATCGGAGAGGCTATGGTGTTGATGTAGAAGCCTCCGTGATCAATGCCCCCTCCGGCGGAGCACCGAAAAAGGCCCCAAGATGGGATCTCACGGGTACAGAAGGTTGCGGCGGTGGAATTAGGTTTTTGTGGTCGCTTCTGATGGTTTGGGGGTACGTAGGTATATATAGGAGGAAGAAGTAGGTCGGTGGAGCCATGAGGGGCCCACGAGTGTGGAGGGCGCGCCCGGGGGGTAGGCGCTCCCGCTACCTCGCGGCTTCCTCGTCTGTTGCTTGACGTCCACTCCAAGTCCTCTGGATCATGTTTGTTCCGAAAATCACGTTCCCGAAGGTTTCATTCCGATTGGACTCCGTTTGATATTCTTTTTCTGCGAAACACTGAAATAGGCAAAAAAACAGCAATTTGGGTTGGGCCTCCGGTTAATAGGTTAGTCCCAAAAATAATATAAAAGTATATAATAAAGCCCATTAATCATCCAAAACAGAATATAATATAGCATGGAGCAATAAAAAATTATAGATACGTTGGAGACGTATCAAGCATCCCCAAGCTTAATTCCTGCTCGTCCTCGAGTATGTAAATGATAAAAACAGAATTTTTGATGTGGAATGCTACTTAGCATAATTTTCAATGTAATTCTCTTATTTGTGGTATGAATATTCAGATCCGAAAGATTCAAGATAAAAGTTTAATATTGACATAAAAATAATAATACTTCAAGCATACTAATAAAGCAACCATGTCTTCTCAAAATAACATGGCCAAAGAAAGTTCATCCCTACAAAATCATATAGTCTGGCTATGCTCTATCTTCATCACACAAAGTATTTAATCATGCACAACCCCGATGACAAGCCAAGCAATTGTTTCATACTTTTGATGTTCTCAAACTTTTTCAATCTTCACGCAATACATGAGCGTGAGCCATGGACATATCACTATATGTGGAATAGAATGGTGGTTGTGGAGAAGACAAAAAGGAGAAGATAGTCTCACATCAACTAGGCGTATCAATGGGCTATGGAGATGGCCATTAATAGATATCAATGTGAGTGAGTAGGGACTTCCATGCAACGGATGCACAAGAGCTATAAGTGTATGAAAGCTCAACAAAACAAACTAAGTGGGTGTGCATCCAACTCGCTTGCTCACGAAGACCTAGGGCATTTTGAGGAAGCCCATCATTGGAATATACAAGCCAAGTTCTATAATGAAAAAATACCACTAGCATATGAAAGTGACAACATAAGAAACTCTCTATCAATGAAGATCATGGTGCTACTTTGAAGCACAAGTGTGGTAAAAGGATAGTAACATTGTCCCTTCTCTCTTTTTCTCTCATTTTTTCCTTTTTTTTCTTTAGGCCTTTTCTCTTTTTTTGGCCTCTTTTTTTTCGTCCGGAGTCTCATCCCGACTTGTGGGGGAATCATAGTCTCCATCATCCTTTCCTCACATGGGACAATGCTCTAATAATGATGATCATCACACTTTTATGTACTTACAACTCAAGTATTACAACTCAATACTTAGAACAAAATATGACTCTACGTGAATGCCTCCGGTGGAGTACCGGGATATGCAATGAATCAAGGGTGACATGTATGAAAGAATTATGAAGGTGGCTTTGCCACAAATACGATGTCAACCACATGATCATGCAAAGCAATATGACAATGATGGAGCGTGTCATAGTAAACGAAACGGTGGTGAGTTGCATGGCAATATATCTCGGAATGGCTATGGAAATGCCATGATAGGTAGGTATGGTGGCTGTTTTGAGGAAGGTAATGGTGGGTGTATGATACCGGCGAAAGGTGCGCGGTATTAGAGAGGCTAGCAATGGTGGGAGGGTGAGAGTGTGTATAATCCATGGACTCAACATTAGTCATAAAGAACTCATATACTTGTTGCAAAAATGTATTAGTTGTCGAAACAAAGTACTACGCGCATGCTCCTAGGGGGATAGATTGGTAGGAAAAGACCATCGCTCGTCCCCGACCGCCACTCATAAGGAAGACAATCAATAAATAAATCATGCTCCGACTTCATCACATAACGGTTCACCATACGTGCATGCTACAGGAATCACAAACTTTTAACACAAGTATTTCTCAAATTCACAACTACTCAACTAGCATGACTCTAATATCACCATCTTCATATCTCCAAACAATTAACAAGTATCAAACTTCTCATAATATTCAATGCACTAATCTTGGATGCCTATCATATTAGGACTAATTTCACAACTTAAGCAAATTACCATGCTGTTTTGTAGGACTCTCAAAATAATATAAGTGAAGCATGAGAGAACAATAGTTTCTATAAAACAAAACCACCACCGTGCTCTAAAAGATATAAGTGAAGCACTAGAGCAAAAACTATATAGCTCAAAAGATATAAGTGAAGCACATAGAGTATTGTAATAAATTCCGAATCATGTGTGTCTCTCTCAAAAGGTGTGTACAGCAAGGATGATTGTGGTAAACTAAAAAGCAAAGACTCAAATCATACAAGACGCTCCAAGCAAAACACTTATCATGTGGTAAATAAAAATATAGCTCCAAGTAAAGTTACCGATGGACGAAGACGAAAGAGGGGATGCCTTCCGGGGCATCCCCAAGCTTTGGATTTTTGGTGTCCTTAGATTTACCTTGGGGTGCCTTGGGCATCCCCAAGCTTATGCTCTTGCCACTCCTTGTTCCATAATCTATCAAATGTTTACCCAAAACTTGAAAACTTCACAACACAAAACTTAACAGAAAATCTCGTGAGCTCCGTTAGCGAAAGAAGACAAAACACCACTTCAAGGTACTATATTGAACTCATTATTTATTTATATTGGTGTTAAACCTAATGTATACCAACTTCTCTATGGTTTATAAACTATTTTACTTGCCATAGATTCATCAAAATAAGCAAACAACACACGAAAAACAGAATCTGTCAAAAACAGAACAGTCTATAGTAATATGTAACTAACGCAAACTTCTGGAACTCAGACAAATCTACCAAAATAGGAGGACCTAGATAATTTGTTTATTGATCTACTGCAATTGGAATCAATATTTTATCACGTTCTGGTTATTTTTAACAATTGTTTTCGTGAACAGAAAGTTTCTGGAATTTTCAGCAAGATCAAATAACTATCATCCAAGAAGATCCTATAGGTTTAACTTAGCACAAACACTAATTAAAACACATATAACTAGAGGCTAGATCAAAGATTTATTCCTAAACAGAAGCAAAAAAGCAAAAAAACTAAAAATAAAATTGGGTTGCCTCCCAACAAGCGCTATCGTTTAATGCCCCTAGCTAGGCATAAAAGCGAGGATAGATCTAGGTATTGCCGTCTTTGGTGGGCAATCCATAAGTGGATCTCATAATAGATTCATATGGTAATTTAACTTTCTTTCTAGGGAAGTGTTCCATTCCTTTCCTTAACGGAAATTGGAATCTAATATTCCCCTCCTTCATATCAATAATTGCACCAATCGTTCTAAGGAAAGGTCTACCAAGAATAATAGGACATGAAGGATTGCAATCTATATCAAGAACAATAAAATCTATGGGCACATAGTTCCTATTTGCAACAATAAGAACACCATTAATTCTTCCCATAGGTTTCTTAATGGTGGAATCTGCAAGATGCAAATTTAAAGAACAATCATCAAAATCACGGAAACCTATCAAATCACATAAAGTTTTTGGAATCGTGGAAACACTAGCACCCAAATCACACAAAGCATAGCATTCATGATCTCTAATTTTAATTTTAATAGTAGGTTCCCATTCATCATAAAGTTTCCTAGGGATAGAAACTTCCAACTCAAGTTTTTCTTCATAAGATTGCATCAAAGCATCAACGATATGTTTACTAAAAGCTTTATTTTGACTATAAGCATGAAGAGAATTTAGCAAGGATTGCAACAAGGAAATTCAATCTATCAAAGAGAAATTATCATAATTAAATTCCTTGAAATCCATGATAGTGGGTTCATTGATATCTAAAGTTTTGACCTCTTCAATCCCACTTTTACCAATTTTTGCATCAAGATCTAAAAACTCTGAATTTTTGGGACGCCTTCTAACTAAAGTTGACTCATCTCCAGTCCCATCACTATCAAGATTCATATTGCAAAACAAAGATTTAATAGGGGACACATCAATAACTTTAAGATCTTCATCTTTATTCTCATAAAAATTAGAAGAACACGCTTTCACAAAGCAATCTTTCTTAGCACGCATACTAGCGGTTCTTTATTTGCACTCATCAATGGAAATTCTCATGGCTTTGAGAGACTCATTGATATCATGCTTAGGAGGAATAGATCTAAGCTTCAAAGAATCAACATCAAGAGAAATTCTATCAACGTTCCTAGCCAATTAATCAATCGTAGGCAATTTTTCTTCAAGCAAAGCATTGAAATTCTTTTGGGAGATCATAAATTCCTCAACACTAGTCTCAAAATCAGAGGGCATCTTATTAAAATTTCCATAAGAATTGTTGTAGGAATTACCATAATTATTAGAGGAATTACTAGGATATGGCCTAGGATTAAAGTTTCCTCTATACGCGTTGTTACCAAAATTATTCCTACTAACAAAATTCACATCCATAGATTCATTATTATTCCCAATCAAGGTAGACAAAGGCATATCATTAGGATCAGAAGAAACACTCTTATTAGCAAACAATTTCATAAGTTCATTCATCTTTCCACTCAAAGCATTAATTTCTTCTATCGCATGCACTTTTTTACTAGTAGATCTTTCGGTGTGCCATTGAGAATAATTAACCATAATATTATCTAGGAGTTTAGTAGCTTCTCCTAAGGTGATTTCCATAAAGGTGCCTCCCGCGGCCGAGTCTAAAAGATTTCTAGAAGCAAAATTCAATCCGGCATAAAATTTTTGTATAATCATCCACAAATTCAAACCATGAGTAGGGCAATTGCGTATATTAATTTCATCCTCTCCCAAGTTTGTGCAACATGTTCATGATCAAGTTGCTTAAAATTCGTAATATCGTTTCTAAGAGAGATGATCTTAGCGGGAGGAAAATACTTAGAGATAAAAGCATCTTTGCACTTATTCCATGAATCAGTACTATTTTTAGGCAAAGACGAAAACCAAGTTTTAGCATGATCTCTAAGAGAAAATGGAAATAGCTTCACTTTAACAATATCATTGTCCACATCTTTCTTCTTTTGCATATCACACGAATCAACAAAGCTATTTAAGTGGGTAGCGGCATCTTCACTAGGAAGGCCGGTGAATTGATCTTTCATGACAAGATTCAGCAAGGCAGCATTAATTTCACAAGATTCAGCATCGGTAAGAGGAGCAATCGGAGTGCTAAGAAAATCATTGTTGTTGGTATTGGTAAAGTCACACAATTTAGTATTGTCTTGAGCCATAGTGACAAGCAAGCAATCCAACACACGAGCAAACAAGAAGCAAGCGAAAAAGAGGAGAAGGGAAAGAGAGGGCGAATAAAATGGCAAGGGTGAAGTGGGGGAGAGGAAAATGAGAGGCAAATGGCAAATAATGTAATGCGAGGGATAAGAGTTTGTGATGGGTACTTGGTATGTCTTGACTTGTGCGTAGACTCCCCAGCAACGGCGCCAGAAATCCTTCTTGCTACCTCTTGAGCACTGCGTTGGTTTTCCCTTGAAGAGGAAAGGGTGATGTAGTAAAGTAGCGTAAGTATTTCCCTCAGTTTTTGAGAACCAAGGTATCTATCCAGTAGGAGGCCACACTCAAGTCCCACGCACCTACACAAACAAATAAGAACCTCGCAACCAGTGCAATAAAGGGGTTGTCAATCCCTTCACGATCACTTACGAGAGTGAGATCTGATAGAGATGTTAAGATAATATTTTTGGTATTTTTATGATAAAGACTAAAAGTAAAGAAAACAAAATATATGGTAATAGAAATAGCTTGTTGACGGGAGACTGATATGATGGAAAATAGACCCCGGGGCCATAGGTTTCAGTAGTGGCTTCTCTCAAGATAGCATAAGTATTACGGTGGGTAAACGAATTACTATCGAGCAATTGATAGAATTGAGCATAGTTATGAGAATATCTAGGTATTATCATGTATATAGGCATCACGTCCGTGACAAGTAGACCGAAACGATTCTGCATCTACTACTATTACTCCACACATCGACCACTATCCAGCATGCATCTAGTGTATTAAATTCATAAGAATAGAGTAACACTTTAAGCAAGATGCCATGATGTAGAGATATAAACTCATGCAATATTATATAAACCCCATCTTTTTATCCTCGATGGCAATAATACAATACGTGCCTTGCTGCCCCTGCTGTCACTGGGAAAGGACACCGCAAGATTGAACCCAAAGCTAAGCACTTCTCCCATTGCAAGAAAGATCAATCTAGTAGGCCAAACCAAACTGATAATTCGAAGAGACTTGCAAAGATAGCCAATCATACATAAAAGAATTCAGAGGAGATTCAGATATTGTTCATAGATAATCTTGATCATAAACCCACAATTCATTGGATCTCGACAAACACACCGCAAAAAGAAGAGTTACATCAAATAGATCTCCAAGAGAATCGAGGAGAACTTTGTATTGAGATCCAAAGAGAGAGAAGAAGCCATCTGGCTAATAACTATGGACCCGAAGGTCTGAGGTAAACTACTCACACATCATCGGAGAGGCTATGGTGTTGATGTAGAAGCCCTCCGTGATCAATGCCCCCTCCGGCGGAGTGCCGGAAAAGGCCCCAAGATGGGATCTCACGGGTACAGAATGTTGCGGCGGTGGAATTAGGTTTCTGTGGTCGCTTCTGGTGGTTTGGGGGTACGTAGGTACATATAGGAGGAAGAAGTAGTTCGGTGGAGCCACGAGGGGCCCACGAGGGTGGAGGGCGCGCCCAGGGGGGTAGGAGCCCCCCCACCTCTTGGCTTCCTCGTCTGTTGCTTGATGTCCACTCCAAGTCCTCTGGATCACGTTTGTTCCGAAAATCACGTTCCCGAAGGTTTCATTCCGTTTGGACTCCGTTTGATATTCTTTTTCTGCGAAACACTGAAATAGGCAAAAAACAGCAATTTGGGCTGGGCCTCCGGTTAATAGGTTAGTCCCAAAAATAATATAAAAGTGTATAATAAAGCCCATTAATCATCCAAAACAGAATATAATATAGCATGGAATAATAAAAAATTATAGATACATTGGAGACGTATCAACATCTTCCTGGGAAAGTGCATTTGGATTACATACTTGAGGTGCTCTCCGGTGGGTGCGACGAGCAGCACACCAGCACCGGCGCCTTGCAGCGAGAATCCACGTCAAAGTACATGATCCAGTTGTGACTTGCTTCCTTGCCGGGGAGAGTGGTCTCCTAGATTTCCTCGTCAGGTGTTGAGGTCCATTCCGCAATGAACTCCGCCAAGACTCTGCTCTAGATTGTCGAAGTACTTTCGAACTTCAAACCAAAGCTTGAAAGCTCCAAGGCCCACTCCACAATCCTTCCGGCTGCGTCTGGGTTGTGTAGTATCCGTTGTAACGGGAGGCGGGTGACGACGGTGATTTCGTGTGCTTGGAAGTAGTGATGCAGCTTCCTCGAGGCCATAAGGAGGCCGAAGAGCAATTTCTGCACACCAGAGTACCTTGACCTAGCCCCCTGCAGGAGGGAGCTGGCAAAGTAAACCGGGTGCTGCATCATCTTCTTCTTCTGCACCACCTCATTTGACTGCATGGGCCCTGTCCTGATGGCGTCAGACTCTGCCGGGGGCCTTGCCTTGCCGGCATCGGGCCCTGCCGGGGGAATCTCTGGCTTGCCATCCGCCAGTCCCGCCGTCGCCACTGCCTCTTCATCGACCTCCCTCTGCGCCACTAGTGCGGCACTGACCACTTGATTCGTCGCCGCCAGATACAGCAGCAACGGCTGTTGTGGTTTAGGCGCAACCAGTATTGGTGTAGAGCAAAGGTATTTCTTCAGATCCTGCAACGCTGCCTCGGCCTCTAGGGTCCACTCCATTGGGCCCGCCTTCTTCAAGATTTTGAAAAAAGGAAGGGCACACTCAACGGACTTGGAGATGAATCTGCTCATGGCGGCAACACAGCCAGTGAGCCGACGCACATCCTTGATCCGCTTGGGTGCCTCAATATGCTCAATAGCCTTGATCTTGTCTGGGTTTGCCTCGATCCCACGCTGCGACACAAAGAACCCGAGAAGTTTTCCGAACGGAACGCCGAAGACACACGTCTCAGGGTTCAACTTGAGGTTGATCTTGCGTAGGTTGGCAAACGTCTCTATATAAGCTTGTACAATGGTTGCCTTGTCCTTGGTTTTGACCACTATGTCATCCATATAAGCTTCCATATTTCTATGTAGTTGGGGTTCAAAACCAATTTGGACCGCCCTTGCGAATGTCGAGCCAGCACTCTTCAACCCGAAAGGCATCCGTAAAAAGAAATACGTACCACATGGGGTGATGAATGTTGTCTTCTCTTCGTCTTCCTTTGTCATGAAGATCTGGTGGTAGCCCGAGTAGGCGTCGAGGAATGATAACAGATCGCACCCGGCCGTGGAGGCAACAATATGGTCAATGCGCGGCAACGGGAAGGGGTCCTTAGGACAAGCCTTATTGATATCTGTGTAATCAACACACAACCTCCACTTCCCGTTCGCCTTGCGCACCACCATCGGATTGGCCACCCACGTCGGATGGAGCACTCCTCTCACCAAGCCCGCCGCTTCCAACTTCGTGATCTCCTTTGTGATGAACTCCTGCCGTTCCAAAGCTTGCTTCCCGACCTTCTGCTTGACGGGTCGCGCATGGGGACAGACAGCAAGATGGTGCTCAATCACTTCCCTGGGAACGTCGGGGATGTCGGTTGCTTGCCATGCAAACACATCGACATTCATCCGCAGGAAAGTGACGAGCGCGCTTTCCTATTTGCCGTCGAGGGTGGAGCTTATGGTGAAAGCCCCTCCCGTGCCATCCTCCTTGACGGACACCCTCTTGGTCTCTGGTGGTGCAGCTCTGGATTTCTTGCTCTTGCCGATGGAGCTCTCTGGCACGTCCTCGACGGTAGCACAACACTCCGTTGAGGTGCGCCTGCCGGAGTGGGTGCGAGAGGTCTTGTCGGTCTTCTTCTTCCCTCCCGGGGCTTCACCGGTAGGAGCAAGTGCCTTGGCGGCAGCTGCTGCAACTGCTTCTCGATAGAGTTGGTCAGCGCAAATCAGCGCGTCCTTCTTGTCGGAGGGGACGGAGATGATGGTCATCGGCCCAGGCATCTTGAGCGTGTTGTAGGCGTAGTGCGATGCCGCCATGAACTTGCTAGTGCCGGGCGGCCGAGGATCCCATTGTAGGGCAAGGGGATCTTGGCTACATCGAAGACAATCCTCTCCATCCTGTAGTTCAACTCGCCTCCAAACATCACAGGTAATGTGACCTTCCCCTTCGGCTGGCTCCTTCCCGGGTTGACCCCTTGAAACGTGCCCATTTCCTCGAGGTCTCCATCAGGATTTTGCAGCCTTTTGATCACAACAGGTGAGATCAAGTTCAGGCTGGCCCCGCCGTCAACCAGCATCTTATTCACCTTGAGGTTGCGTATCGTTGGCGAGACCAACAACGGCAAACACCCGACCGCAGTTGTGCGGTCAGGGTGGTCCTTGGCGTTAAAGATGAGGGGCGTGTTGGACCACTTCAGTGGCTTCTGAGCGTCGAACGATGGCTCTACTGCTGTAATCTCACGCGCCCACTGCTTGAGCTGGCGGTGGGAAGTATGCAGCGAGGCGCCACCATCAACACACATGGCCTCCGTAGCCTTCTGAAACTCATGCTCGCCGGACTCGTCGTCCTCGTCATGATCATCGTCTTCCTACTTCTTGTCGCGGCCCCGAGCGGGCCTCTCTTGCTGGTTATCCTTGCCGCAGCGACCTCCTTGGCCGCCAAACTTCTTACCGGATCCTTCAGCGCCATCTTGGCCCTTCTCCTTGTCCCGCCTCTCATACTCGGCTTTTTGCTTTTCAGCAAGCAGCTCGACTTGTCGGCAGTTCTAGAGGTCATGGCCCTTGGTGTGGTGGATCTTGCAGTACTGCTTGTCGGAGCCTCCTGGCTTGTCGGCAGCCGCCAAGGCTCGGCAAGCGGCGCACCCGGCAATCTCCTTCCTGGGGTCGTCTGCCTTGGCCTTCTTGGCGGCGCCGGTGTCGTCAGATCCCTCAACGGCAAGCACGGTCTTGCCCTTGTGCTTCCTGTTGCGACGCCGACCCTTCTTCGTCGGGGCGGCGGTGTCTTTGTCAGTAGAGTCGGTTTCCGTGCCGGCGTCTTCGCCGGGGTACTTCCTCCCCTCTTCAGCCCGAGCCCATCTATCGGCCAGAACGTAAAGTTCGGCCACATCCTTGACCTTGTTCATTGCCAGCTCTTCACGCATCTTGCGGTTGCGCACATTCTGATGGAATGCGCTGATCACGGCGGCAGGGTGAACATCTGGGATATTGTATTGTACTCGGCTGAACCTCTGTATGTACTTGCGCATGTTTTCACCTTCCTTCTGGGGAATGATATGCAAATCACTCGCCTGACCATGAGCTTGGTGGCCTCCAATGAAGGCACCAACAAACTCATGACACAGGTCCGACCAAGAAGAAATGGAATCCGCCGGCAAGTGCATCAACCAAGACATGACATTGGGTTTCAGGGCCAACGGGAAGTAATTGGCAAGCACCTTATCGTCGCGAGCCCCAGTGGCTTGCATCGCGATGGTGTAGATGCTGAGGAACTCCGATGGGTGGGTCTTGCCGTTGTACTTCTCACCGACGTCAGGCTTGAACATTCGGTGGGACGGCCACTGGAACTGCCGTAGCTCACGGGTAAAGGCTGGGCAACCCACCTCGTAAGGTAGGCCGCCGGAGCCTCCCGGCGCTGGGTGGTCCATAGCGGGCCCGCCCGCCTATCTGACTGGTGGCGTGTATCGCGCCGACGCTCGATGGTGGTTCGAGTGTCTTCGTGGGCTCGCTCCCGAAGAACTTGGCGCTGGTCGCGGTGGGTTCATGGGTCGGACGACACTATGGAGATGTTGTCACAAGCATCATCACGACGGACCGACACCTGCGATGGCTGGCGTGGAGGAGGAGAGTGCACCGTGGCCGTGGCGCCTCCGGCCCCTCCATCGCTGGCATGTGGTGGTTCGATGGAGCGCCGGCCTGAGGGCCCCGCCGGCCGTGGCTCGTCTTTGTTGGTGACGCCGACGTGGCTCCGGATAGTGGCTCTCCACTCGTCGAGCTTTTCCGCAGCAGGAGGGAAGTCGAGGAGTAGCTGCGCGCGCGCCAAAGCTTCTGCTGGCGTGGGTGGCGGCGGAAGCTGCATGGACCGTGGTGCGCTTCAACTTCTAACCACGTTAGAAGGAGCTCTATCACGGCCCAGCGGCTGCGTGCCATTTTTGCCAGCACTTCGGCGTGCATGCTGGCCTCCGTCGGCCCGCAGATGATGCACAGGACTTTTCCCACGGCGGCGCCCGGGGTCTCCAGCATGGTGGCACTGCTCGTCGCGCACACCCTGGGAAGAGTGTGCTGTGGGCGCTGGCGTGGGTGTCTTGGAGGCCGCCGCGCCGCCCCCGGAGGGCCTCGCGCCGCCTGTGGGGGGCCCAGCTCCGTCTCTGGATTTGGCGTCGTCCGGCCTGTCGTCTCGCGCACGAACGACGCCGCTCGCCAGGCTCTGATTGCCAGAGCGATGTTGGTGCTCGCGGGCTGCGCCTCGGGTCCTGTCCGCGATCGGCCTGTTGCTCGCCCGCACCGGTACGGGCCGTCCGGCTCCTGAAGAACCAACTGCCGTGGTCACCTTCTTCTTGGGAGCCATGACGATGAAGAACTGCTAGGCTAACTGCCAGACCAGATTTTTACAACTGCTCCCCCTACCTGGCGCGCCAAAGATGTTGGTTTAAACGACACCTATGGGGTCACTGGGATCCCTTCTACGGTTGGCGGGCGCGAGGTTGTGCAAAGAGCGGGTCTGACATGAAGCACACGGATCGTTTACCCAGGTTCGGGCCGCGAGGATGCATAATACCCTAGTCCTGCTTTGGTGGATGTATTAGAGTGTTCTTGTGTTCTTGAGCTAGCTACGGGGTGTAACTTGCCCAAAAGGTCCGAATCCTCCTCCTGGATGCCTCGGGCCTCCTTTTATAGGCACAAAGGGGTCGCCACAGTGGCACACATGAGGTGGAAAGGTGTACAATGGATGAGTCTATCCTCTGGCACCGTCGGACAAACGCATTTAATGCGCTGCCGACGTGCCCCCCTTGCTTTATTGGGGTCGGCAAGGAAGCACATCCCAGCTGTCGCCGCCTCGCCTGGCTTTGACACACGCCTGAGCTGACGAGGCCTTGCGGTGCCACGTTGGCTGGCTGCTGGGCTGGCGCGGTGGTGGAGCCTTCACGAAGGGTCGCATGCAACCACTAAGGTGCTTGCTGAGTTGGTGTAGAGGCCGCCCGTCGCCACGCAGGTGCCTGCCCAGCTGGTCGAGCTAGCAGCTGCTTGGGGACGGCGGTGGAGTCCTGGCTAGTGCGGGCCTGGCTGTGGCCCCGCTGATGCCCTCGGCAAGGGTCTTGCCGGGGGCCCGGCAAGGGTCTTGCCGGGGGCCCGGCAAGGGTCTTGTCGTGGCATTGCAGTCGTCCCGGCAAGCGCCTCTTGTGGATTTCCTCGGCTAGGATCCCGCCGAGGGTCGCCGTCTTCTGGTCCTCATCTGATCTCACATGTTTATGATATTGACGAAGATCAGCATGCCACCACAGAGGCGCCTCTCGAGCCTTGGTCCTAACGTGGATAGTTGGTGGTGTCGGAACCCGTGGGCTCAAGGGTGGCTTGCTCTGCTGGCGTCGGACAAGTTGCCCCGGCAAGCCTCTTGCCGGGGCCGCGGAGGCTGCCTCGGCAAGGATCTTGCCAAGGGATTCCACCTTGCCCTTTGGCTCTCCCGCGTTTCTGGTCTTGGCGTTGCCTTGGTTGTCTTGTGCTTCGGCTTCTCTCTGGCTTCCCTCCTCTGCCCTGCTAAGTGTGGCCGCGGCGCGCGACTCTGACTGCCCGTGCACAAGTAAAGGGGTCAAAAGGAGAGCCCCTACTTTTGTACACCGACACTTACCATATAATCATCGCATGTCCATAAGCATGTTTGGTGGTGGCATCTCGTATGGAACTCTCACTTGGTTCAACATAAGACCGACGAGCGGAGCTGTCACTAGAAGATGCCCCCGAGGATCTCCTCCTCGAAGAACTCCTTCCAAAGAGGTTCATCATATTCGCGTACAATTTTCTGAAAATTTATTGGGTGACAAACAATATTTATAGCAACTACTCATAGGGATACATAGATGCCATAGCAAGCATTCAAAATACTTAGATCTCTAAGAATTCAGCATGCAAGCTCATCTACACCAGCACCAAGAGTAGCTAATTATTCAAAATATAAACCACTAAAACAAAAACTAATTGGACAAACGGAGGAGTCACATACCAAGCAACAATCCCCCGAAACAGTTTCCGAAATGGAGCTTCGAGCAAAGGGATCAAAATCCGTGGGTATGAGAGTAAGAACACGAGAGAGAGAGAGAGAGAGAGAGAGAACAATGGTGATTATTTTCTAGAGGTAGGTGATGATGTGGGATGAAGAGATAAGTGAGGGGGGCATGTGGGGACCACAACCCACCAGGGCGCGCCTGGGGGTCCTGGCACGCCCAGGTGGGTTGTGCCCACCTGGTGCACCTTCCTCTGATATTATTTACGCCAGAAATTCTTAAATATTCAGAAAAATTGTATTAAATTTTCAAAGCATTCTGAGAACTTTTATTTTTGGGTCATTTTTTTATTGCACGGGAAAACCAGAAAATAGACATGACATTTTATTTTATTTAACAGATAAAAATAGAAAACAAAAGGTTGGGACAGAAGGTAGTGCTCACTAAATTCATCAACTTCATACCTCTAAAAAATGATCCATTAATAAGGTTGATCAAGTCTTATTAACAACCACTTTCGATTAGCATGAAACCGAAGAACTTTCGTAAATCACTTAGTTACCTCAACGGGGATATGAATGTCCCCAACAATAAGCATTTCATATTTCTTTTTAATAGTAGGTAGAGGTAGTTGAAAACTTCCAATAGTGATTGTCGGAGATTTTTTAATAACATTAATACCATTCACTTGGAATTGTTTCTTCGGAAAGTGCACCGTATGCTCATTACCATTGATATGAAAAGTGACCTTGCTTTTATTGCAATCAATAACAGCCCCTGCAATATTCAAGAAGGGTCTACCAAGGATAATCGACATGTTGTCGTCCTCGGGCATCTCAAGTATAACAAAGTCAGTCAAAATAGTAACATTAGCAACAACAATGGACACATCCTCACAAATACCGATAGGTATGGCAGTTGATTTGTTAGCCATTTGCAAAGATATTTCAGTAAGTGTGAGTTTATTCAAATCAAGTCTTTTATATAAAGAGAAAGGCATAACACTAACACCAGCTCCTAAATCACATAAAGCCGTTTTCACATAAGTTCTTTTGATGGAGCAAGGTATAGCTAGTATTCCCGAATCTCCAAGTTTTTTAGGTACTCCGTCCTTAAAAGTATAATTAGCAAGCATGGTGGATATTTTAGCTTCCGGTATTTTTCTCTTATTAGTGATGATGTCTTTCATGTACTTTGCATAAGGAGGTATTTTAAAGATATCAGTCAAGCGAGTACGCAAAAAGACTGGCCTCAGCATTTCAACAAAGCATTCAAATTCTTCATCATCAACATTATCTTTTTCATTATCACTGGGTGAATGTTCATTACCAGATTGAGTTTTAGCATTAGAAATAGAAACATCATTATCATTATCAGGAGGTTTTTCAATTTCAGATTCACTAGAAACATGCAAAGTCCTATCATTTTTCTTTTTCTTCTTGTTTTTAGAAGGACTAGGTGCGGTGGTATTGTTTCTTTGTGAACCCTATTCAATTATTTTTGGGTGTCCCTCAGGATAAAGAGGTTCCTGAATCATTTTACCTCCTCTAGTTGCAACTCTAACAACAAAGTCATGTATATTGTTATTCATTTCGTCAAGCAATTCTTTTTGAGATTTAGAAACTTGTTCTAACTGGGTTTGTACCATAGAAGCATGCTTTCCCACACCTCTAACATCATTTGAGATTCTAAATAAGAAGTCACTCAAGTGAGCAATCATATCAGAATTATATTTCAATTGTTTCATAACATTTGCATTGAAGTGATCTTGTTTTCTAATGTAATTCTCAAACTCATAAAGGCATTGGCTAGGGTGCATATTGTGAGGATTATCATTCTCATTGAATTTCATTAGAGACTTTACGTCTACCATCTTAGGCAGTGGTGGTGTATTAAGCCCATGTATTTCTTTAATAGGAGGTAAATTTTTGACATCCTCACCTTTAATACCTTTTTCCTTCATAGATTTCTTTGCCTCTTGCATATCTTCAGGACTGATATATAATATACCCCTCTTCTTCGAAGTGGGCTTAGGCGATGGTTGGGAAGAGTCCAGTCATCATAATTTTTCAATATGTTATCCAATAATTCTCCAGCTTTCCCAACAATTCGTTCCCTGAAAACACAACCAGCACAACTATCTAGGAAGTCCCTAGAAACATCAGTTAGTCCATTATAGAAGATATCAAGTATTTCATTTTTCTTAAGAGGATGATCAGGCAAAGCATTAAGTAATTGGCAAAGCCTCCCCCAAGCTTGTGGGAAACTCTCTTCTTCAATTTGCACAAAGTTAAATATTTCATGTAAGGCAGCTTGTTTCTTATGAGCAGAGAAATATTTTTCCAGAGAAGTAATAAATCATATCCTGGGGACTACGCACACAACCAGGAGCAAGAGTATTGTACCAAACTTTAGCATCACCCTTTAATGAGAACGGAAATAATTTGAGAATATAGTAATAGCAAGTTTTCTCATCATGAGTAAAGAGGATGTCTATGTCATTCAACTTAGTAAGATGTGCCACAATAGTTTCAGTTTCATAACCATGGAGAGGACCAGATTCAACCAAAGTAATTAACTCTGGGTCGACAGAGAATTCATAATCCTTATCATCAATAAAGATAGGTGAGGTAGCAAACTTAGGATCATATTGCATTCTAGCATTCAGAGATTTTTCTTTATACTTGCATAATAATTTCTCTAGATCATCTCTATCCTTACAAGCAAAAGAATATCTCTAGTTGTCTCCTCATTAATAGCATAACCCTTCGGTACCTTAGGCAATTCATATCTAGGAAGGCTAGTTCTAGCAGGTGTTTCAAGATTTTCAGTTTCAAGCTCATCATCAGATTCAACAATATCATGTTGTCTTACTCTACCAATTTGTTCATCAAGAAATTCACCTAGTGGCACATCATCATCATCAAGCACGGTACTAGCATCATCATAAGTATCATTCATAGCAGAAGTAGCATCATCAATAACTTGCAACATTGATACGTCTCCAACGTATCTACTTTTCCAAGCACTTTTGGCCTTGTTTTGGACTCTAACTTGCATGATTTGAATGGTCCTAACCCGGACTGACGCTGTTTTCAGCAGAATTGCCATGGTGTTATTTTTGTGCAGAAATAAAAGTTCTCGGAATGACCTGAAACTTCACGGAGAATATTTTTGGAATAAATAAAAAATACTGGCGAAAGAATCAACACCAGGGGGCCCACACCCTGTCAACGAGGGTAGAGGGTGCGCCCACCCCCCTGGTCCGCGCCCCCTGCCTCGTGGGCCCCCTGAGGCTCCGCCGACCTCAACTCCAACTCTATATCTTCACGTTCGGGGAGAAAAAAATCGGAGAGAAGGATCCATCGCTTTTTACGATACGGAGCCACCGCCAAGCCCTAATCTTTCTCGGGAGGGCTGATCTGGAGCCCGTTCGGGGCTCCGGAGAGGGGAATCCGTCGCCGTCGTCATCGTCAACCTTCCTCCATCACTAATTTCATGATGCTCACCGCCATGCGTGAGTAATTCCATCATAGGCTTGCTGGACGGTGATGGGTTGGATGAGATTTATCATGTAATCGAGTTAGTTTTGTTAGGGTTTGATCCCTGGTATCCATTATGTTCTGAGATTGATGTTGCTATGAATTTGCTATGCTTAATGCTTGTCACTAGGACCCGAGTGCCATGATTTCAGATCTGAACCTATTATATTTTCATGAATATATGTGAGTTCTTGATCCTATTCTGCAAGTCAATAGTCACCTACTATGTGTTATGATCCGGTAACCCCGAAGTGACAATAATCGGGACCACTCCCGGTGATGACCGTAGTTTGAGGAGTTCATGTATTCACTAAGTGTTAATGCTTTGGTCCGGTACTCTATTAAAAGGAGGCCTTAATATCCCTTAGTTTCCAATAGGACCCCGCTGCCACGAGAGGGCAGGACAAAAGATGTCATGCAAGTTCTTTTCCATAAGCACATATGACTATATTCGAAATACATGCCTACGTTACATTGATGAACTTGAGCTAGTTCTGTGTCACCCTATGTTATAACTATTGCACGAGGAATCACATCCGACATAATTATCCATCACTGATCCAATGCCTACGAGCTTTTCACATATTGATCTTTGCTTAGTTACTTTTCCGTTGCCACTGTTACAATTACTACAAAACTGCTACTATTACTCTTGCCACCGTTACCGTTACTTCCATACTACTTTGCTACTAAATACTTTGCTGCAGATATTAAGTTTCCCAGGTGTGGTTGAATTGACAACTCAACTGCTAATACTTGAGAATATTCTTTGTCTCCCCTTGTGTCGAATCAATAAATTTGGCTTGAATACTCTACCCTAGAAAACTGTTGCGATCCCTATACTTGTGGGTTATCAAGACTATTTTCTGGCGCCGTTGCCGGGGAGCATAGCTCTATTCTTTGAGTCACTTGGGAGTTATATCTGTTGATCACTATGAGGAACTTGAAAGACGAAAAAACCAAGATTTATCCCTCAACTACGAGGGAAGGTAAGGAACTGCCATCTAGCTCTGCACTTGATTCACCTTCTGTTTTGAGTAAACTTGCGACACCTGAACCTACTCCTGCTATTGATTCTGATAGGTCGCATGTTATTGATGATGCCACTTCTGCTATGCATGATACTTATGATGAAACTACTTCTATGCTTGATAATACTGTGCCATTAGGTGAATTTCTTGATGAACAACTTGCTAGGGTTAGAGAGAATGAAATTATTGAAACTGATAATATTGATGAAAGTGATGATGAAGATTCTCCCCCTAGATATGAATTGCCTGATGTACCTGAGGGTTATGCTATGGATGAAGAAACTGCTAGAGACTTCTTTGCTTGCAAGGATAGATATGATCTTAAGAAACTGTTATCTAAGCTGAAAGAAAAGTCTTTGAATACTAGAATGAAACATGGCCCTGCTTTTGCTACTTCACCAATCTGTATTTCTGATAAGGATTATGATTTCTCTCTCGACCCTGAGTTAATTACTTTTGTTGAATCTGATCCTTTTTATGGCTATGAATCTGAAACTGTTGTGGCACATCTTACTAAATTAAATGATATAGCCACCCTATTCACCCATGAGGAAAAACTTCGTTACTACTATATCCTTAAGCTATTTCCGTTCTCGTTAAAGGGTGATGCTAAAACATGGTTTAATTCTCTTGATCCTGGTTGTGTGCGTAGTCCCCAGGATATGATTTATTACTTGTCTGCTAAATATTTCCCCGCTCATAAGAAACAGGCTGCCTTAAGGGAAATATATAATTTTGTGCAAATTGAAGAAGAGAGTCTCCCACAAGCTTGGGGAGGCTTCTCCAATTACTTAATGCTTTGCTTGATCATCCTCTCAAGAAAAATGAAATACTTGATATCTTTTATAATGGACTAACTGATGCTTCCAGAGACCACCTGGACAGTTGTGCTGGTTGTGTTTTTAGGGAAAGAACTGTTGATCAAGCTGAATTGCTATTGAATAATATGTTGAGTAATGATAATAATTGGACACTTCCTGAACCAACTCCTAAACCAACTCTGAAGAAAAGGGGTATTCTATTTCTCAGTCCTGAAGATATGCAAGAGGAAAAGAAATCTATGAAAGAAAAGGGTATTGAAGCTGAAGATGTTAAGAATTTACCACCTATTGAAGAAATACATGGTCTTGATAACCCGACACAGGTAGTAAAGGTAAATTCTCTCTATAGGTTTGATGAAGGTGATATTCCTCGTTATAAGTCTGCTAGCCAATGCTTAGATGAGTTTGATAATTTTATTTTTAAACAAGAAAACTTCAATGCTTATGTTGGTAGACAATTGAAACATAATGCTTATATGATTGAACACTTGAGTGATTATATGTCTAGAGTTAAAGGTGAACTTAAACTTATTAGTGAACATGCTTCTATGGTTACCACTCAAGTAGAACAAGTGCTTGAAGCTCAGAATGATTTGCTCAATGAATTAAATAATAAGAAAAATGATAATGTTGTTAGAGTTATGACTAGAGCGGGTAAAATGACTCAGGAACCTTTGTATCCTGAGGGCCACCCTAAGAGAATTGAGCAAGATTCCCAGAGAACTAATGTTGATGCACCTAGTCCTTCTAAAAGGAAGAAAAAGAAAAATGATAGGACTTTGCATGCTTCTAGTGAACCTGTTTTTGACACACCTGAAAATCCCAATGATATTTCTATTTCTAATGCTGAAACACAATCTGGTAATGAACATGAACCTAGTGATACTGTTAATGATGACGTTCATGATGATGCTCAACCTAGCAATGACAATGATGTAGAGATTGAACTTGTTGTTGATCTTGATAACCCACAATCAAAGAATCAACATTATGATAAGAGAGACTTTGTTGCTAGGAAGCACGGTAAGGAAACAGAACCATGGGTTTAGAAACCCATGTCGTTCCCTCCTAAACCATCCAAGAAAAAGGATGATGAGGATTTTGAGCGCTTTACTGAAATCATTAGACCTATCTTTTTGCGTATGTGTTTGACTGATATGCTTAAAATGAATCCTTATGCTAAGTATATGAAAGATATTGATACAAATAAAAGAAAGATACCGGAAGCTGAAATTTCCACCATGCTTGCCAATTATACTTTTAAAGGTGGAATACCTAAGAAACTAGGAGATCCAGGAGTACCAACTATACCATGCTCCATTAAAAGAAACTATGTTAAAACTGCTTTATGTGATCTTGGAGCCGGTGTTAGTGTTATGCCTCTCTCTTTATATCGTAGACTTGATTTGAATAAGTTGACACCTACTGAAATATCTTTGCAAATGGCCGATAAATCAACTGTTATACTTGTCGGTATTTGTGAGGATGTGCCTGTTGTGGTTGCAAACGTTACTATTTTAACGGACTTTGTTATTCTTGATATTCCCGCGGACGATAGTATGTCTATTATTCTTGGTAGACCCTTTTTGAATACTTTAGGGGCTATTATTGATTGCAACCAAGGCAATGTCACTTTTCATGTTAATGGTAATGAGCATACGATACACTTTCCGAGGAAACAACCTCAAGTCCACAGTATCAATTCTATTGGAAAAATTCCAACGATTACTATTGGAGGTTTTGAATTTCCTCTTCCTACTGTCAAGAAAAATATGATATTCTTATTATTGGGGACGTGCATATCCCCGTTTAGGTAACTTAGTGTTATTCGAAAATTCTCCGGTTTCATGCAATTCGAAAAGAGTTTGTTAACAAGACTTGATCAACCTTGTTAGTGGATTCCTTTTGATGAGCATGAGATGGATGAAGTTAGAAAGCACAACTCTCCGTACCCTCCTTTTACTTTCTGTTATTTAGATTAAATAAAGCAAAAATAGTATTTTCTGTCTGTTTTCTGAATTATCCTTGCAATAAAAAATACCCCGAAAATAAAAGTTCTCCAAATGTCCCAAAAATGAAATATGATTTTTTGTAGAATATTTAAGAATATCTAGCACTGAGAACACACCAGGGGGAGCCACCACCTGGCCACGAGGGCACAGGGCGCGCCCATCCCCTGGGGCGCGCCCCCTGCCTTGTGGGCCCCACGTGGACCCCCTCCACTTATTCCTGCACCCACTCACTTCGTCTTCCTCCAGAAAAAATCCTCCCATAGCTCAAACTCGTGTTCTAGCTCATCTTGCTGCCATTTTTGATCTCCTTGCTCAAAGCTCCATTCACAAAACTGTTTTGGGGGATTGTTCTTCGGTATGTGACTCCTCCAATGGTCCAATTAGTTTTTGTTCTAGTGCTTTATTTATTGCAAATTTTTGTTGCTTAGGTGACCCTGTTCTTGAGCTTGCATGTCAAATTTATATGGTCCCAAGTAGTTATAATGCATGATATAGCCTCTAGGCACTTGTGGGAGTAGTTGCTATCAATCTTGTTGAGTTTGGTTCACTTTTATTTTGAGTCACTAAAAATTTCAGAAATTTTTCAGAGGAAGAAATATGTTTAGGAAAATGTTCCAAGGTGGTTCCTCAAGGAAGCAAGGACCCAGGCTCGCGATACGTGAGCCGGACAATGAACTACCAAGGGAAGCTCAATTGTGGCCTTGTGAATGGCCGTCAGAGGAGTTTATGGTCGGAGCAGGTATCAAGGATGAATTTGACGCGTATGTGTGTAATGCTGATCTTGAGGGCTTCGTGTCAGATAAGTGCCCGCAATACCATTACCTAACTGATTCCTTTGTGACAAGGTTTAAATTTACATCCTCACGCAATTCTCACACTGTTTTATTTGATCTTTATGATAAATCATATACCATGGATTTAGAAGATTTTAATATTGCTTATAAACTCCCGCAGTGGGGCAATGTTAGTGAACCTCACAAATCTGAATATAAAGACTTTCTTGCTAGTATCACTGTGGGGGAATCTAGAGAAATCACACAAGCTACCATAGGGAGCATTCATTTTCCTTCCATACATTATTTCGCTCTCTTTATAGGTAGATGCATTAACGGTAAAGATGAAGCTTGTCACATGTGCGTTCCGGATCTTTGTGTCCTCAAGAGTGTCGTATTAGGAGATAAACAATATAATTTGGGGGCCACTGTTGCACGAAGGTTGCATCTTAACGGTTTAAGTGGAGACTTGTTTGGTGGAATTTATGCAACTCGTGTAGCTAATTATCTTGATGTACCCATACATGCAAATCACATGGAATTGCCTCCTGCTTATCTAGATTATAATGCTATGATTCGCCATCAGTTTGTTGAGAGGAATGAACAGTCCCTCCAGTACCGACTAATCTTTGACATACGTCGCACTGTCCATAGTGCTCTCCCTACTCCTACTTTCTTTGACTTTCAGGCAAAAAGGAGATATGTTATAACCAGAGAGGAGGCGAACGAGTACGAAAGGAGGACGGACGCAGCTCGCCTCCAAGCTGCAGCTTGTTAGGCAGTAGCCGCTGCATCTCAGTACGACCCCAATTACAACTTTGGATATCCGCCAGGCTAGCCGTGGCCCTAGACCAACTTAGGTCAAAAGCCTAAGCTTGGGGGAGTATGTATTTCTCATCGACATTACATTCATGTTCACACACTCATGCCAGTTGTCATTGCTCATACTTTTTCATTGTACTATCCATGCTAGTTTATTTTCTGTTTTAAGCCTTCTTCTGTGTGTTTGAAAAACCTTAAGAAAAAAAATTAGTTGTAGTTTTTAGCTAGTTTACTTTCCATGCCTGTAGTAGTAATAATTAAAAGAAAACCCAAAATGATTTCTCGTTCTTCTTTTGCTTGTTGGGAGCTTTCCCATGTAAATAGTTTTATTTCCTTTCTTTTCTTTGGGGGTCGAGAGGAGAAGACCATGATGAAAATGTTGAGTGGCTCTTATATGCATTATTCTTGATTTAACCAAGAGCCCATATTACCTTGTCTTCTCCCTTGTATTGAATGCTTGCAGATTCTAGCTTAGTCCAATGCACATGCACTATTATTATTATCCACACCGTTCGGTCGTGCAAGTGAAAGGCAATAATGACGATATATGATGGACTGATTGAGATGAGAGAAGCTGGTATGAACTCGACCTATCTTGTTTTTGTAAATATGATTAGTTCATCGTTCCTGATTCAGCCTATTATGAATGAAACATGTTTGCAATGACAATTAGAGATTATAGTTGCTCATGCCATGCTTAATTTGCTAGGAGTTTATAATGGTTTACCTTGCGTGCCAACATGCTATTAAAATGGTTGTGATGTGGTATGATAGGGTGGTATCCTCCTTTGAACGATTCGAGTGGCTCGACTTGGCACATTTTCACACATGTAGTTGAAACAAAATCAACATAGCCTCCACGATATTTATGTTCACGGTGAATTATATCCTACTCATGCTTGCACTTAGTGTTGATTAATTTTAATGCATGTTCATGACTGTTGTCGCTCTCTAGTTGGTTGCTTCCCAGTCTCTTTCTAGCCTTCACTTGTACTAAGTGGGAATACTGCTTGTGCATCCATTTCCATAAACCCCAAAGTTATTCCATATGAGTCCACCATACCTTCCTATATGCGGTATCTACCTGCCGTTCCAAGTAAATTTGTATGTGCCAAACTCTAAACCTTCAAATGAAATTGTGTTTTGTATGCTCGAATAGCTCATGTATCAACCAGGGTTGTCTATATCTTCCATGCTAGGTGGGTTATTCTCACGAGGAGTGGACTCCGCTCCTCACTCATGAGAAAATGGCCGGTAACCGGGATGCCCAGTCCCATGCTCAGACCAAATTAAAATAATTGCAAACAAAACTCCCCCAGGACTGTTGTTAGTTGGAGGCACCCGTTGTTTCAGGCAAGCCATGGATTGATGCTTGTTGGTGGTGGGGGAGTATAAACTTTACCATTCTTCTTGGGAACCGCCTATAATGTGTGTAGCATGGAAGATATCGAGATCTCTCGGTTGTTATGTTGACAATAAAAGTATGCCGCTCAAAATATTATTTATCTCTATTTCAAAACTCGAGCTCTGGCACCTCTACAAATCCCTAGTTCCCTCTGCGAAGGGCCTATCTATTTACTTTTATGTTGAGTCATCATCCTCTTATTAAAAGGCACCAGTTGGAGAGCACCGCTGTCATTTGCATGCATTACTATTAATTTACATTGAGTATGACTGGATATGTTTTACCATGAATTACAATGTTTAGTCAGTCCTTGGTCTTTAAAGGTGCTCTGCATTTATGTTTTGCGATCTCACAAAGGGCTAGCGGTAATTTATGTTAGGAAAAGTAATATGATAATTTTGATAATAGTGACAGCAGCAATGGTAATGATAACAGTGATAGCGGTAATTTTGTAGCAAGTGCAATAGTAATGATAGCAGTAGTAACTTAGCAGAAACAATAGAGGATAAATTCGTAGGCATTGGATCGGTAATTTATTGGATGATATTCATCATGTGATAGTCATAACCTAGGGCGATACGACACTAGCTCCAGTTCATAAATATAATGTAGGCATGTATTCCGTAAATAGTCATACGTGCTTATGGAAAGAACTTGCATGACATCTTTTGTCCTACCCTCACGTGGCAGCGGGGTCCATTGGAAACTAAGGGATATTAAGGCCTCCTTTTAATAGAGAACCGGAACAAAGCATTAACACATGGTGAATACATGAACTCCTCAAGCTACGTTCATCACCGGGAGTGGTCTCGATTATTGTCATTCCGGGGTTGCCAGATCATAACACGTAGTAGGTGACTATAACTTGCAAGATCAGATCTAGAACGTGGATATAATGATGATAACATAAACGGTTCAGATCTGAAATCATGGCACCCGGGCCCAAAGTGACAAGAATTAAGCATGGCAAAGTCATAGCAACATCAATCTCAGAACATAGTGGATACTAGGGATCAAGCCCTAACAAAACTAACTAGATTACATGATGAATCTCATCCAACTCCTCACCGACCAGCAAGCCTACGAAGGAATTACTCACTCTCGGTGGGAAGCATCATGGAATTGGCGGTGGAGAAGGGTTGGTGATGACGAAGAACGAAGATCCCCCTCTCCGGAGCCCCAAACGGAGTCCAGATCTGGCCTCACGGCCCGATGAAGAACAGAGGTGACGGCGGCTCCGTCTCGTGGAACACGATATTTCTTTCTCCCTGATTTTTTCTGGAAGAATAGGATTTTATAGAGTCGGTTTTAGGGTCTGCGGGGCCACCACGCGGGGACAACCCACCTGGGTGCACCTGCGAGCCTGGGGTGCAGGCGCGCCCTGGTGGGTTGTGCGCACCCAGGTGCCCCCCCTCAGGTGGCTCTTGGCTCCAGAAATTCTCTTTTATTGGGTAAAAATTCCTCGCAAAGTTTTGTTCCATTCCGAGAACTTTTATTTCTACACAAAAACAACACCATGGTAGTTCTGCTGAAAACAGCGTCAGTCCGGGGTTAGTTTCATTCAAATCATGCAAATTAGAGTCCAAAACAAGAGGAAAAGCGTTAGGAAAAGTAGATACATTGGAGACGTATTAGTGAAGACGGCGGTGTGGGAATGGAGGTGGCGCGGAAGACGAGGGGAACGTCGGGGCAGCTCCTTGGAGGTGGAGGACGGGGTGGCTGAACCGGTGGGACAACAAGATCGCCGACTGATTCTCATCCGGTGTGGTGGATGAGGGACGTCAAGGTGTAGCTGTGGACGACGTCGTCGGGGAAGAGGCTCCGGCTGGGTGGCAGACGGAGTAGGGTGTGGGGCTTCACGGGTTTTCGTGGCCTCGGTGTACGAATGGTTGGGCGGATGGGATTGGAGGGGGAATCATGGCTTAGGGACGCGCTTGTCCGAAATGTGGGGTGAGTTACGAAAGTACCCCCACCGATTTGATCTAGGCGGTTCTTTCGGTTCAGGAGTATCACGGGCATTTTGCATGTCGGGATTTCGCAGGAGGTGGGAGTTTTCGCGCGCGTTGTAATTTTGGGATAGCAAGGCGCGGGTTGAGATGGAGGGAGTTTTCGGAGCACAACAAGACAAAGATATATCTTAAATATTTCGGGGTAACAAGGCGCGGGTTGAAATTTCCGGACAAGCCTAACGTGTATTGTACCAAATCAATTCACACTTCCCTCGATGAAAAAACAAAAAGAAATCAATTCGCACCACACAAGAGAGTCTAGTCCCGTGTACTGTACCAAATCAATTGGCACTACAAATGCCATTCAAAACTTTGAATTCATGTTATGTTCAATTAAAATATTTCGCTACGTGTATAATGCATGCAACTGCTACTCAAATGAACGTTTTAGTGCATTCCAAACGTATATACTACCCCTTCAATATGAACTAAATTTGAATTCGTTTCTCTATTTGAATAAGATCTACAATCATGATTGTTGTCAAGTTAAACCATTTGAATTCATTTCTCTATTTTAATACGATCTACAATCACCATTATTGTCAAGTTAAACCATCGTTTGTATATTATCTTCACATCACACCACATGATTACTGTCGTGTTAGATATGAACTATGTGACTATACGAACTCGAACTCGAATCCACTTTATGTTGATTTCAAATCGCAGGGCATTTCAAGCTCTAGATAGATCTTCATAATCTAAACCATGTCTCATATGTATAATGTGTTTTTCACATAATGTATGGTGCCCCACCCCCTACGCCTACAAGTATTTAGATGTGAGTTGCAAACACCACACATTTTCACAAATTCAAATAAAATGTGAGATTGTTTGATATATAGTATGGTTTAGATTGTTCGAGATTTAGTTGTGAGTTGCAAACACCGCACATTATCACAAATTCAAATAAAATGTGAGTTTGTTTGATGTGTAGTATGGTTTAGATTGTTCGGTATTTAGCTGTGAGTTGCAAACGCCACGCATTATCACATTATGGTATAACATGTCCAAAACCACACCACGTGTATCACCGCTATATTCATGCATGCATATGTTTATAACACTGTGATCTCCTATTCAAATATATGAATCCACTTTCATATCGAATTATGATCTTTGTTAGTCTCTTACACCCACACAATCCTCTAACCTTTGTAGCTAGCACTAACTTTCTCTCGTGCATGCACACGCCCTCCCCGCCCTCCCCCTCCCTCAGCATTCTATCCATCACATGCTTTCATTTTTTTCTTTAGGTCGTTCTCCCACGGTCTCCACAACTCGTTTCCGACACACACCGATCGATAAACCTCTCCAGCGATGTCTGCCTACCGCATAGACACGCACCTTCCATCTCATCCTTCCTGTGTCCATGCTTCGTGTCTCTCATATGGCCCCACACACGTGTAAACTCCCGCCCCTCTTTTCATCGATCTCACAATCGCACACTCCTCCCCCTATCTAGCTAGTAGGCCTCTCGCACCACCTCCTAGCTCCATTCTCTCTGTCTATCCATCTCGCTGGGCCTTATTTGCCTCTAACAAATGGATGTACACCAACCAATCTCCCGCTATGCATATAGCTACCTAGGTCGCTATAACTCATTTTCCCCATGCGTCGATTGATCTACCTCATTAGTTATGTCTCTCCCTTCCTCCGACACACAATAATTGATCTTCCAATCTAGTTAGGTCTGCTTACCAAACACATGCCCCCCTTCATCATCCATGCATGCCTCCCGACACATCTATCACGCACACGCACACACAGAAACACATCCCCACTCCTATTGATAATATTGCAGTTCTACCCTCAGTTTGTCTAGTAGGCCTCTCCCACCATCTTCGAGAAGCAACTTCACCACCCATCCAGCACTCTACCCCTCTCCCCCCTCTCTCTCTCTCTCTCTCTCTCTCTGTCCCAATCTATTTCTCGTCCTTCACTTATGTATGGATGTCGACCGATCTCCCTCAAGACATAGCTGGGTCTCTCCTTCTCAACACATATACGAGTCGATCTACCTCTCTAGTTAGGTCTCTGCCTCCCCCTCCCCCCTAACACACCAATACATCGAGCGCTCTAGTCATGTCTCCCTGCCACACACAAACTTGCCCTGTGCCCTCTGACGTTCCGGTAGGTTAGTCGCCCTATATCTTTGACTTGCACACACACAATTTCGATGGCTCTCTTCATCGATCTCGGACCCACCCACTTGATCTTCTCTTTGACTCTATCGATATCTATGACCCCTCCCTCTCTTCTCGTGGATCGCCCCCTCTATATATGATATAGATAGGTCTTTATTTCACACACATTGCATGTGTCTAATTTTTGTTTGAGATATCATCGACACATATTCCCACAAATACATTCACAAAATCACCCCCAACAAAAAACACTCACGAATGCACACGCAATCTGTCTAGGTTTGTATCTCTCTCACACATACCCACGTAGGTGGGGGACGTGCACGAAGAGAAGAGGTGCACGCACGGCGCACGTACTCCCGTCTCTTTCCCAACCACACCCGCGCAGGTACACGGTGGAGCTCATTTCTGTACGAAAAGGCAACCCACATGGTAATTTGACACGTGTACTGGTTGTCCCCTTGATGGAGGATCCTGTACCACGGGTGAAAAAACAAATTGTGACTTGACGCGTTATGTTAAAAAGAGGCAAACCATGTGGGGCCTACCTTAGAGGCAAGGCTCTATACACTGGAGATGCTCTATACGTATTACTACTTTTGATGTGTCCCGTCAACTCGCAGAACGAGGAGAAGCTTGCTTAGTACGTCGTCTCCCCCGCCCACGGGCGCGGTGGCTCGTAGAGTCGCGGGACCAGGAGAAGCTTGCTTACTACGCCTATGCCCGCTCCCTCGCCCACGCGCGCGGTGGCTCGCAGGACGAGGAGAAAATTTTACTACTCCCTCTGCTACTCCTCATCCCTACCTTGGTTAGAGAGATTATCATATTGTTTGAAATATATGTCTTTTATATATTTCAATATGAACTACTAGTACATACTCCAAACACTGATGTATATAGACATATTTTAGAGTGTAGATTCACTCATTTTGCTCCGTATGTAGTCCATATTGAAACGGACATACTAGTACGCACTCTCCCTCGCCCCTCGACCCTTTCCCACATGGTGGACGTGCATCAATTCATTCGGTCTCAAATAGCTAGAATGATATAGTGTAGTACCATTATTGCTCGACTTCCCGAAGAGGCGAAGAGCCAAGCGCAAGGTTAATATTTTTGAGATGCCAAGCGCAAGGTTTATAGGAGAACGAGTAGTAGTAGTACTAGTAGTACGAGTATTAATGTAGATTCATTGAACATTGATGTATATAGACATATTTTAGAGTGTAGATTCACTCATTTTGCTCCGTATGTAGTCCATATTGAAACGAACATACTAGTACGCACTCTCCCTCGCCCCTCGACCCTCGCTCGACCCTCGCCCACGTGGTGGACGTGCATCAATTCATTCGGTCTCAAATAGCTAGAACAATATAGTGTAGTACCATTATTGCTCGACTTCCCGAAGAGGCGAAGAGCCAAGCGCAAGGTTAATATTTTTGAGATGCCAAGCGCAAGATTTATAGGAGAACGAGTAGTAGTAGTACTAGTAGTACGAGTACTATCATAGATGGCACGATTCAGAGTGGTGGGCAGGGGGCCTAATTCGGAGCTGCTTAGTCTTAAACCCCATGAAGAAGTCCCATCAAAAGGAATAGCCATCCTCTACATGTGCTCCTATTTAAAATGAGTAAATGAGACAAAAAGAGAAAGAGACAAAGTAAAAAACATCACCAGCCTTAGAGCCAGCCCTATTGTATCAATGAATGGTATTTCTACGTGGTGATTGACATGGCTATATTATTAACCATGCTGCGGAGGTAGAAGCTGATTTTTATTTTTTTGCGGAGGTAGCAGCGGATGGATATTCAACGAGGAGTGAAATGATGGCTGCTTCCTCGGTCAAACATAGAGAAAGGCGGGCCTCGTGATTTGATGGCTTATTAGTCATTATTACTGCCTATACTCTTTGCCCATATAATAACCACGTGGTAGAGTAGTGGGCTATACGTCAAAGGGTTGCAAACTTCATTTCTTCGGAACGTTCAACGTCGCCAGCAAATTAAAGCCTGGTTAGGGTTTAGGGTTCAAGGGCTAGGGACTGCATGGATCGTTTTTCTTTAGTTGTCTCTGTTCCAAAATAAGTGTCAACTTTAGTAGTAGTACAACTTTGTACTAAAGTTTGCATAAAGTTGAGACACTTATTTTGGAATGGAGGGAGTACATATTGGCTATGATCTGTCAATCATTGAGATGCAATAGCATGCATGTTAGTCCCCTTTGTATTTTGATGAAATGTTGCAACGGGGCAACCTTGGACGCAAGATACATGAAACAGAAGATGGAAGCTTCATAGCATTGTACAAATTTATCTTGCTGAGAAATTACAGTAGGTACTATACTACTATGTAAAGAGTTAGGTGTCGCACGGTGTCCAGAAAATATGGTGATAGTGTGAGCTGGGCCATGTAATCACTGAGCTTGTGTGTTTTCACTGCTTTCGCACTCCTCCGGTGTAAGAATGGAGAAAATTGTAATCTACCTCCTTTCGCCGAAATGCGGGACATCCAGCAGCCGTACCACCTCAGTAATAATGACCAATGAGCCGTCAAATCACATAGACCCATGAGTAAGTTGGACGGACGAAGCAACCATCACTCTGGAATCCACTTCTCCCTTCAACGCAGGCGCCAGTGAGAGGTCGCGTCCGCTCTGCCCGGGCATGAATGTGGCACCGATTCTCTGGAGCGGTGCTGATCGTTTCGGGCGGGAAGCACGCGCGGACGATGGAGGGGCTTTGGGTGGGCTAGGCTGGTCAGGAGCGGGCGTGGTAGCTATCCTGACCGGACGCCTAGAAACGAGAGGATGCACCGACTCTCACGGCTAAATCGTACACTACACACCATCTCTCTGTAGGAGTAGGTCGATGTGTCGCTCTCTATAACACACCCATGCTGTTAAAACACACACACAGGTTCATAGAATAGGAATATCGTGCGAGTGGGAAGCCACAGGAAGTGATATAAATGGAGTACGTACAAGAAGGGAAGAGGTGACGAATATTCCATCAAACCTGGACTGAGGAGTAGTACTCCCTCCGTCTAGGTGTTAAGTCATCTTACGAAAATTAGATATTCCTAAAATGTTTAGGCGTCGTCCATTAACTTCGCATCTCAATCCCCTCCTAGCCTCGTTGCTAGCGAGCGTTGTTACTCACTCTGCCTTGTTATTTCCCCCGAAAAACCCAATGCATGGAGCGCAACTACGCGTTGATCAGTCAAGGAACCAAAGTCAGCTTGCATGCGAGTTAATACGTGGCCCTGCATGGTAGCTAAAACGACATCTTTTAATTGTTATGATTAATTATTGCGTTTAGAGACAGAAATCAGGGCTTTGATTGGAGGAAGGACCGGTCAAGTTTCCCCTTCTCCTCCAATCTTCTTGCGCCTTGGTCCCGCTGCACCTTCTAACGTGACTTACACCTAGACGGAGGGAGTAGTACGAGATACGGTGACACACTGACTTAGGTCGAATACAAGTGCCCAAAATTATTGGAAGAGAGCAAAGTGTCCAAACTAAATAATTAAAATTGAATTTCTCGTTTTTTTCGAAACGGAGGCAAAAGATTTGCCTCATCCAATAAATAAGAGGAGAATAGAGTTTCACAGTTTGCAAGTGACCCAACAAATAAACGACATGGGAATTACTCCCAATACGCCCTAGTTTCTTAGCACCCGCTGTAACCCTCAGTACATACGGCGGCACACTGACTTAGGCCGAATACAAGTGCCCAAAATATTTAAATTTGGAGGATGGTGCAGCCCACCTTTCCGATATTTTGACCGTGTGTGGTTCAGTTGTTGTCCACTTCGAAGGGTCGTGTACCACACATGAACGTTAGTACGTGCGACCAGGAGGCGTGCAACGTTAATTGTGAGTTGATTCCTTCGATCGTTAAATTTTCTTCACGTATTAGCATTGCCCTAGTATTTTTCTTCACTGTTTAAATAAAGAGTTTCGTTTCATGCACAATTTAAAACGTTTTTTATGGAGAGACAAAGAAAACCACTCCATCTATATACGCTGCAGCCTCGACGCTTGTTTTCTAGGGTTTGCTCTCTTCACACACTCTCTCCACTATATATATACACGCTGGAGCCTCAACGCTTGTAGTTGATCTCTTCACACTCTCTCACCCTCTCTAGATCTAAAAAAGACTTCATTGGCCTCTCTCTCTCTCTCTCCCCCTCACTGCTAGTCAAAGAGCCGGCAGGATCCGTCCGCCGGGAAGGGAAGGAGGCTTAACGCTGTCGCCGTCGGCGAGGGAGGGAATCCAGTACCGGCGCAACTGTTCTCTTTCACCTAGCGGCGGTGCGGGAGGGCCTCTGACCCCTTCTTCCTTGCTGTCGTACATAGTGTGGGCAGATCGGCCTTTGGCTGACCACTGAGCCACACCCCGAGAACCTTAAGGTATAATTTACTTATTCCACATGCATTGCTCTAGCTGCATGTGGGCTTTTTCCGCTTCTGCACTCGAATCTAGGTGTTGGATCAAACAGGAAAGTAGTGGAGAAAGTTGTATAACATGAATCTAGGACGTGGTTCAAAAAGGAAAGGAAGGGGGGAAAGTAGTACAGACTGGCTATCCAGCACCTACGTTGGTCGAAAAGGGAAAACGATGACAAACACAGTACACACATCTGTAACGAACTGATCTTTCTGTTTTGGGGGACAAGGCTGTAGAGTTTGAGCATGACTAGATTTGCTGCCCTCACATAGGGACAGGTGTCTAAAGATAACAAAACTGGGACCAACACAAATATGCTCCTTGGTTGTTTGTTCTTTGTTGCAACTGACCACCCCTTTATACATCGGTAGACGCACATGGTGCTGGTGCATCCACTGTCCCGTACAACTCTTTAGCTGTTGTTAATCTAAGGCCCTGTTTGGTTAAAAAGTCCTTGGACTTTTTTTAGTCCCAACTAAAAAGTCCCTAGTTCCTACCTGTTTGGTTCCAGGGACTAAACATGGACTAGAGGTTATTAAATGACATGCTAAAATACCATGTTACCCTAGTAATGAACTAATAGAGATAAGGTGCGATGCGGGGCAGGGGCAACTGTTGGAAAAAGTCCCGAAAAGACTCTCCCTCAGGGTATTCTTTCTTTACTCCCAAATGCCCACTTTTAGTTCCTAAAAGTCCCTCCTGTTTTGTTTAGATGGGACTAAAAGGGACTTTTAGTCCCTACACCAAAAAGTCCCTGTATACAAACACCCTCTAATAATGCCGCTGGAAAATTGAAGCAATGCCACAGTTAAAAGCAAATAACATGTTTAACAAATTTTATTGTTAATATAAGCTCTCTGTTAATATGAACCACTGTTTGAGAAATGCTACGGTATTGCTTTCTTTCCCATTTAGATAAGTTAGATGCTTCCTTTTGTGGGCTTCTGTGTCATCCACCATTATTGACCAGTAGTTCTTTCCTTTGCACCTCTGTGTAAACAGGGTTATCCAGTTCACCTCGTTTCTATTGCGACCTTTTGTTGCACTTCACAAAACACTTCCGTTTAAAGAGTGTTTTGTGCAGTTCAACCAAAATGTCACACCGACAATGTTGTTTGATTACTTGATCTTAGTGGAACTGCACAAGAGGAGATCTCACTTCCTATCCGTGTCGGCAAATTTGTTTCAGATCTTCTGCTTGTGAGTTTTTTGAATTCTGCGTCATGAGAGGTCAGTACTAGCCTTCTTTCACATGATTGTGCAGTGTGCTTTCATATGTTGTGCTACTTATATGGTAGTGTTGCTTGATTTTTGTGAACTGCAAAATGGAGACAAGACTTCCAATCTGTATGTGCACCGTAATATCCCATTGAGGTAAGATAATGATATTTCACAACTGTTGGCCTGTATTTTGCCACTGTCATCAGAAAATTAATGTCGTTGTTTAGTGCTATACTTGTGCTCCCTAATTGACATGCCAAATCTTACATTGAAGACGAAGCTTGTCTGTTATTGAACCAAGAACAAGCGGAATAAAAACAAAAATCAACTCCCGGTGTTGTAATGAAGCACTGGAACTGTGATGACACAAGTAATGATATAGTTTTGCATCTTAATTTATTGCTATGGCTGGAACGATCAGTTGCTTTGCCACTGATTTGATGCCACTCTTAATGTAATATGTAATTATCTATACTTATGAAAACAGGGATCTACTTTGAAGATAACATATATTTTAGTGGAATTGCACAAGAAGATGTTGGAAACATTAAACTAATCGAGGAGTATATAGTAAGCATGGCAACCACAGTAGATAACAACAGATGGTTCTAGAGAAGTGCTTCATCTGTATGCTCTACACAATAAGCCTCCTGACAAAGGTTGGTATTGGCCCACGGATTTCATCCATATGATTGAGCTTTGTCATCTCTATTGGTGTTGTGCTACTGTTTAGATACTGTTATGAGAAAGTGGTATTTGTCCTTGAGAAGTGCTTCATCTGTGTTGTTTTAATTATTAACTTTCCTTTTTTTGAGCAAACAGGGATGCAACATTTAGTATTCTCTTGCCTTTGCACAACAGGATCATCCTCTTCATATCAGAAGGAAGCAGTTGAAGCATCGTTACATTACTGCCCACAAGAACAAACTAACTTTAGCTCAGAAGGACTCACGGATCTCCATCTTTGTTGCTGCGATGGCCAATACAATGTTGTTTTAGGATTATTTCCGGTGAGTTCCATTTTTTAATGTGTGCTCTGCATGGATCATGTAGGTTGCATGTTTAAACTGTCAAGTCATAGCACAGGTTGCTTTATACTAATCACTTTTTTTGTATTTATGCAAACAGGGGTGCTCAGCTTGATTTCAATGGGAATCATTCATTTCCACCACAAGAAAGGAGGTGCCGATATGTTCAAGGTGTTGCAACATATAAAAGGCGAAATCATACAAGCTACGCGCGAATTTGGTTGATTTTGGTGGAACTGCACAAAAAGAACAACTCGTTTATTTAGCACGAGGTGCCATGTCAATGTCCGAACTGATGGCAAACCCTGCCCATTCCACAATCATAGGCATTTGATATTTTGGAATGGGAAAACCTTGTCAAAGTTTGCTCATTGATGTACGCAAAACAACACACATTTGACATTTTGGAAAGGGACAACCTTGTCAAATTTTGCTCATTGATGTTGTCGGTGGAAACGACACCTATGGGATCACTGGGATCCCTTCTATGGTTGGCGGCCGCGGGGTCGTGCAAAGAGCAGGTCTAGGAGCCAGCACAAAGATCGCTTACCCAGGTTCGGGCCGCGAGGATGCGTAAAACCCTAGTCCTGCTTTCGTGTGTATTTGAGTGTTCTCGAGTTCTTGAACTAGCTACGGTCCATCTCTAGTCCAAAAGATCCGAATCCTTCTCTTGGATGCCTTGGGCCTCCTTTTATAGACAAAAGGGGTTGCCACAGTGGCACACAGGAGGTGGAAAGGTGTACAGTACACAAGCTTATCGCCTGTCATTACGGGACAAGGCGCATTAAATGCGCTTATTAGGTGTCCCGTTGCTTTATCGGGGACGGCAACGACGCATGTCTCGTCCGTTGCCGCTCCGCCTTGCTCTGACACGCGTCCAGGCCAACGATGCATGCAGCGCCATGTAGGCTAGCAGGCTGCTGAGATGGCGTGGTGGTAGGGCCTTCATGAAGATCTGCATGCCACCACGCAGGTGCTTGCCGAGTTGGCCTTGGAAGCCGCACGTTGCCATGTAGGTGCCTGCCCAGCTGGTTGGGCTGCAGCTGTATGGGAACACAGTGGAGTTTTGGCAGACGTGGGTCTGGCTGTGGCCTCGCAGGTGTCCTCGGCAAGGGCCTTGCCGAGGCCCCGACAAGAGTCTTGTCGTGGCGTTGCGGTTGTCCCCGGCAAGGATCTTCCCGGGGGTCTCCTGGATTTCCTCGGCAAGGATCTCGCCAAGGATCGTCGTCTTCTGGTCCTCATCTGATCTTGTGCGTTTATGATCTTGACGAAGATCTGCATGCCACCACGGAGGTGCCTCCCGAGCCTTGGTTCCAATGTGGTTGTTGGCGTTCTGGAACCCTTGGGCTCAAGGGTGGCTCGCTCTGCTGGCGTTGGGCAAGTTGCCCAGGCAAGGCTCTTGCCGGGGCCGCGGAGGCCGCCCCCATCAAGGGTCTTGCCGGGGGAGTCTGCCTAACCCTCTTTCTCTTTGTGTCTCTGGTCTTGGCGTTGTTTTGCCCATCTTGTGCTTCTGTTCCCTCCCTTTGCCCTGCTAAGTATGGCCGCAGGCGCGGCTCTGACTGCCCGTGCACAAGTAGAGGGGTAAAAAGGAGAGCCCCTACTTTTGTACACCAACAGGAGCCCCCGGGCCCAGGCCACACATCGACCGCTATCCAGCATGCATCTAGAGTATTAAGTTCATAAGAATGGAGTAACGCTTTAAGCAAGATGACAAGATGTAGAGGGATAAACTCATGCAATATGATATAAACCCCATCTTTTTATCCTCGATGGCAACAATACAACACGTGTCGTTTCCCCTACTGTCACTGGGATCAAGCATCGCAAGATTGAACCCAAAGCTAAGCACTTCTCCCATTGCAATAAAGATCAATCTAGTAGGCCAAACCAAACTGATAATTCGAAGAGACTTGCAAAGATAACCAATCATACATAAAAGAATTCAGAGAAGATTCAAATATTGTTCATAGATAATCTTGATCATAAACCTAAAATTCATCGGATCTCGACAAACACACCGCAAAAGAAGATTACATCGAATAGATCTCCAAGAGAATCGAGGAGAACTTTGTATTGAGATCCAAAGAGAGAGAAGAGGCCATCTAGCTAATAACTATGGACCCGAAGGTCTGAGGTAAACTACTCACACATCATCGGAGAGGCTATGGTGTCGATGTAGAAGCCCTCCGTGATCAGTGCCCCCTCCGACGGAGCGTCGGAAAATGCCCCAAGATGGGATCTCACGGGTACAGAAGGTTGCAGCGGTGGAATTAGGTTTTTGTGGTGCTCCTCGATGGTTTGGGGGTACGTAGGTATATATAGGAGGAAGAAGTAGGTCGGTGGAGCCACGAGGGTGGAGGGCGTGCCCAGGGGGGTAGGCGCGCCCCCTGCCTCGTGGCCTCCTTGGTGATTTCTTGACGTCCACTCCAAGTCCTCTAGATCACATTTGTTCCAAAAATAACTCTCCCGAAGGTTTCATTCCGTTTGGACTCCGTTTGATATTCCTTTTCTGCGAAACACTGAAAAAAGCAAAAAAACCCAGCAATTTGGGCTGGCCCTCCGGTTAATAGGTTAGTCCCAAAAATAATATAAAAGTGTATAAATAAGCCCATTAAACATCCAAAATAGAATATATAATATCATGGAGCAATCAAAAATTATAGATACGTTGGAGACGTATCAAGCATCCCCAAGCTTAATTTCTACTCGTCCTCGAGTAGGTAAATGATAAAAACAGAATTTTTGATGTGGAATGCTACTTAGCATATTCTTCAATGTATTTCTCTTTATTGTGGCATGAATGTTCAGATCCGAAAGATTCAAAATAAATTTTTTATATTAACATGAAAATAATAATACTTCAAGCATACTAAGAAAGCAATCATGTCTTCTCAAAATAACATGGCCAAAGAAAGTTATCCCTACAAAATCATATAGTCTGGCTATGCTCTATCTTCACCACAAGAAGTATTTAAATCATGCACAACTATAACATCCCAAATTTTCAATTTGGAATGTTATACATTAGATCATCATGCATAACATATTTTATTGCATTTTGTTTTGCGATCCTATAAATTCTATGCAACTCAAGGACCCACGGAGAGAGTTGGGGATTTCGTTATTTTCATATTTGGGTTTTCTCAAATTTTGAAAATAGGATCAATTGTTTTAATTATTTTTCTCTCCGAAAAATGTTTCACATTTAAAATATATGAGAGGGGATAATATGACTTCTCCAAAAATAATGAAATATCGGAGGAAAAATATTAAAAACAAATATTTGATTTTGTTTGGATTTTATTTGAATTAGGAAAAATACGCGTTTTTCAAAATTGCATTTTAGGACGAAATAAATGTTCATCTTGTCCGGCTTATTTTTAGAGGACGGGGAAATTTTATTTTGGGATTTTGGAGTCCGTTTAGTATTTCTTTTCTTACTTTTTCTGCACGTCTGATTTAAAAAAAAAGAACCGACTCGGGCCGCCGTGGGCGACCCGGACTCTGCCTCGCCCCGGGCTTTATAAGCCGCCCCGCCGCCAACCCACCCCAGCCCACGCCGCCCCTAACCCTAACCCTAGCCCCGCTGCCCGCCGCCATCGCGTGCCGCCGTCGCCCGAGCCGCCGCCGCCACCCGCCGGAGCCCCGCCGCCGTCCGCCGCCACCCGCCGGAGCCCCGCCACCCCTCGCCGGACCCCGTCCCGCCAGAGGTAGCCACCCGCCGCTGCCGGCGGTTTTCTTTAGAGAACCGCCCGGTTTTTTTATAAAAACCGTGGTTTGTTTTTTTATAGATCGGTTTAGTTTTTTTCCGGTTTATTTATTTTGCGGATGTTCGTCCGTACGTTCGTTTTAACGAACGGCTTTCGTCGTTTAACCGCAGACAGCGAACGTTCGTTCGTTAGCCTGTTCGTCAGTTTTTCTTTTTCTCGGATTTTCCGCGATAATTTTCGATCGCGATTCCTGATCCGATTTTCGTTCTAGTATAACTTTTCGCTCATTTATCGGAATGAGGCGATTCAAGCGCCTAGAGTTTCATCTCGAAACCCTCTTTCTGTTTAACCAAGTTAGACAAGTTTTTGCTACTGTAAAATTTGACTTAGGTCCAGATTAGTAAACGAAGCTTGTCTCTTTCGCCGTTTGAGTTTCGTTGCTTCGTTCGATTTGATTCTTTTTGCAAACCGGAGTTCTTAAGTTGAACTTTCTGGTTAGATCTCTTATTTTGAGTTTTACCTGTGCACCCTTGCTTGATTGCTTATGTATGTATTGTTTGTTTGCGATAGAGTACCCGGAGTGCGAAGCGTGCTACTACGAGTCTCTAGGTTTCACGGATCATCAGTAAGGCAAGTAACACTTTGATCATACCTCTTTACCACCTAGTTTTATTGCATTAGATCAACCCTCAAACTATTGCATGGTTAGGAACTGTTTAACATGTGGGTTTTGGGAAGTAGATGAGGTAGTACCTATTGCCCTGTTTATTATCAAACCTTTGGGAGTTACTTCTACGTTTCTTATATTGCTATGCTATGCTCGTAGACGTGGATTGGGTGAGTGTATTCCATGATAGATGTGAGATTGTTAATTAATGGTTCAACTTAAGGTGGTTACTTTAATTCACATCTGGGTGGATTGAGGCACCTGGGGAACCCAGTGTTGCCTGTATTTTTGGATATCCCGGAGTACCCGTGAGATTATCCTATGGACCGCCACCCAGGCTCAAAGGGATTATGAGATTATTCATGCTAGAAACTTCCGTGTGCAGCCACAAGCCATGATGGGCTCTGGCATAGTTGAGTTTGTTGTGTGACCTCTTTCAGTGGTGGGCTAGCAGATGTAGAGGGAAAGTAGGTGTAATTGTCCACCCAGAGTAAAGAGTTAATACTTCTGAAAGACTGTGTCTCGGTCATCCGTTTCTCAAACACCTTGTAGTGCGAGAAATGCAACGGAGGCGATCGAGTCTTGTGGGGAAAAGTGCGCAAACCTCTGCAGAGTGTACAAACTAATCATGGTTAGCCGTGTCCCCGGTTATGGACTTCTTGAGTATCTAGTTCTTGGATTATCATGTGAATCTCATCATCATGTTACTTAATTTAATTTGATTGGGTTAATCACGTTCTTAATTGGGATTGAGTTGGAGGTACCTTCTCAATGTTTAACAACCACCATGATAGTTAAAAAAAATTATTCCTTTGTGGTAGGGAAAAATTGGCTTTTCGCAAAAACTGTAACCATAGAGCTTTCCACCAGCCAAATATGCATATAGTGATAGCATTACTCTGTTCATTACCCTATGTGTTACATTGCCAGCATATTCCATGTGCTGACCCATTTTCGGGCTGCAACGTTCATGTTGTAGACTTTTCAGGCCTCCGGTATCACAGCCGAGACAGCGACCGGTTCTCCACCCATACGGGGATGGATGCCTCAGCTGCATACATCACTGCACTTCCACTTGACACCTATTTAAACGGCTCGTCTCGCCGCTACCTTATCCTATTTCCATACTTCTGTCGCTCCATCCCCGTATGGGTGGAGAACCCGTCGTTGTCTCGGTTGTGATATCGGAGACTCATAAGGATCTACTTTGTGAAGATCCCATTGTATTCCAGAAGCTCGTAACATCGGTTCCGATAAGCCCCAATTTACTGCTTCTTTTCCGCTAATAAAACCTCGAATGGCAAGTGCTCTTCCTTGTTTAGATCCTATTTCAATCGGAACTTTCCGCGTCGATCCTTTTTTATTATGTCTTGTTTTTACTCCTATATTGGGAGTTACTCTTCCCCGCCTACCTTTACTTTATTTTGAATCTTTTTTTCTTCTTAATCTTTCTATTTAGAATTCAGTTAACGACGAGATTTAGTATCCTTTCTTGCATTTTCATAACTCGTGAAATGCCGAGTAGGCACGAATTCCCCCAATTTGCGACCGCGGTTTGACTCCGTTGATGGTATACGGAACTTCCTTCCTGCGAAAGGTCGAGTTCGTAAATCAAGCTTGTAGAAAAAGCGAGTACCGGTATTTGATGGTGATGGTGAGGATGACTAACCTCGCTCTTGCAACTAATACTAATATAGTTGTAGAAAGAGTACCTCTTTTTGCCTGGACTTCAAGCAGTTTAGCTTTAACAACATAGCCGAGGTTGAATCTAAAGGATCTAGTGCTGGATAAATACCCTTGGAAGCTAATCCTCTGGAAAGTACGGTAGTAGCATCCAAAGCTAAACAAAAGGCAAGGGTTCTTGGAATAAGAACCGCTTGATAATCATTTATTGAATCAGTGTAATGACTCGACAAAATCGAGAGAAAAAAAGTTGTCTTTTGGGCAAACAAAATTGGAAGGAAGAAAATAAGGTACGAGGGCTTCTTATTCCACAAGAACGAAAGCACCTTTTCATTCTTTCGTATACTAGGGGTTTTTACTTGGAAAAGACAATGTTCCATACTAAAGGATTCGGGTCCATAACCACGACCCCTACGATCCAACCAATTGGGAGAGAATCAATAGACTCCTTTTCGAGATAGCGAGAATTAGGATTCTTGATCCCTCTCAATCTCTCTTTCAATTCGAGGCGGGACGTGAAGTCAACCAAGTACATGTGTGTTCATAGTGTCCCCGGCACCTTCCTCCTAGCTGAGAGTCATAACAAGGTAGCCGTACTGGAAGGTGCGGCTGGATCACCTCCTTTTCAGGGAGAGCTAATGCTTATGCTTATTGGGTATTTTGGTTTGACACTTCTTCACGCCCAAAAAGAAGGCAACTACGTCTGAGCTAAACTTGGGGGGACAACCAGACCAACCAGTAGGCTTTCCTTCCGAAGTTTCCTCCCCGTGATCGCCCTCTAACGATCAAAATAAGGTAAAGCTTGAAGATAAGTTTTGTACTCGATTAATTTCTCAGTCCCTCTAGTCGGGTGGGTGCCGGCCGGCCGACCCTAGTTCGGGACTTACGGGGCTCGAACCCGCAGCTTCCGCCTTGACCCGTGCTGGATGTCACTTTTCCCCCAGGCAAGTTACCTTATATTTATAACGCTTTGGTAGTCCAGAGTAGAGACACTGCCGACTATCCATATCCTATGTACCTAACCCTTCTAGGGGATTCTGTGTCAGAAAGCGCGAATATTTATTTCATTCCATTAAAAATAAGAAGCCAATTCTGTCGTATGATGCGGAAGTCTCACGTACGGTTCCCTGAGAAGGGAGTGGCTACCCACTAGAGCTTCGACCAACTACCACCGGTCAATTCCGCTTTGGGCTCTTATTTGACTTTTTCACTATTTTGAAATAAGAAAAAGATCCAAATCTAAAATGCAAAGGTCGTCTTATTCAAAACCTCAATCATCACATCCCAACTTTTTCTCTCTCGATTTTGTCGAGTCATTACACTGATTCAATAAATGATTATCAAGCGGTTCTTATTCGAAGAACCCTTGCCTTTTGTTTAGCTTGAGGCGGCGAGCGAAATGGGAGCAACCTAAACCGTGAAAACGGGGTTGTGGGAGAGCAATACAAGCGTTGTGCTGCTAGGCGACTGCAGAGACTACAAGCCGACGCCGGAAGCGACTCGCTTCTATTCTCGATTGGCGACGAGTAAGGTGCCATAGGTCATGGTCTTATACTCAGTGATGCCGTTGGAGTTGACGGACTCACTTTATCTTCCTAGCCTTCCGCTGTTATCGTTTTTAGATGGCCTTAAGCCATATTTATTGTAATAAGTTCTCTCTTGAGACTATTCGATGTAATAAGTGTGTGATTGCTACTCTGTTATAAATCCTTCAAGTACTGTGTGTGTCAGCATTACCGATCCAGGGATGACACTAATGCAAAGAGACTAGACTGTTTGAGGTCTGGTCGCTACAAGATGGTAGCAGAGCACACGCTGACTGTAGGACACGACCACTAAGCTAAAGCCCTAGATCACTACTCTCTTCTCATTTCTGACTCCTCTCCTTTTTTCCACTCTTTTAGGATGGCGGATGCAAGGAACAAGTTCGCGCAACCGGATGAGGATACACCTTTTGGACGACACTTGAAGGAAGTTACTAGGTACCTGAACATCGGAATACCAAGCTTCACCGGGACCTACAACGCCACACTACCAGAAGTGGAGCGCTGGATGATTCAAGTTCAAGTTCCAGGAAGGACGTTCATGCCAGTCACTGAGCCCATAGAGTTTTCCTTTGATGCACCAACCTGGAGTCTAGGAAAGAGCATGGCAGCCCACATCACCATGGGACGCATTGGAGAAGTGTACCACAATGATCTCAAGGATACTATCTACCAGATTTGTGGGCGCCGAGACGAGCAATGGGAGATAATCAGCACCAGGAAGGATAGATCTATTGCAGCTTTCATTCAGGAGTTAAACCAGCACATTCATCGCCAGGAGAACCAGATGTGCGCAGACATGATAGATCTGAAGAAGGCAAAGACTAGGATCATGGAACTGGAGGAAGAACTCAAGGCTACACGCGAGGATTATGAGGAGGAAATCGCAACATTCTTGGAGAAGAATGACGACCTGATAAAGAAGCTAGGAGTTTTCATGGGAGACCCTGCGCCAGGAGGAGAAGATGATGATTCTACTTGCCCGGAGAACTACATCATCATCGACGACACCGACTCGGACCCCAGTGATGATGATTGGGAGGATGAAGCCGGAGCAGATATCATGGAATCTTCGACCGATCAATTTTTCTAGTAGACCACCAAATTAGTAGTAGTATTCCACCATGTATATAGTATAGTCCAAGCACTTTGTAACGATAGTTAGATCGATTGTATGCCTTGTTTGAATTGATTGGAGTGATATGATTGTGTTTGTCTCATGTGCATATGGGTAGTGTTTTCCCTCTAGATCTCATTCTATCTTATTTTCTCATCTTTTCTGAACCCATTAGATGCCTCCGAGACGCGACACCGGATTTGTTTTCCCACCGGAGATCACTCAGTTGATTCAGCAGCAGAATGCCCTGATGCAAGTACTAGTTCAGAACCAAGGCAACAACAACAACAACAACACCAACAACAACAACCCACCACCACCACCTGTTGATCACTTAGCCCGTTTTCTTAGGCTGAATCCGCCGGTGTTCTCCAGCAGCACCGAGCTGATTGTTGCAGATGATTGGCTCCGCAAGGTTGGAAGGGAGCTGACCACTGCAGGATGCACAGATGTGGAGAGAGTGCGTTTTGCCGCACATCAGCTTGATGGACCCGCAGCATCATGCTGGGAGAATTACACAGCCACTCACCCCATTGACACCGTCACATGGGACCAGTTTCAGCAAGCTTTCCGTACTGCCCACGTTTCAGCAGGAGCTATGGCCATGAAGAAGTGTGAGTTTCGCAACTTATGCCAAGGAGGACGTACCGTTGGCCAATACGTGGAGGATTTCAGTAAGTTAGAACGTTATGCCCCAGATGACGTTGCTACAGATGCAGCTAACCAGGAGAAGTTTCTGGAAGGACTGAATGATGAGTTGAGCATGCAATTGATGGTGGCAACTTTTAACAACTACCAGGAGTTGGTAGACAGAGCTCTCATGATTGAAGGGAAGCAGCAGCAGATTGAGAACCGTAAGAGGAAGTATGGACAAGGAAAGTACAGTACATGAGCTCATCAAAAACCTCGTTTTACCCCGAACTCGGGAGGACACCTTCAGCATATCCATGGAGGTCACAATCACAATGGAGGGAGCTCGCACAATCATAGTGGCCCCAAGAATGGCAATGGGAACGGAGGAAGCAACAGACAGAACCGTACCAACCCATCAACCCCAGCCAAGAGGGATCTGAGCCATATTACTTGTTTTAAGTGCCAGAAGACTGGACATTATGCAACTGAATGTCCGGAAGCTAAGAATGGAAATGGCAATGGAAGCTCGGGGAAGAAGCCGAACCCTTTCAACAGGGGACAGGTGAACCACGTTAACGTGGAGGAGGTTGAAGCACAGCCTGATGCAGTAATAGGTAAGTTTTTGGTTAAGTCATTTACTGCAATCGTTCTTTTTGATACTGGTGCATCACATTCATACATATCAAGGGGATTTGTGGATAAGTATAAGTTACCCACCAAAGTTTCTAGAACGCCTATGTTAGTAACCTCGCCAGGAGCAGAGTATATGGCAAGCCAAGGATGTTTTCAGATGCCATTGGCCATAGGTAGGCATGTTTTCCCCTCAGACCTAATAGTTTTGGAGTCGCAAGGTTTGGATGTGATTTTGGGAATGGATTGGCTATCGATGTATGGAGGAAACATCGATTGCGCCAGTAAGACGATCTTGCTTACTACCCCAGAAGGAAGAAGGATTAAGTATGTATCCCGGCATGTGCCGAAGAGGACTCAAGTGAATTCCTTATCAGGAGTTGTACAGGAGGAAGTGCCAGTGGTGAAGGATTTCCCTGACGTATTTCCAGAGGAGTTGCCAGGCATGCCACCGGATAGAGACATTGAGTTTTTGATTGAGCTTTTGCCAGGCACAGGGCCAATATCTAAGAGACCGTACAGGATGCCCGCTAAGGATTTGGAAGAAATTAAGAAGCAGATTAAGGAGTTACTGGATAAAGGATATATTCGCCCAAGTTCGTCACCTTGGGGATCACCCGTACTTCTAGTGGAGAAGAAAGATGGATCGTTGAGGATGGTTGTTGATTATCGTGGATTGAATGAAGTAACAATCAAGAACAAGTACCCACTGCCGATGATCAATGATCTGTTTGACCGACTACAAGGAGCTAAAGTATTTTCCAAGATTGATTTGCGATCAGGATACCACCAGTTGAAGATTCGAGAGCAGGATATACCCAAGACAGCTTTTACCACAAGGTATGGGCTATATGAGTACACCGTTATGTCATTTGGCCTGACTAACGCACCTGCCTATTTCATGAACATGATGAACAAAGTGTTTATGGAGTTTTTGGATAAGTTCGTCGTAGTGTTCATTGATGATATTCTAGTCTATTCGAAGAATGAAGAAGAGCATAAGGAGCATTTGCGTTTGGTACTTGGAAAGCTCAGAGAACATCAGTTATATGCCAAGTTCAGCAAGTGCGAGTTTTGGTTAAAGGAAGTTGGATTCCTTGGACATGTTATATCCGGAGAAGGAATAGCAGTAGATCCCACCAAGGTTAACACTGTGACAAATTAGGAGTCACCCACGACAGTTGGAGAGATCCGGAGTTTTCTTGGAATCGCAGGATACTACCGGAGATTCATTGAGAATTTCTCGAAGATTGCAAAACCTATGACCGAGTTGTTGAAGAAGGACACCAAATTAATTGGACTAAGGAATGTGAGGCTAGTTTCCAGGAGTTGAAGAACGTTTGGTTATAGCGCCAGTGTTGATTCTGCCAGATCAACGCAAGGATTATGAAGTATATTGCGACGCTTCTCGTCGAGGACTTGGAGCCGTACTTATGCAGGAGGGAAGAGTTGTTTCATATGCCTCACGACAGCTTAAACCCCATGAGTTGAATTATGCTACACATGATTTGGAGTTAGCAGCCGTAGTGCATGCGTTGAAGACGTGGAGACATTTTCTCATCGGAAACCATTGTGAGGTGTACACGGATCACAAGAGTTTGAAGTACATTTTCACACAGAAGGAGTTGAATCTCAGGCAAAGGAGATGGTTGGAGCTCATTAAGGATTATGATATGAGATTGCAATATCACCCAGAGAAGGCTAACATAGTAGCTGATGCGTTGAGCCGCAAGAGCCATGTCAACACACTCATGACCGGAGAGTTACCCAAGGAGTTAACCGAAGATCTTCGTGAACTATGTTTGGAAATAGTTCCAAGAGGCTTTGTAGCAGCATTGGAGATTAAGTCTACTTTGATGGATAAGATCAGAGAAGCTTAGAAAACAGACAAGGAAATTGCTGAGATAAAGGAAAGGATGAGTAAAGGAAAAAAGCCAAGGGATTTCGTGAGGATGAGCACGATACCTTATGGTTTGAGGACCGCGTTTATGTGCCCAATGATCCGGAGATCAGGAAGTTGATCTTGCAAGAGGCCCATGATTCGCCGTATTCGATTCACCCAGGAAATACCAAGATGTACCTGGATTTAAAGGACAGTTTCTGGTGGACCGGAATGAAGAAGGATATTGCGGAGTATGTAGCAGTTTGTGATGTATGTCAGAGAGTGAAGGCAGAGCATCAGAAGCCAGCAGGATTGCTACAACCATTGCCGATACCCGAATGGAAGTGGGATAAGCTAGGCATGGATTTTATCACGGGATTGCCCAGGACTCGTTCAGGCTATGACTCGATATGGGTTGTAGTCGATCGTTTGACGAAGGTAGCTCATTTCATCCCAGTAAAGACCACTTATACCAGTGCTAAGTTGGCAAAGATATACATGACCAGGATCGTATGTCTGCATGAAGGTCCGAGGACCATTGTATCAGATAGAGGAACCCAGTTTACTTCAAAGTTTTGGAATCAGTTGCATGAAACTTTGGGTACCAGGCTAGAGTTCAGTACAGCCTTTCATCCACAGACAGACGGACAGACCGAGAGAGTAAATCAGATTTTGGAGGACATGCTGAGAGCTTGTGCGCTTGATTATGGATCTAGTTGGGACGACAATTTGCCATATGCAGAGTTCTCTTACAACAACAGTTATCAATCCAGTTTGAAGATGGCCCCTTTCGAAGCTCTGTACGGAAGGAGGTGCAGGACACCGTTGTTGTGGGACGAAGTTGGAGACCGCCAGTTGTTTGGACCAGATTTGATTAAAGAGTCTGAACAGAAGGTGAAGTTGATTCGTGATAGGCTCAAGGTAACCCAGTCCAGGCAGAAGAGCTATGCAGATTCTAAATGCAAGGAGACAGTTTACGAAGTCGGAGACAAAGTTTATCTTCGAGTATCACCACTTCGAGGAGTGAAGCGTTTTGGAGTTAAGGGAAAGTTAGCGCCACGTTTTGTAGGACCATACAAAGTTTTGGAGCATATGGGAGAAGTTACTTACAAGTTGGAATTGCCCGAAGGATTGTCAGGAGTTCACGATGTGTTCCATGTTTCCCAGCTGAAGAAGTGCCACGCAGAGATGGCAGAGATACCACTGAGAGATACAGTGCCACTGGAAGCGATTCAGCTGGATAGCAATCTGACCTACGAGGAGAAACCAGTTAAGATTCTTGAGTTTGCCAGCCGAGTCACCCGCAGCAAGGTTATCAAGTTTTGCAAAGTTTAGTGGAGCCACCATACCGAGGATGAAGCCACCTGGGAGCGAGAGGAAGATCTACAGAAGGACCACCCTCACCTATTTTCTAGCCAACCCGAATCTCGAGGGCGAGATTCATCTTAAGGGGGGTAGGTTTGTAACATCCCAAATTTTCAATTTGGAATGTTATACATTAGATCATCATGCATAACATATTTTATTGTATTTTGTTTTGCGATCCTAGAAATTCTACGCAACTCAAGGACCCACGGAGAGAGTTGGGGATTTCGTTATTTTCATATTTGGGTTTTCTCAAATTTTGAAAATAGGATCAATTGTTTTAATTAATTTTCTCTCCGAAAAATGTTTCATATTTAAAATATATGAGAGGGGAAAATATGAGTTCTCCAAAAATAATGAAATATCGGAGGAAAAATATTCAAAACAAATATTTGATTTTATTTGGATTTTATTTGAATTAGGAAAAATACACGTTTTTCAAAATTGCATTTTAGGCCCAAATAAATGTTCATCTTGTCCCGCTTATTTTTACAGGATGGGGAAAATTTATTTCGGGATTTTGGAGTCCGTTTAGTATTTCTTTTCTTACTTTTTCTGCACGTCCGATTTAAAAAAACGAACCAACTCGGGCCGCCGTGGGCGACCCGGACTCTGCCTCGCCCCGGGCTTTGTAAGCCGCCCCGCCGCCAACCCACCCCAGCCCACGCCGCCCCTAACCCTAACCCTAGCCCCGCTGCCCGCCGCCGCCGCCGCCGTCGCGTGCCGCTGCCCGACGCCGCCGTCCGCCGTCGCCCGAGCCGCCGCCGACCGCCGCCACCCGCCGGAGCCCCGCCGCCGTCCGCCGCCCTCGCCGGACCCCGTCCTGCTGGAGGTAGCCACCCGCCGTCGCCGACGGTTTTCTTTAGAGAACCGCCCGGTTTTTTAATAAAAACTCCAGTTTGTTTTTTTATAGATCGGTTTAGTTTTTTTTCCGGTTTATTTATTTTGCGGATGTTCGTCCGTACATTCGTTTTAACGAACGGTTTTCGTCGTTTAACCGCAGACAGCGAACGTTCGTTCGTTAGCCTATTCTTCAGTTTTTCTTTTTCTCGTATTTTCCGCGATTATTTTCGATCGCGATTTCTGATCCGATTTTCGTTCTAGTATAACTTTTCGCTCGTTTATCGAAATTAGGCGATTCTAGCGCCTAGAGTTCCATCTCGAAACCCTCTTTTTGTTTAACCAACTTAAACAAGTTTTTGCTACTGTAAAATTTGACTTAGGTCCAGATTAGTAAACGAAGCTTGTTTCTTTCGCCGTTTGAGTTTCGTTGCTTCGTTCGATTTGATTCTTTTTGCAAACCGGAGTTCTTAAGTTGAAATTTCTAGGTAGATATCTTATTTTGAGTTTTACTCATGCACCCTTGCTTGATTGCTTATGTATGTATTGTTTGTTTGCGATATAGTACCCGGAGTGCGAAGCGTGCTACTACGAGTCTCTAGGTTTCACGCATCATCAGCAAGGCAAGTAACACTATGATCATACCTCTTTACCACCCATTTTTATTACATTAGATCAACCCTCAAACTATTGCATGGTTAGGAACTGTTTAACATGTGGGTTTTGGGAAGTAGATGAGGTAGTACCTACTGCCCTGTTTATTATCAAACCTTTGGGAGTTACTTCTACGTTTGCTTATATTGCTATGCTATGCTCGTAGACGTGGATTGGGTTGAGTGATTTCCATGACAGATGTGAGATTGTTAATTAATGGTTCAACTTAAGGTGGTTACTTTAATTCACATCTGGGTGGATTGAGGCACCTGGGGAACCCAGTGTTGCCTGTATTTTTGGATATCCCGGAGTACCCGTGAGATTATCCTATGGACCGCCACCCAGGCTCAAAGGGATCATGAGATTATTCATGCTAGAAACTTCCGTGTGCAGCCACAAGCTATTATGGGCTCTAGCATAGTTGAGTAGGTTACATGACCTCTTTGAAGTGGTGGGCTAGCAGATGTAGGGGAAAGTAGGTGTAACTGTCCACCCGGAGTAAAGAGTTATTGTTTCTGAAAGACTGTGTCTCGGTCATCCGTTTCTCAAACACCATGTAGTGCGAGAAATCAACGAAGGCGATCGAGTCTTGTGGGGAAAAGTGCGCAAACCTCTGCAGAGTGTACAAACTAATCATGGTTAGCCGTGTCCACAATTATGGACTTCTTGAGTATCTAGTTCTTGGATTATCATGTGAATCTCATCATCATGTTACTTAATTTAATTTGATTGGGTTAATCACGTTCTTAATTGGGATTGAGTTGGAGGTACCTTCTCAATGTTCAACAACCACCATGATAGTTAAATAAAATTTATTCCTTTGTGGTAGGGAAAACTTGGCTTTTCGCAAAAACTGTAACCATAGAGCTTTCCACCAGCCAAATATGCATATAGTGATAGCATTACTCTGTTCATTACCCTATGTGTTACATTGCCAGCATATTCCATGTGCTGACCCGTTTTTGGGCTGCAACGTTCATTACCCTATGTGTTACATTGCCATAGGTCGTGGTCTTATACTCAGTGATGCCGTTGGAGTTGATGGACTCACTTTATCTTCCAAGCCTTCCGCTCTTATCGTTTTTAGATGGCCTTAAGCCATACTTATTGTAATAAGTTCTCTCTTCAGACTATTCGATGTAATAAGTGTGTGATTGCTACTCTGTTATAAATCCTTCAAGTACTGTGCATGTCAGCATTACCGATCCAGGGATGACACTGATGCACAGAGACTAGACTGTTTGAGGTCTGGTCGCTACAACAACCCCGATGACAAGCCAAGCAATTGTTTCATACGTTTGATGTTCTCAAACTTTTTCGATCTTCTTTTACGCAATATATGAGCGTGAGCCATGGACATAGCACTATAGGTGGAATAGAATGATGGTTGTGGAGAAGACAAAAAGTAGAAGGTAGTCTCACATCAACTAGGCGTATCAACGGGCTATGGAGATGCCCATCAATAGATATCAATGTGAGTGAGTAGGGATTGCCATGCAACGGATGCACTAGAGCTATAGGTGTATGAAAGCTCAACAAAAGAAACTAAGTGGGTGTGCATCCAACTCGCTTGCTCACGAAGACCTAGGGCATTTTTGAGGAAGCCCATCATTGGAATATACAAGCCAAGTTCTATAATGTATAATTCCCACTAGTATATGAAAATGACAACATAGGAGACTCTCTATCATGAAGATCATGGTGCTACTTTGAAGCACAAGTGTGGAAAAAGGATAGTAACATTGTCCCTTCTCTCTTTTTCTCTCATTTTTTATTGGGCCTTCTCTCTCTCTTTTTTATGGCCTTTTTTTATTTAGTCCGGAATCTCATCCCGACTTGTGTGGGAATCATAGTCTCCATCATCCATTCCTCACATGGGACAATGCTCTAATAATAATGATCATCACACTTTTATTACTTACAACTGAAGAATTACAACTCAATACTTAGAACAAATTATGACTCTATGTGAATGCCTCTGGCGGTGTACCGGGATATGCAATGAATCAAGAGTGACATGTATGAAAGAATTATGAAGGTGGCTTTGCCACAAATACAATGTCAACTACATGATCATGCAAAGCAATATGACAATGATGAAGCGTGTCATAATAAATGGAACGGTGGTAAGTTGCATGGCAATATATCTCAGAATGGCTATGGAAATGCCATAATAGGTAGGTATGGTGGCTGTTTTGAGGAAGGTATATGGTGGGTATATGATACCGGTGAAGAGGTGCGCGGTATTAGAGAGGCTAGCAATGGTGGAAGGATGAGAGTGCGTATAATCCATGGACTCAACATTAGTCATAAAGAACTCACATACTTATTGCAAAAATCTATTAGTTATCGAAACGAAGTACTACGCGCATGCTCCTAGGGGGATAGATTGGTAGGAAAAAACCATCGCTCGTCCCCGTCTGCCACTCATAAGGAAGACAATCAATAAATAAATCATGCTCCGACTTCATCACATAACGGTTCACCATACGTGCATGCTATGGGAATCACAAACTTTAGAACAAGTATTTCTCAAATTCACAACAACTCAACTAGCATGACTCTAATATCACCATCTTCATATTTCAAAACAATTATCAAGTATCAAACTTCTCTTAGTATTCAATGCACTTTATAGTTTTTATCTTGGATGCCTATCATATTAGGACTAATTTATAACCAAAGAAAATTACCATGCTGTTCTAAGGAATCTCAAAATAATATAAGTGAAGCATGAGAGATCAGTTATTTCTATAAAATATAACCACCACCGTGCTCTAAAAGATATAAGTGAAGCACTAGAGCAAAATTGTTTAGCTCAAAAGATATAAGTGAAGCACATAGAGTATTCTAACAAATTCCGAATAATGTGTGTCTCTCTCAAAAGGTGTGTACAGCAAGGATGATTGTGGTGAACTAAAAAAACAAAGACTCAAATCATACAAGACGCTCCAAGCAAAACACATATCATTTGGTGAATAAAAATATAGCTCCAAGTAAAGTTACCGATGGACGAAGACAAAAGAGGGGATGCCTTCCGGGGCATCCCCAAGCTTAGGCTTTTGGGTTGTCCTTAGATTTTAACTTGGGGTGCCTTGGGCATCCCCAAGCTTAGGATCTTGCCACTCCTTGTTCCATAATCCATCAAATCTTTACCCAAAACTTGAAAACTTCACAACACAAAACTTAACAGAAAATCTCGTGAGCTCTGTTAGCGAAAGAAAACAAAACACCACTTCAAGGTACTGTAATGAACTCATTCTTTATTTACAGTGTGTTAAACCTAATGTATTCCAACTTCTCTATGGTTTATAAACTCTTTTACTAGCCATAGATTCGTTAAAATAAGCAAACAACACACGAAAAACAGAATCTGTCAAAAACAGAACAGTCTGTAGTAATCTGTAACTAGCACAAACTTCTGGAACTCCAAAAATTCTACCAAAATAGAAAGACCTAGATAATTTGTTTATTGATATACTGCAATTGGAATCATTATTTTATCACGTTCTGGTGATTTTTAACAATTGTTTTCGTGAACAGAAAGTTTCTGGAATTTTCAGCAATATCAAATAACTACCATCCAAGAAGATCCTATAGGTTTTACTTGGAACAAACACTAATTAAAACACAAAACCACATCTAAACAGAAGCTAGATGGGTTATTTATTCCTAAAAGGAACCAAAAAGCAGAAAAAAACTAAAATAAAATTGGGTTGCCTCCCAACAAGCGCTATCGTTTAACGCCCCTAGCTAGGCATAAAGGCAAGGATAGATCTAGGTATTGCCATCTTTGGTAGGCAATCCATAAGTAGCTCTCATAATAGATTCATAAGGTAATTTTATTTCGTTCTAGGAAAGTGTTCCATGCCTTTCCTTAACGGTAATTTGAATCTAATATTTCCTTCCTTCATATCAATAATTGCACCAATCGTTCTAAAGAAAGGTCTACCAAGAATAATAGGACATGAAGGATTGCAATCTATACCAAGGACAATGAAATCTACGGGCACATAATTCCTATTTGCAACAATAAGAACATCATTAATTCTTCCCATAGGTTTCTTAATGGTGGAATCCGCAAGGTGCAAGTTTAAAGAACAATCATCAAATTCACGGAAACCTAGCAAATCACACAAAGTTTTTGGGATCGTGGAAACACTAGCACCCAAATCACACAGAGCATAGCATTCATGATCTTTAATTTTAATTTTAATAGTAGGTTCCCACTCATCATAAAGTTTTCTAGGGATAGAAACTTCCAACTCAAGTTTTTCTTCATAAGATTGCATTAAAGCATCAACGATATGTTTAGTAAAAGCTTTATTTTGACTATAAGCATGAAGAGAATTTAACATGGATTGCAACAAGGAAATACAATATATCAAAGAGCAATTATAATAATTAAATTCCTTGAAATCCAGGATAGTGGGTTCATTGTTATCTAAAGTTTTAATCTCTTCAATCTCACTTCTACCAATTTTAGCGTCAAGATCTAAAAACTCCGAATTTTTTGACGCCTTCTAACTAAAACTCCAGTCCCATAATCATCAAGATTCATATTTAAAAACAAGGATTTAATAGGGGACACATCAATAACTTTTAGATCTTCATCTTTATTCTCATAAAAACGAGAAGAACACGCCTTCACAAAGCAATCTTTCTTAGCACGCATCCTAGCAGTTCTTTCTTTGCACTCATCAATGGAAATTCTCATGGCTTTGAGAGACTCATTGATGTCATGCTTAGGTGGAATAGGTCTAAGTTTCAAAGAATCAACATCAAGAGAAATTATATCCATGTTCCTAGCCAATTCATCAATCTTAGGCAATTTTTCTTCAAGCAAAGCATTGAAATTCTTTTGAGAAATCATAAATTCTTTAACACTAGTCTCAAAATCAGAGGGCATCTTATTAAAATTTCCATAAGAGTTGTTGTAGGAATTACCATAATTCTTAGAGGAATTACTAGGATACGGCCTAGGATTAAAGTTTCCTCTATATGCGTTGTTGCCAACATTATTCCTACCAACAAAATTCACATCCATAGATTCATTATTATTCTCAATCAAGGTAGACAAAGGCATATCATTAGGTTCCAAAGAAACACTCTTATTAGCAAACAATTTCATAAGTTCATCCATCTTTCCACTCAAAACATTAATTTCTTCAATCGCATGAACCTTTTTACTAGTAGATCTTTCAGTGTGACATTGAGAATAATTAACCATAATATTATCTAGGAGTTTAGTAGCTTCTCCTAAAGTGATTTCCATAAAAGTGCCTCCTGCGGCCGAATCTAAAAGATTTCTAGAAGCAAAATCCAATCCGGCATAAAAAATTTGTATAATCATCCATAAATTCAAACTATGAGTAGGGCAATTACGTATCATTAATTTCATCCTCTCCCAAGGTTGTGCAACATGTTCATGATCAAGTTGCTTAAAATTCATGATATCATTTCTAAGAGAGATGATCTTAGCGACAGGAAAATACTTAGAGATAAAAGCATCTTTGCACTTATTCCAAGAATCAATACTATTTTTAGGCAAAGACGAAAACCAAGTTTTAGCACGATCTCTAAGAGAAAACGGAAATAGTTTCAACTTAACAATATCATTATCCACATCTTTCTTCTTTTGCATATCACACAAATCTACAAAGCTATTTAGATGGGTAGCGGCATCTTCACTAGGAAGGCCAGCGGATTGATATTTCATGACAAGATTCAGCAAAGCAGCACTAATTTCACAAGATTCAGCATCGGTAAGAGGAGCAATCGGAGTGCTAAGAAAATCATTGTTGTTGGTATTGGCAAAGTCACACAATTTCGTATTATCTTGAGCCATCGTGACAAGCAAGCAATCCAACACACGAGCAACAAGAAGCAAGCGAAAAAGAGGCGAACGGAAAAGAGGGCGAATAAAATGGCAAGGGTGAAGTGGGGGAGAGGAAAACGAGAGGCAAATGGCAAATAATGTAATGCGAGGGATAAGAGTTTGTGATGGGTACTTGGTATGTCCAGACTTGTGCGTAGACTCCCCAGCAACGGCGCCAGAAATCCTTCTTGCTACCTCTTGAGCACAGCGTTGGTTTTCCCTTGAAGAGGAAAGGGTGATGCAGCAAAGTAGCGTAAGTATTTCCCTCAGTTTTTGAGAACCAAGGTATCAATCCAGTAGGAGGCCATGCTCAAGTCCCTTGTACCTACACAAACAAATAAGAATCTTGCAACCAATGCGATAAAGGGGTTGTCAATCCCTTCACGGCCACTTGCAACAGTGATATCTGATAGAGAAGATAAGATAATATTGTTGGTATTTTTATGATAAAGATTAAAAGTAAAGATTGCAAAATAAACAAAGATAAAAATAGCTTGTTGACGGGAGATTAATATGATGGAGAATAGACCCGGGGGCCATAGGTTTCACTAGTGGCTTCTCTCAAGATAGCATAAGTATTACGGTGGGTAAACAAATTACTGTCGAGCAATTAATAGAACTGAGCATAGTTATGAGAATATCTAGGTATGATCATGTATATAGGCATCACGTCCGTGACAAGTAGACCGACTCCCGCCTGCATCTACTACTATTACTCCACACATCGACCGCTATCCAGCATGCATCTAGAGTATTAAGTTCATAGGAACGGAGTAACACTTTAAGCAAGATGACATGATGTAGAGGGATAAACTCATGCAATATGATATAAACCCCATCTTTGTATCCTCGATGGCAACAATACAATATGTGTCGTTTCCCCTACTGTCACTGGGATCGAGCACCACAAGATTGAACCCAAAGCTAAGCACTTCTCCCATTGCAAGAAAGATAAATCTAGTAGGCCAAACCAAACTGATAATTCGAAGAGACTTGCAAAGATAACCAATCATACATAAAAGAATTCAGAGAAGATTTAAATATTGTTCATAGATAATCTTGATCATAAACCCAAAATTCATCGGATCTCGACAAACACACCGCAAAATAAGATTACATCGAATAGATCTCCAAGAGAATCGAGGAGAACTTTGTATTGAGATCCAAAGAGAGAGAAGAAGCCATCTAGCAAATAACTATGGACCCGAAGGTCTGAGGTAAACTACTCACACATCATCGGAGAGGCTATGGTGTTGATGTAGAAGCCCTCCGTGATCAATGCCCCTTCTGGCGGAGCGCTGGAAAAGGCCCCAAGATGGGATCTCACGGGTACAGAAGGTTGCGGCGATGGAATTAGGTTTTCGTGGTGCTCCTCGATGGTTTGGGGGTACGTAGGTATATATAGGAGGAAGAAGTAGGTCGGTGGAGCCACGAGGGTGGAGGGCGTGCCGAGGGGGGTAGGCGCGCCCCCTGCCTCGTGGCCTCCTCGGTGATTTCTTGATGTCCACTCCAAGTCCTCTGGATCACGTTTGTTCCCAAAATAACTCATCCGAAGGTTTCATTCCGTTTGGACTCCGTTTGATATTCCTTTTCCGCGAAACACTAAAATAGGCAAAAAAACAGCAATTTGGGCTGGGCCACCGGTTAATAGGTTAGTCCCAAAAATAATATAAAAGTGTATAAATAAGCCCATTAAACATCCAAAACAGAATATATAATAGCATGGAGCAATAAAAAATTATAGATATGTTGGAGACGTATCAAGCATCCCCAAGCTTAAATCCTGCTCGTCCTCGAGTAGGTAAATGAGAAAAACAATTTTTTTGATGTGGAATGCTACTTAGCATATTATTCAATGTATTTCTCTTTATTGTGGCATGAATGTTCAGATCTGAAAGATTCAAGATAAAAGTTTTATATTAACATGAAAATAATAATACTTCAAGCATACTAACAAAGCAATCATGTCTTCTCAAAATAACATGGCCAAAGAAAGTTATCCCTACAAAATCATATAGTCTGGCTATGCTCTATCTTCACCACACAAAGTATTTAAATCATGCACAACCCCGATGACAAGCCAAGCAATTGTTTCATACTTTTGATGTTCTCAAAGTTTTTCGATCTTCATGCAATATATGAGCGTGAGCCATGGACATAGCACTATAGGTGGAATAGAATGATGGTTGTGGAGAAGACAAAAAGGAGAAGATAGTCTCACATCAACTAGGCGTATCAATGGGCTATGGAGATGCCCATTAATAGATATCAATTTGAGTGAGTAGGGATTGCCATGCAACGGATGCACTAGAGCTATAGGTGTATGAAAGCTCAACAAAAGAAACTAAGTGGGTGTGCATCCAACTCGCTTGCTCACGAAGACCTAGGGCATTTTTGAGGAAGCCCATCATTGGAATATACAAGCCAAGTTCTATAATGTAAAATTCCCACTAGTAGATAAAAATGACAACATAGGAGACTCTCTATCATGAAGATCATGGTGCTACTTTGAAGCACAAGTGTGGAAAAAGGATAGTAACATTGTCCCTTCTCTCTTTTTCTCTCATTTTTTTATTGGGCCTTCTCCCTCTCTTTTTATGGCCTTTTTTATTTAGTCCAGAATCTCATCCCGACTTGTGGGGGAATCATAGTCTCCATCATCCTTTCCTCGCATGGGACAATGCTCTAATAATAATGACCATCACACTTTTATTACTTACAACTGAAGAATTACAACTCAATACTTAGAACAAATTATGACTCTATGTGAATGCCTCCGGCGGTGTACCGGGATATGCAATGAATCAAGAGTGACATGTATGAAAGAATTATGAAGGTGGCTTTGCCACAAATACAATGTCAACTACATGATCATGCAAAGCAATATGACAATGATGAAGCGTGTCATAATAAATGGAAATGTGGAAAGTTGCATGGCAACATATCTCGGAATGGCTATGGAAATGCCATAATAGGTAGGTATGGTGGCTGTTTTGAGGAAGGTATATGGTGGGTATATGATACCGGCGAAGAGGTGCGCGGTATTAGAGAGGCTAGCAATGGTGGAAGGATGAGAGTGCGTATAATCCATGGACTCAACATTAGTCATAAAGAACTCACATACTAATTGCAAAAATCTATTAGTTATCGAAATGAAGTACTACGCACATGCTCCTAGGGGGATAGATTGGTAGGAAAAAACATCGCTCGTCCCCGGCCGCCACTCATAAGGAAGACAATCAATAAATAAATCATGCTCCGACTTCATGACATAACGGTTCACCATACGTGCATGCTACGGGAATCACAAACTTTTAACACAAGTATTTCTCAAATTGACAACTACTCAACTAGCATGACTCTAATATCACCATCTTCATATTTCAAAACAATTATCAAGTATCAAACTTCTCTTAGTATTCAATGCACTTTATAGTTTTTATCTTGGATGCCTATCATATTAGGACTAATTTTATATCCAAAGCAAATTACCATGCTGTTCTAAGGACTCTCAAAATAATATAAGTGAAGCATGAGAGATCAATTATTTCTATAAAATATAACCACCACCGTGCTCTAAAAGATATAAGTGAAGCACTAGAGCAAAATTGTTTAGCTCAAAAGATATAAGTGAAGCACATAGAGTATTCTAACAAATTCCGAATAATGTGTGTCTCTCTCAAAAGGTGTGTACAGCAAGGATGATTGTGGTGAACTAAAAAAACAAAGACTCAAATCATACAAGACGCTCCAAGCAAAACACATATCATGTGGTGACTAAAAATATAGCTCCAAGTAAAGTTACCGATGGACGAAGACAAAAGAGGGGATGCCTTCCGGGGCATCCCCAAGCTTAGGCTTTTGGGTTGTCCTTAGATTTTACCTTGGGGTGCCTTGGGCATCCCCAAGCTTAGGCTCTTGCCACTCCTTGTTCCATAATCCATCGAATCTTTACCCAAAACTTGAAAACTTCACAACACAAAACTTAACATAAAATCTTGTGAGCTCCGTTAGTGAAAGAAAACAAAACACCACTTCAAGGTACTGTAATGAACTCATTCTTTATTTATATGGGTGTTAAACCTACTGTATTCCAACTTCTCTATGGTTTATAAACTCTTTTACTAGCCATAGATTCGTTAAAATAAGCAAACAACACACGAAAAACAGAATTTGTCAAAAACAGAACAGTCTGTAGTAATTTGTAACTAGAGCAAACTTATGGAACTCCAAAAATTCTACTAAACTAGGACGCCCTAGATAATTTGTTTATTGATCTACTGCAATTGGAATCAGTATTTTATCACGTTCTGGTGATTTTTAACAATTGTTTTCGTGAACAGAAAGTTTCTGGAATTTTCAGCAAGATCAAATAACTACCATCCAAGAAGATCCTATAGGTTTTACTTGGCACAAACACTAATTAAAACACAAAACCACATCTAAACAGAAGCTAGATGGGTTATTTATTCCTAAAAGGAACCAAAAAGCAAAAAAAAGACTAAAATAAAATTGGGTTGCCTCCCAACAAGCGCTATCGTTTAACGCCCCTAGCTAGGCATAAAGGCAAGGATAGATCTAGGTATTGCCATCTTTGGTAGGCAATCCATAAGTAGCTCTCATAATAGATTCATAAGGTAATTTTATTTTCATTCTAGGAAAGTGTTCCATGCCTTTCCTTAACGGAAATTGGAATATAATATTTGCTTCCTTCATATCAATAATTGCACCAATCGTTCTAAGGAAAGGTCTACCAAGAATAATAGGACATGATTGATGTTCATCGGCATCCCTTTAGATTATAGAAACACTCAGTGCATTGCTGATATGGTTGGCTCCTTCGGACAGTTCCACTACTGGAATAGCACTGACAGGCGTAAGGTTAGATCTTTGGTCCGTGCCTTGTTCCCTGATAATGCGCTAGTCCCTCGCTCGGTCACCTTTCGGGAATTTGCCAATTGGGGTGATGTCATGGTGTCATGGTCAGCTGGTTGTTATATCTTATCAGGGGAATTTGCTGGTGCCATGATCCCAGCGGATGAAGATCCTATGCCCCTTAATGGGAATCCCCACCCGTTGCCTGGAGTTGAGGTGCCGCAACCGTTTTGGGCAATGCCTTCATACCCTGCTCTTGGATGGAATGCAGTTCCACCGGGCCCTAATCAAGGACAGAATGATGTGGCAGGATGGGCTGATAATGTGCATCATGAAGCGGGATGGGGCCCGTGGGAGGAACAGGTTCAGCCTGATCAGCAGCAGCATGAAGAGGTTCAACCAGCCCAGGACCAAAATTCTATGATTTTGAACCCATCCATGGACTCTTCTGATGATGAGGATATGGTTGAAGTCCAGCAGCCTCTGCAAGCTCCACCGATAGTGCAGTTGGACCCGATTCATCTTGGAACGGTCAGGGTCTTTTATGGGCCAGTTCTTCCACCGGCAATGACCTGGGAGAGATTGTTCAAATCTTTATTGCCTGAATTTTTCATCAGGGATATACCAGCTTGTCTGCCTGGGTTTTCTGCGACGTTGATGCAAGTTAAATTTGGGTCTGGTGATCTGCAACAGAAATTTCTGCTCTTGTCTGCCAAGCAATGCGTCCCCGATCCTGGAAGCAGCTCTTCGGTGGTCATTGAAGAGTTGACACCTGATGATCTCTTGTTCTCCAATTCCCAGGTTCCACATTCTCCTTCACAGGTTTCTCAGGAGGATTTTCAGTTTACTTCGGTCTCTCCAACTCCGTTGGGCAAGCGACCACGTCAGTCTGCACGCTCCAGGCGTTCTGTCACGCTTGTGGAGCCAGTTCTGGACTTCTCCACCAGAAGGATGACGCGCAGTTCTTCCAAAAGGACGGGCATGAAGCCAGTTTCTGCAATCCCTCCGAGGTCTGCCCCCTGCGTCGCCCGAAGGCAAAGAAGCTTCGTCTTGACGATGATCACAACCAGCTTCCTCTCCCACCCCCGACGCCTATTCCAACAATGCAGGCAATTGGAGTGGCTCTAGGCATTGATCCGTCTGAGTTATCGGTCGAGAAGCTTATGGCTTCTCCACGTCCTGCTGAAGAAGACGATGGTCCACATGATGATTGACAGCCCAAGAAGCTTGATGGAGAGTTGGGCACTTTTGTTTTTGTGTCCGTTTTATGTTAGCACTTTCTGTTTGTGTGCCTGTCTGAAATCCTTGGTTACTGCTATTGGCACTTATGTTATGATCTTGCCCACGCTGTTAAGCAGCTGGGTCTACAACTACTTCCCAGCGCTGTTTTTTATGGATAATTGTTATTTTTGAAATTGGAATGTGCTCTGTTGGAACGTGCGTGGGCTGAATTCTGAGGCTAGGCAGCGTGACCTACGTGCCAAGATTGAGGAGAGCAGATGTTCTGTACTTTGTCTGCAGGAAACTAAATGCGAGAACTTTGATATTCGAACGATTAGATCCTTTTGCCCTAGGAGGTTTGATCAATTCACGTTCTCGCACTACAAAAAAATACACTTCTGTGATGATACGTGTTTGTCACAGTAGGTCGCGTTTTTTGTCATGCATGTACATCCATGACAAATTTATGACAGAATCAAGATAGTCATACCTGTGTTGTCGTAGAAGTGTTCCATGACATTATCAAAATTATCATCACGGAAGTGTCCACTTCCATGACGATAAATCATGCGTCACAGAAGTGCTTTCGTCAAGGGTGACCGAGACGTGGCATCCACCGTAATGGAACGCCGTTAAGCTATCGGGTCGGGTTTTGGATCCGATAACCCGTTAACAGCCCCGACCAATGGGGATTTTCCACGTGTAAAATCATCATTGGCTGGAGGAAACACGTGTCGGCTCATCGTTGGGACAGATGTCATCCACTCATTGGACAGAAGGCGCCTATGATACGTCGACACGTGGCACAGCCCAACAGAGGCCCATTCCTGTGAAAAGGCCGACCCGTTTGACTTGGTCAAAAGGTGGCGGGCCGGCCCATGGAAAGCCTATTAACGGCCTGTTCGCATATAGCCCATTTACAGCCCACTAACCCAAGGCCCGTTACGCCCTATCCGAATTAGACCCAGTAGCGTCATCTGGGCCATCCAAAATGATTCCAGCCCGTTTTCACTTCTGGCCCATGTATGGCCCATGACGTCTTTCGGCCCATATGAGGCCCTATGTAACTCTTGGCCTATTAACGGCCCGTGGTGAAACTGGCCCGTAATGAACAGTGTATCACTTTATACCCATTAACGGCCCGTTATTCCGTTGGGCCGTTTCCAGCCCATGTTATCTTTCGGCCTTCTCAGAGCCCATTTATTCTTGGGCTCATTTCCAGCATTCGTTTACTTACGGCCCGTTACTGTCATTTTCTGCTTGTGGGCCAAATTCAGCCCGTGGTTACAGTCGGCCCGTTTGTGGTCCGTTAATATGTTGGGCCGTTTTCATAGCGTCATCAAATACGCCTATTAACGATGGCCCATTATGGTCGGCCCATGAACGGACGATTCCAACTCTAGCCCGTTTACGGCCATAATGCGGTCTGTTTGGCCCATGTTTGGCCAATCGATCATACGGCCCGTATAAGGCCCATTGATGATACGGCCCGCAGAAGGCCCATTGTTTCTACGGCCCGTAGAAGGCCCATTGTTTCTACGGCCCGTAGAAGGCCCACTGTTTCTATGGCCAGTAGGAGGCCCAGTGTCACTACAGTAAATATTAGCCCATGGTTATTGTGGCCTAGTTTTAAAAAATAGGTTATTGCAGCCACTAGCTAACCGCGGAAAAAGAACTGCAATGACTACAAGCAAACAAATAAACAAGACAACAAGGAAATAAATAAGCAAGCAACTAACGCTAGGCTATCACGGCTATTACACATATTACATCCACTGGGCATCAAAGTTCGCCACCAGTGCAAATATAGGGAACAAAGCAGCATATCATATACACTGGTTGTCAAAGTTGGCGACCAGCGCAAATAAACGCCGCAGCAAAACAAATCCAGAACTGAAACCACTTCAGAAGATCTCAAGAAACAATATCCTGGGTACCCATAATGCTGGCAAGATGCTTAGCAAGCTTATTAACTTTCTCTTGTTTGGCGCTTAAATCCTCCAGCGCTTGCTGTTGCACCAGAAAATATGCATCTGAATTCTGCAGGGACTTCCTCAGTCCTTCAGCTTCCTGTCGCAGCACATCTGATCGATGTCTTTCAACTTGAAGTTGAGACTCAAGAAGACGAACTGATTCAGGCAGCGAGTTCGAAGAGCTTGTGCCAGCAGTAGTGGCCAGTAACTCGAACACTACATCAAGACAGGACTTTTGGGTTCCCTCACTGTCGTCAAGATAGTTTTTATCAGCTTTCTTGGAGACCAACAGGGATGTCTCACTATCTTGAACCTTATCTGCATTACTTCCTTTACCATTGGATAACGCGGTACTGTTCTCCAATATTTTGTCCGCATTCTAAAAGAGAAACAAGCAGACACATCACATGTTTACCATGTTGTATATGAAACTCATTTTGGTAAATGAGTTCAGTAGTAAAGTGGACAGGATAACAGCATGAAACAAACATATATCTATGTACCATGGTCACTTTATGGTCTATATCATTCTAGTTTTTGTTGCCAAATCAAGATAGAGACACAGTTCAAATAATATTTGTTCAAGACAAAGCAGAATAGACAGAATATAAGTGTGGGTAACTATAGAGCAATAACAACACTTGTAATGTGCATGACATGAGAACATAACTGTTTATTCAATTGAAACTGAAATCAACATAGAGCAGGTTACAACAGCAAACCAGTTAAAGAAACAGGTTTAAAACATACCTGTTGCGCCATTGGAGTTTCAATTCCATCCTTCAAATTTGAAAATAGTTGGTATGAGTAAATACAGTAATGCAAGAGCAAAGGAGTATGAACCATAGCTACAGAACCTGACCTGAGAACAAATCTTCTTCTCCTTTAAGCGTTGAGTTGGGATTCGGAGTGGTGGTCCTCGTGCTTTGGGCACTGCAGTTCCCTTACTAACTGCTCGTGTTTGGGTGCTCTGTGGTGGAGACGGTGCTGTGTCAACTGGAACTGGGTTACTATCTGCCGGGGTTGGGGTTAGAAGGGGTGTAGCTGGTTCTCTGTCCAACTGGGTAGGGGTACAATCTGCGAGAGTCTGGGTTATGTGTGGTGGATCTGGTCCTTGGGCAAGTACAACCGTGGTTCTATCTGCATCAACTGGTAGCACTATCTTTTCTGAAGACCGTGTTGTTACTCCCTTAGATACTGCCATCACGCTCTCCAATTCAAATGGCTGATAAACAAGAAAAGTAATTGAAAGTATAGACATTGTATGATAGACAGGTGCAATGGATAGTGGGGAATAAAAGAGGGCATGAAATAATTCATATTTATGTTGTCTAACCAAACAGGATAGCATGACACAATTTCACATATATGATGGCTAACTAAACAGGATAGCATGACACAATTTCACATTATGATGGCTAACTAAAAAAGATGGAAAGACATAGTTCAAAATATGAGACTATGTAAACAGGATGACATGACATAACTATATAATGTGTTTATTAAATAGGTTGGCATGCCATAATTCACATACATTCACGGATAGAATGCCATAATTCAAAATATGATGACTGTAAACACTAAACAGGATGAGATGATATAACTATATGATGTCTTTATTAAATGGGTTGCCATGCCATAATTCAGATAGATGATGTGTATGTACTATGTAAACATGATGGCATGATATAATTCAAATATATGATTTATATAGTAAGCAAGTAAGCAGATGGCAATCCATATATGATGTAAAAACTAAGCAATGCAAGACAACATGCATGACATGGGTAATATAACCCTGCCAAGTTTGAGCATAGACCTCAGGGGGGAAATAGGACTGGTCATCAGTCTCTGAATCCTCCTCTGAGGAGCTCTCTGTAACCAGCAAGATGTCTGCTTCAGCAGGTAGCATTGTCTGCTCTGAATACCTTGTTTTCACTCCAGATACTTCCATCACCGCTTCAAATGGCTGATGCACAGGAAGAGTAGTTGAATATACAAACGTTGTCGACAAATGGAACACGTAATACAAAAAATGATAGCATGATATAATTCACATACATGATGATTGGCTAAACAGCATGGCATTGCATAATTCACATATATAATGCCTTTGCAACAAGATAGCATTGTATAATTCACATATATAATGTCTTGCAACAAGATGGCAATGCATAATTCACATATATGGTAATTAGACACTGAACAGGTGGCATTCACACAAAGCATGTCTAAACTAATCAAATGACATAGCAATGCGAGACACCATACGCACGATATGAGCAACATAACCCTGCCAAGTTAGAGCATACACCTCGGGGGGGGGGATAGGACTGGTCATCTGTCTCTGAATCCTCCTCTGAGGAGCTATCCGTAACCAGCGAGATATGCGCTTCGTCAGATAGCATAGTCTGCTCTGAAGACCTTGTTTTCACTCCAGAATTTGCCATCACCGTGTCAAATGGCTGATGCACACGAAGAGCAGTTGAATGTACTAACATTGTTGACAAATGTAATATGTAACGAAAAAAAGGATGGCCTGATATAATTTACATATAAGATGACTGGCTAAGCAGGATGGCATTGCAAAATTCACATATATGATGCCTGGCTAAACAAGATGGCGTTGCATAATTCACATAAACGATGAATAAACTAAACAGATGGCATTCGCACAAAGGATGTCTAAACTAAGCAGATGACATATTTGATGTATAAAGTAAGCAATGCAAGACACCATATGCATGATATAACCAACATCAGCATGCCAAGTTAGAGCGAAGACCTCAGGGGGTAAATAGGAGTTGTCTTCTCCTTCTGAATCCCCCTCAGAACAGATATCTTCCTCTCGATTACAATCCGAAATGCGTGGAGGGGGGGCTGCCTTTGCGCCTACCATGGAGCGACGTCTGCATGAAATTTTATTGCCACGCAAGGCTCGTCTCTTTTGCTCTACATGTTCAGTTCCATTGTTTACAATAACTGTCATGCATAGGAATAAAACATAGTGAGATTATGTAAGGAGTGCATGCAGAAATCCAGAGTGATGGTAGCAACCTGTGGATAGACCCAAAACCAATAATAGCAGGCAGATAATGGCTTCAGTTAAAAAATACAGATAATGGCTTCTTTACTGTTTGTTTCCCACCCAACATGAAACTCATAGTAGACACCGGAGATTAACCAGATAGTAGATAGATACTATTGATAGCGGCCCCGATATGTACCCCACAACCATTTAAAAACTCAAGTTTGACCATTAGTTTGGAGCTGACTCAGAGTCTAATCGGTGAACAGGACGATAAAGTAGCATGTAATATTAAGCGATGCATAACGTAAGCAGACACGAAAGAGTGCGACCTCTCTTGCGGACCCGTGTAGTCCTCGAGGTCATCTGCTCGGTTGATGATGGTAATGCAGTTTTCATGGCTGCCAGCGGCGGGGAAGAAGATCTGAGGCGGCGAAAGACAGTCTGGAGGCCGGATCCCTGCTGTGCTGGACCCTTCTGTCGTTGGAGCAGCTGAGCTGGGGTGGACGACGGCGCAGCAGGAGCGGGACAAACCACGCAAGGTTTTCTTTGACAACTATCTGTAAGAGAAGTAATTCTGTAAGGGCTCGTTTGAATTGGAGGATTCCAACAATGCAGGGATAGGAAATAGACAGGAATAGGATAGGAATGCACGTGCAAAACAGAGAATTTAAAAACACAGGATTTCTGCCAATCTGGGTGTTTGATTCACAACAATTGGAAGTTCACAGGATGCAAAGAAGCATGGTGAGATTAAGTCAAACCACAAGAAAATGTACGGTTATAATGCTATTATGCTACTATCTCTTAGTCTTGTGCTTCATGAATAGGAATTTGAAAAGGAGGACAAGTGAAAATTAAAATTCCTACGTTTTTTCTTTCAAGGAGACACTAAAGGAACAAATCCGTGTGCTCAGTGGACAATATATATAACATGTAGAGTAAAAAAGAGATGCAACAAGTGTACAACCTCTTTGGCGAAGCCATGTCGATCTCAGCATGATCTCAGCATGATTGGGTTGGCCGGTAGGGGAAGAAGATCTTAGGCGTCTGGAGATGGAGCCCGAGGTACTGCTCCGCTGTGATGGAGGGTTTCATCGTTGGAGCAGCTCCGGTGAGTTGTACGATGCCGAGGCTGAAGCAGGACAAGAGAGACAACGAACAACGTTAACCTGAGTGGAATTCTAATAGCATCTCCAATACATGACGTAAAATACATAACCACAAAGTGCTAGATGTAAAATACATCAGCCGCTCATCTCTGAACTTAACTGTCGAAACTGAACTTAACTGTCGAAACTGAACTTAACTGTCGAAACTGAATTTTGCTGTCGAAACTGAATTTTGCTGTCGAAACTGAACACACTAGCAAGGTGAGGCTACACGTCGGTCGACTGACTTTTTCATCTCTGGTCAGTCGATTTTGCAACCGTTGGATACGAAATCAAGGGCCTGCGGTTCATCTTCAACCTCCACCCCCCTGAGCCGCTAGCCACCACCGGCCAAACAGCAGCCCCCCGCCGCCCGCGGCCGGCGGTGCGCTGCCCCGCCCGCCCCGAAAACACTCCCCACCGCCGGTCCGCCGCCGCCCCGGCCATCCCTTTAGGCCCCCCGTGCCGAGCTTTTTCTCTGGCGATCCCCACGCCACCACCCCGCCAACGCCCGCCACCGCCGGCGACCACCGCCCCCCATCCTGAACCCTAAGATAGATAGTGGGGTACCTCTCCGGCGAGCCCCCTCCCTGCTGCGGCTGGTTCTTCCTTCACCCCGGCGAGCCCCCCCACCCCCTAAAAATCGACTGACCCAAAAGTCGATTCAGTCGACTGAAGTGTAGCTAAATCGGAGCAGCATCGCAAGCAAGAGCAAGAGCGAGAGCAGCAGCGCGAGCAAGAGCAATAGCAAGAGCAATAGCAAGAGCAGACCAGGCAGGGGACCGAGAGCAAGAGCAGAGCAGCAGCGCGAGCGAGAGCTAAAGCAGCAGCAGCTCCTACTGATGTGGACGTCGCCGCCGAGGGAGCGACGCCGTGGAGGAAGTGGCCGGCGACGCCGCCGTGGATGGAGCCGCGCCGTGTCGGCTCGGGACGAGCGCCGGCAGCACCGTGAGATCGAATCAAGAAGAAAATGCGGCGATTAGTGTACAACCTCTTTGGTGGCGCCGATTAGGCCGCAGCTTCATCCGAGGAAACGGTGATGATGATGCTCTTCCGGTGGTGCAGGTGAAGACGGCGGTGTGGGAATGGAGGTGGCGCGAAAGACGAGGGGAACGTCGGGGCAGCTCCTTGGAGGTGGAGGACGGGGTGGCTGAACCGGCGGGACGATGAGATCGACGACGGATCCTCATCCGGTACGGTGGATGAGGGACGTCGAGGTGTTGCTGTGGACGACGTCGTCGGGGAAGAGGCTCCGGCTGGGTGGCGGACGGAGCAGGGTGTGGGGTTTCGTCGCGGGTTTTCGCGGCCTCGGTGTACGAATGGGTGGGCGGATGGGATGGCAGTGGGGAACCATGGCTTAGAGACGCGCTTGTCCGAAATGTGGGGTAAGTTACGAAAGTACCCCCACCGATTTGAGGCGGTTCTTTCGGTTCAGGGGTACCACGGGCATTTCGCGTGTCGGGATTTCACAGGAGGTGGGAGTTTTCGCGCGCGTTGTAATTTCGGAATAGCAAGGCGCGGGTTGAGATGGAGGGAGTTGTCGGAGCACAACGAGACAAAGATATATCTTAAATATTTCGGGCTAACAAGGCGCGGGTTGAAATTTCCGGACAAGCCTAACGTGTACTGTACCAAATCAATGCGCACTACAAATGTCATTCAAAACTTTGAATTCATGTTATGTTCAATTAAAATATTTCGCTACGTGTATAATGCATGCAACCTACTACTCAAATGAACGTTTTAGTGCATTCCAAACGTATATACTACCGCTTCAATATGAACTAAATTTGAATTCGTTTCTCTATTTGAATAAGATCTACAGTAATGATTGTTGTGAAGTCAAAGCATTTGAATTCGTTTCTCTGTTTTAATAAGATCTACAATCATCATTATTGTCAAGTTAAACCATCGTTTGTGTATTATCTTCACAGCACACCACATGATTAGTCTCGAGTTACATATGAACTATGTGTACTATATGAACTCGAACTAGATTTTTTGAATCCACTTTATTTTGATTTCAAATCACATTACATTTCTAGCTCTAGCTAGATCTTCATAATCTAAACCATGTCTCATATGTATAATGTGTTTATCACATTATGTATGGTGCCCCGCCCCCTACGCCTACAAGTATTTAGATGTGAGTTGCAAACACCACACATTACCACAAATTCAAATAAAATGTGAGAATGTTCGATATATAGTATTGTTTAGATTGTTCGATATTTAGTTGTAAGCTGCAAACGCCACACATTATCACAAATTCAAATAAAATGTGAGATTGTTTGATGTATAGTATGGTTTAGATTGTTCGGCATTTAGCTGTGAGTTGCAAACGCCATGCATTATCACATTATGGTATAACATGTGCACAGCACGTGTATCACCGCTATATTCATGCATGCAATGTTTAAAACACTATGATCTCCTATTCAAATATATGAATCCGCTTTCATATCAAATTATGATCTTTGTTAGTCTCTTACACCCACACAATCCTCTAACCTTTGTAGCTACCACTAACTTTCTCTCGTGCATGCACACGCCCTCCTCGCCCTCCCCCTCCCTCGGCATTCTATCCACCGGGCACATTCATTTTTTTCTTTAGGTCGTTCTCCCAGAGTCTCCACAACTCCTTTCCGACACACACCGATCGATAAACCTCTCCAGCGATGCCTGCCTACAACATACACACACACCTTCAATCTCCTCCTTTATGTGTCCTTGCCTCGTGTCTCTCATACGGTCAGACACACGTGTAAACTCTCGCCCCTCTTTTCATCGATCTCACAACCGCACACTCCTCCCCCTATCTAGCTAGTAGTTGGGCCTCTCGCACCACCTCCTAGCTCCATTCTCTCTGTCTATCCGTCTCGCTGGGCCTTATTTGCCTCTAACAAATGGACGTACACCGACCGATCTCTCGCTATACATATAGCTAGCTAGGTCCTTATAACTCGTTTTTACCCACACGTCAATCGATCTACCTCATTAGTTGTGTCTCTCCCTTCCTCCGACAAACAACAATTGATCTACCGATCTAGTTAGGTTTGCTTACCAAACACATGGTTCCCCTTCATCATCCATGGATGCGTCCCGACAGATCTATCACGCACAGGCACACACAGAAACACATCCCCACTCTTATTGATAACATTGCAGTTCCACCCTCAGTTTGTCTAGTAGGCCTCTCCCACCATCTTCGAGAAGCAACTCCATCACCCATCCAGCACTCTACCCCTCTCCCTCCCTCTCCCTCCCTCTCTCTCTCCTCTCTCTCTCTGTCCCATCATATTTCCCGTCCTTCAGTTATGTATGGATGTCGACCGATCTCCCTCAAGACATAGCTGGGTCTCTCCTTCTCAACACATATACGAGTCGTTCTACCTCTATAGTTAGGCCTCTGCCTACCCCTCCCCCCACCCCCTCCCCCCACACACACCGATACATCGAGCGCTCTAGTCATGTCTCCCTGCCACACACAAACTTGACATGTGCCCTCTAACGTTCCGGTAGGCCAGTCGCCCTATATCTTTGACTTGCACACACACACAATTTCGATGGCTCTCTTCATCGATCTCGCACCCACCCACTTGATCCTCTCTTCGACTCTATCGATAGCTATGACCGCTCCCTCTCTTCTCGTGGATTGCCCGACCCTCTATGTATGATATGGATAGGCCTCCATTTCACACACATTGCATGCAAAATTTTGTTTGAGATGTCATCGACACATATTCCCACAAATAATTCACGAAATCAACCCCCACCCCACCCCCACCCCAAAACAAAAAACACTCACGAACGCGGTTTGTATCTCTCACACACACCCACGTAGGTGGGGGACGTGCACGAAGAGAAGAGGTGCATGCACGGCGCACGTACTCCCGTCTCTTTCCCAACCACACCCGCGCGGGTACACGGTGGAGCTCATTTCTGTACGAAAAAGGCAGCCCACGTGGTAATTTGGCACGTGTACTGGTTGTCCACTTGGTGGAGGGAGGATCGTCTACCACGGGTGAACAAACAAATTGCGACTTGACGTGTTATGTTAAAAAAAGAGGCAAACCATGTGGGGCCTACCTTAGAGGCAAGGCTCTATACACTGGAGTACTTTTGATGTGTCCCGTCAACTCGCAGAACGAGGAGAAGCTTGCTTAGTACGCCGTCTCCCCCGCCCACGGGCGCGGTGGCTCGCAGGATGAGGTGAAGCTTGCTCCGCCTTACGCCCGCTCCCTCGCCCATGCGCGCGGTGGCTCGCAGGACGAGGAGAAAATTTACTACTCCCTCCGTTTACTCCTCGTCCCTACTACCTTGGTTATAGAGATTATATCATATTGTTTGGAATATATATGTCCTTTAGTAGATTTCAATATGAACTACTAGTACATACTCCAAACACTGATGTATATAGACGTATTTTAGAGTGTAGATTCACTCATTTTGCTCCGTATGTAGCACTCTCCCTCGCCCCTCGACCCTCGCCCACGTGGTGGACGTGCAGCAATTCATTCAGTCTCATATAGCCAGAACGATATATACTGCACTACCATTATTGCTCGACTTCCCGAAGAGGCAAAGAGCCAATCGCAAGGTTAATATTTTGGAGATGCCAAGCGCAAGGTTATAGGAGAACGAGTAGTAGGTGCCGCGTCATTTATAAATAAAGTTTTTTTCTTCAGTGGCACGTACGCAATATGATAGGTTCATATGGAGAGAAAAGGAAACCGCTCCACTATATACATAGTCAGGACGGGCCAGCCTACACGGTTGCTTGCTGGGGTTGCTCTCTTCACACTCTCTCGCACAAAACGACTGTGGCCACATCTCTAACATCCCGGCGGATCACGTCCGCTTGGGGAAGGGGTGGATGCTTAGTGTAGATGCGGTGGCCGTCGCCGACGGCGAAAACCCACTGTCGGCACGTCCCGATCAGGGGTCCCCGCCGTTCTCTCTCACAAAGCCGGTGAGGTTGCCTTCGTCCCTTGCTCACTGCCGCGACGTGGGCAGTTGCCGCCTCCCGCCGCCCTCCTCAAGGTTGAGCTACGTCCCTCAGGTACAACTCCCTTTACAGCCGGCTTGCACCACTGCTCCAGCTGCCCACATCACTCCCTGTGGATATTTCTCTACTTCTTTGCCCCGCACATACCTCTACTGGCTTCTACGTACTGTATTTGTGATGAGTTTATGTCTCATCAACTAGTCCCAGTAATCTTATTCTAATCACGCTTCTTCAATTTCTTTGCCACAGGGATGCTCATCTCGATTTTGGTGAAACTGCACAAAATGATCCGATGGTCAAAAGGTTGCAAACTTCATTTATTAGGAAGCTCGAACGTTGCCAGCAAATTGAAGCCTGGTCAGGGTTCACGGTTCAAGGGCTAGGGACTGCATGGATCGTTTTTTTCTTTAGCTGCCTCTGTTCCAAAATAAGTGTCAACTTTAGTAGTAGTACAACTTTGTACTAAAGTTTGCACAAAGTTGAGACACTTATTTTGGAACGGAGGGAGTACATATTTGCTATGATCTGTCAATCATTGAGATGCAATAGCATGCATGTTAGTCTCCTTTGTATTTGATGAAATGTTGCAACGGGCAACCTTGGACGCAAGATACATGTAACAGAAGCTGGAAGCTTCATAGCATTGTACAAATTTATCTCGCTGATAAATTACAGTACGTACTATACTAGTACTTCCTCCGTTCCTAAATATAAGTCTTTGTAGAGATTTCACCATGAACCACATGCGGATGTATATAGATGCATTTTAAGTGTAGATTCATTCATTTTGTTCCGTATGTAGTGGAATCTCTACAAAGACTTATCTACTAGTAATAGCTAGCCCCCACTACTAGGAATTCTCTATCCTCTCCTTGAGCCACATCATCAAAATTGATGTAGCCGTTAGATGAAGTAAATCAGTCCATAATAGCCGTCTGATCTAGACGTTGAGAGGCTCCGCACTAAGCCACATGCAAGCATGCAGAAATACCGTGGCACATGCATGTGAGTGGGTTTTAAATCACATCAACATGTCTGCATGCAAGCATGCACCGGTAGCATGCATGTAAGTGAGCTTTTAAGTCCCATTAACATGTCAAAAAGAAAAATATAATCCCATTATGCAGTAGGAGTTGGCTGATCTTTTTTCCTTACGTGGGATGATCTAAATGATGATGGGAGTTTATTTAGTTTGGCTACCACATTTGTCATGCGGTTATAGAGTTTTTTTAGTTCTATGAAATCGATAATTTTGCGCAGAGAGATATACCGCTGTTCCGCGGCAACGCGCGGGGACTCATCTAGTAATATTTAGGAACGGAGGGAGTACTATGTAAAGAGTTAGGTGTCGCACGGTGATAGTGTGAGGTGGGCCATGTAATCACTGAGCCTGCGTGTTTTCACTGCTCTTGCACGCCTCCGCTGTAAGAATGGAGAAAATTGTAATCTAGTAGTAGTACCTCCTTTTGCCGAAAGCGTGGGACATCCAGCAGTCCTACCACCTCAGTAATAAAGACCAATGAGCCGTCAAATCACATAGACCCAGCAGTAAGTTGGACGGACGAAGCAACCATCACTCTTGCGCCAGTGAGAGGTCGCGTCCGCTCTGCCCGGGCATGAATGCGGCACCGATTCTTTGGAGCGGCGCTGACCGTTTCGAGCGGGAAGCGCGCGCGGGCGATGGAGGGGCTTTGGGTGGGCCAGGCTGGTCAGGAGCGGGCGTGGCAGCTGTCCGCATGTCCCTACCGGACACGCCCGGAAACGAGAGGATGCACCGACTCTCGCGGCTAAAATCATACACTACACAACATCTCTTTGTAGGAGTAGGTCGATCTGTCGCTCTCTCTAACACACACATGCTGTTAAACACACACACACACACATGCACGCACCTTGGTCCCGTTGCACCTTCTAACGTGACTTATTACACCTAGACGGAGGGAGTAGTAAGTATACGAGATACGGTGGCACACTGACTTAAGTCGAATACAAGTGCCCAAAATTTGTGTGCATGTTATAATAAGGATTCACTTAAAATAGTACGTGAGCGAACAGAGGGATCAATTGGATAGTGTTCCCGAGCAGTAGCGAGATGTGTGAGGTAAGATACACCGCTGGCGCTTTTAATTTTTCTTATTAATTTGTTGTTTCACCCTCTGACTGGTGGGACCCAACGTACTACGTGGAGAGAGGTAAGGTGACTAAGGCTGCATTATTTCTGCACCACTGTGGATAGTCTTACCACCAAAGCCACATGACACGATTATGATTGAAATCCCAATGACTCCCACACACACAAAAAAACACGGCATGCTTGTCACACGAATGCAGGAATGTATAAAAGGTTATTTCTCTCTCGTTGAACATAACGGGAGGGTTGTGTAGCTGGTTAGCCTCTTCGCTCATCAAACTTGAGGTCTTGGGTTCGATAACTACACTTGAGCATAATTTGTGCCAGGAGGATTCTTTGACTGGTCAAAATGTTTTCTAGGGTTTGCACGCTTCACACTCTCTCTCCAGTATATATATACACGCTGGAGCCTCAGCGCTTGTAGTTGCTCTCTTCACACTCTCTCGCCCTCTCCCGCTGGAGCCTCAGCGCTTGTAGTTGCTCTCTTCACACTCTCTCACCCTCTCCAGATCTAAACAAGACTTTGTTGGCCTCTCTCTCCCCTCACTGCTGCTCAAAGAGCCGGCAGGATCCGTCCACCGGGAAGGGAAGGAGGCTTAACGCTGTCGCCATCGGCGAGGGACTACCGGCGCAGCTGTTCACTTTCCACCCAGCGGCGGCGCGGGAGGGCCTCCGACCCCTTCTTCGCCGCCGTCCCGTCGCCCACCGAACCACGCCCCAAGAACCTTAAGGTATAATTTACTTACTCCACATGCATTGCTCTAGCTGCACGTATACCATGAATCTAGGACGTGGTTCAAAGAGTAAAGAGTGGGGGAAAGTAGTGGGAAAAGTTGTATATAGCATGAATCTAGGACGTGGTTCAAAGAGGAAATGAAGGGGGGAAGTTGTATAGCATGAATCTAGGATGTGGTTCAAAGAGGAAAGGAATGGGGGAAAGTAGTGGGGAAAGTTGTATCGCATAAATCTAGGACGTGGTTCAAAGAGGAAAGGAAGGGGCGAAAGTACTAGTTCAAAAAGGAAAGGAAGGGACAAGGCTGTAGAGTTTGAGCAGGACTAGATTTGCTGCGCTCACGTTGGGAAAGGTGTCTAAAGATAACAAAACTGGGACCAACACAAATATGCTCCTTGGTTTTTTGTCCTTTGTTGCAACAGACTGTGCATGACCACAGTACATCGGTAGATGCACATGGTGCTGGTGCGTCCACTGTCCCGTGCAACTCATTAGCTGTTGTTAATCTAAGGCCCTGTTTGGTTAAAAACTCCCTAGTCCCTACCTGCTTGGTTCCAGGGACTAAACATGGACTAGAGGTTATTAAATGACATGCTAAAAGACCATGTTACCCCTAGTAATGAACTAATAGAGACAAGGTGCGATGCGTGGCAGGGGCAACTGTCGGAAAAAGTCCCAAAAAGACTCCCTCGGGGTCTTCTTTCTTTAGTCCCAAATGCCCACTTTTAGTCCCTAAAAGTACCTCCTGTTTGGTTTAGATGGGACTGACACGGAGTTTTTTTAGTCCCTACACCAAAATGTCCCTGTAAACAAACACCCTCTAATAATGCCGCTGGAAAATTGATGCAATGCCACAGTTAAAAGCAAATTACATGTTTAACGAATTTTATTGTTAATATAATCTCTATGTTAATATTAATCAATGCCACCATTTGAGAAATGCTACTGTCTTGCTTTCTTTCCCATTTAGATAAGGTAGATGCTTCTTTTTGTTGGCTTCTGTGTCATCCACCGTTATTGACCACTAATTGTTTCCTTTGCACCTCTGTGTAAACAGGGTTATCTACTTCACCTCGTTGCCATTGTGACCTTTTGTTGCACTGCACAAAACACTTTTGTTTTAAGAGTGTTTTGTGCAGTTCAACCAAAATGTCACACCGACAACGTTGCTTGATTGCTTGATCTTAGTGGAACTGCACAAGAGGAGATCTTACTTCCTATCCGTTAAGGCGAATTTGGTTCAGATCTTCTTCTTGTGAGTTGTTTGAATTCCGCATCATGAGAGGTCAGTACTAGCCTTCTTTCACATGATTCTGCAGTGTGCTTTCATATGTTGTGCTACTTGTACGATAATGTTGCTTGATTTTAGTGAACTGCAGGAATGGAGAGAAGACTTCCAATTTGTATGTGCACCGTAATATCCCATTGAGGTAAGATAAGGATATTTCACAACTGCTGGCCTGTATTTTGCCACTTTCATCAGAAAATTAAGTTTAGTACTATACTTGTGCTCCCTAATTGACATGCCAAATCTTACATTGAAGGCAAAGCTTGTCTGTTATTGAACCAAGTGATGAAGGGGAAGAACAAGCGGAAGAAAAACAAAAATCAACTCCCGGTGCTGTAATGAAGCACTGGAATTGTGATGACACAAGTAATGATATAGTTTTGCATCTTAATTTATTGCTATGGCTGGAACGAGCAATTGTTTTGCCACTGATTTGATGCCACTCTTAATGTAATATGTACTTATCTCTACTTGTGCAAACAGGGATCTTCTTTGAAGATACCATATATTTTAGTGGAACTACATAAGAAGATGTTGGAAACATTAAACTAATCAAGGAGTATATAGTAAGCATGGCCACCACCGTAGATAGCAACAGATGGTTCCGGAGAAGTGCTTCATCTGTATGCTCTACACAATAAGCCTCCTGACAAAGGTTGGTACTCGCCCACTAATTTCATCCATATGATTGAGCTTTGTCATCTCTATTGGTGTTGTGCTACTGTCATGAAAAAGTGGTATTGTCCTTGAGAAGTGCTTCATCTGTGTTGTTTTAAATATTTCCTTTCCTTTTTTTCGAGAAAACAGGGATGCTAGCATTTAGTAGTCCTCTTGTCTTTGCACAACAGGATCATCTTCCTCTGAAGAAGAATATGGAGTACGTGAAGTGACTAGTTCCGATTATGCCAGGATGAAGAAGCCCTGTCTATCTTCTCATCAGAAGGAGCAGTTGAAGGATGGTTACATTACTCCCCACAAGACCAAACTAACTTCAGCTCAGAAGGACTGACAAATCTCCATTTTTTTGCTATGATGCGCGAGTACAATGTTGTTCTAGGATTCTTTCTGGTGAGTTCCATTTTTCTAAAGTGTGCTCTACATGGACCATATATGTGCCTGTTGAAACTGTCAACTCATAGTACAGTTTGCTTTATACTAATCACTTTTTTGTATTTGTGCAAACAGGGGTGCTCAGCTTGATTTCAATGGGAACTGCACAAAATGTTCATGAATACATCGAATCATTCATTTCCACCACAAGAAAGGAGGTGCCGATAAGTTCAAGGCGTTGCAACATATGAGGGCGAAATCATACAAGCTACGTGCAAATTTGGTTGATTTTGGTGGAACTGCACAAAAAGAACAGCTGGCTTATTTAGCACGAGGTGCCATGTCAATGTCCGAACTGATGGCAAACCCTGCCCATTCCACAATCATAGGCATTTGATATTTTGGAATGGGACAACCTTGTCAAATTTTGCTCATTGATTTTAGCAAGACCGTTTGATATTTTCGAATGGGACGCCCTTTGCTGTCAGCAGCGTCGATCAATTTTTTCTTTATTCTTTAGTTGTGAAGTAAATATTGCCTCTGACATGTGAGTCGCTGAGATGCATAATCATCGATTGTTTTGAATGTTCTCTATGAATTGCCAGGCCTGTGTGTTTGATTGCAATGTACAGAAACACTAAAAAGCTGCTCAAACTCTTTGTACTCCTTCTGTTCCTTTTTACTTCGCACATTCTGAAAGTACATAATTTTTTGTATAAGATTGGTCAAAGTAGAGATACTTTGACTGCAGACAAAGCTTGTATGCAGACTAGAAAGGACCGGAGGGAGTACATGTGAAACTGCTGAACGAGGTGATCACCCTGGGAATAATGCTAGTACGTATTGTTTTGCATGTTCATCCAATGCCAGTGATACAGGAATTCAAACTAATCGAAATAAATTCATTCATAAACGGTCGGATTTCATATAAACATGCCGGATTTCATTACATTTCATACATTTTTCAACTAAAAAGGGGTGCGCTGGAGGTATAATTAATTAACCAAAGCTACCCACCTGTGTCCCGCTGAGCCGAACAGAAGCTTCAGTGACTTAACTGCAGGTGCAGTTGTGTAACTGACATGTGGCCTGTTGGGCCCACGTGTCAGTCAGCCAACTGCACCAGCAGTTAAGTAGAAGCAATGTTCTTCTCCAGCGCAGCTCTCCGACTCCACGTCGCCGCCAAGAAGCTAAACGGCCGTTAATGGTCAACCTGCCTAGCTTGGCTTCAACCGGAGGGTAGCAGCGGTGGCCCTACTTGGACCCGAGCGGCGGCGACCTATCGTGTTCTACTCTTCCTCGTTTTCTATGTGGCGCGGCCTTGTTGGCAGCGGGGCGGGGCCTCGGCGGAGCCGGCGATGTCCTCTGTCTCGTTGCCGGCGGGCGGCGCCTCAGCGGAGCGATGGAAATCCTCCCCCACGTTGCCGGCAGGGTGGGGCCTCGGCTGAGCCGGCGATGTCCTCTGCCTCGTTGTTGGCGGGGCGGGGCCTCGACGGAGCCGACGGTGTCCTCTGCCTTGTTGTTGGCGCCGCGGGGCCCCGGCGGAGCAGGGCCTCATCGACGCCAGCGGAGCGGGGACTCGTCGGAGCCGGCATTGTCCTCTGCCTCGTCCTCGGTCTCGCCAAACAGCGCCTCACCCGCTTCATCGCCCTCTTTGCTAGCCTCTTTGTAGGCGGTCGCAGCCTCCGTCACCCGCATGTGGTACCGCCAGCGCTCGAGGCGGCCCTTGCGGGCGGAGCAGTACGAGTCGAGCAGCGCCTCCTGCTTTGCCCGCTCCGCGGCGATCTGCTCCTCCGCCTGTAGGTGCTCCTGGAGGAGATGGTGGTTGTAGGCGGCGTCGGCCTGCGCCTCCTGGAACTGCTCCTCACGCATCTGCCTCACCCTGTCCATATATTGGGCACGAGCCTCGCCGATGGTCATGGTGCAATACACTAGCGAGGATGGTGCGGAGGAGGGGGTTGGCGCCGGATCGTCGACTACCATGTTCTCCATTGGGACGTCGTCGTCCTCCGGCTGCCTGCCGGCCAGCCGGTCGACAGCAATGGCTGCCATCTCCTTGTGGTCCGTCGTCCGCCCATCCCGAAGAGTGCTGGAGCGTGAGGAAGCCATGGTGGGCAGTAGTGGTGTGGACAGGAGAAAGGGAACGGATGCGGATGACTGCGGCTATGGCCGGCGCAACAGTTTATATAGGAATGGTGGGCGGGCGGAGGGACGGACGTGTGGCGCCGGAGTAGCCGCCTCGGCAACCGCGTATCATTAATGTGGGCGGCAGATGGACGGACGGACGGCACTTGTGTCGTTTGAAGGCGGAGCAATCGCCTGCACCGGGAAGCGGGGCGGGCGGCGCTGACTGTTTCGCGCGGAAAGCGCGCGCGGGCGAGGAGATGACTTTACTTGGAGAGGATGACAATGGGGACCCACCAGGTCCATAGCCTCACATACGCAAGTGCCTCCTTATTATATATATAACTATAATTTATTTTGCTTCCTCCCGGTTTCCTGACATCACGGTCCCACACCATTGTCAACCTATGTAGTAGTCAATAAACGAGAGAATCGCACAAGAAGCGGCCGACAGCTGGGACCAAGCAGCTCGAGCAGTATTTGTGTTTTTGAGGTGTGAGCACTGCAGAGTTTTTCGATGTTTAGCCCAGATATTAATTTTTCTCCTCTGAACAACAACGAAAACATCGCTGCAGGTATTAACTGGGCGGGCTGTGGCCCGTCTAGCCCAGGCCAGATATCCAGCCGAGATATTAATTTTTTTCAAGCTGAAAATGGCTAGCCCAGCTATACTCTTTTTTAGGAATACCCAGGCAAGGTCAAGTTGTTATTCTCCGCCCCGCTGGGCTGTAAATCTTTCCTAGGAGGGATGCATTAGGCTTAACAAGAAAATGGGCTTTAAGAAATAATAAATGGGATGTAATTATAAAAACTGGGCAGTAACTATAAAAAAATGCACCAAACACGTGATTACTTTATAACATATTATTTTTGGATATTGAAAATTTTAATTTCATTAATTGTTGCGAGCGCAATGTTTCGTTGGATTTTTACGTAATATAAATTTATATTGAAATTGTATTTAATCTGACTAGAAATTTTGGGATAAAAATATTTCGGATCCCATCAAAATGTGGGAAATTTTATTGAATTCTGTTTTGAACGGTTGGTTGAAATGGGTTGTAATTTTAACAAACTGTAAATGGGCTGTAGTAAATTCCATTAGAATTCAAAAATGAGCCACCGGTATATTGCGAAAAAAATCGTTTCCCCTGACTGCTGGGACCCACCGGACGGGCCACCGTATTTCGCGAAAAAAACGTTCCCCCCGCTGTCAGCTCAGACCCACCGGAAGTGCCTCCTTATTACGCAGAAAAAATGAATACTCCCCCGGCTAGCTGGGACCCACCTTGGTGGGAGGCTGACTTGTGGGCCTACTAAGTTGACGGGGACGAAGGGCTTTGTCAACTTAGTCAATATGAACGATTCTAGCTCAAGTGACCGTACGATGTCCATCCAACGACCGTAGTGCTTCTTCAACCTCTGGTCTTCTTGCTCCAGCCGCCCAAAGCAGCGCCGGTTGTGCCGCATGCTCCTGTCTCCCGTGGCCGGCTGTGCTGCCGCAGAGGCCTCACCGCCCCCTACTATTCCCACCGCTGGCCAGGCCCTGCGGCGACGGCAGCCTCACACCGCAGCCGAACCAGTGAACCCTCCTACTCCTCTCCGCGCGGGCTTCCACTGCCGCTTCTTCCCCGGCTCCGTGTCGTTCCCTTCCTAATCCTCGCCATCGTCCACCGCCGTGGTGCTCTCCGCGCGGCGTGGTCAACGTGGTCAAGGAACGACTTCCATCGGAAGAGTATTGTACATGGAGAGGCTAACAGTTGGGTCCACGGCCACAGCCCAATTTTTTTGTGATTTGCCAAGTAAGTCGCTTTGTCAGGCCTGTTGGGCTGCAAATCTTTCAAGACGAGGAGAGCTTTCATTCGGCTGGCCGAGAAAATGGCCGATCAGTAATGAGAAATGGGCTGTACATTTTTAAAACACATCAAACCGGCAATTAGTTTCAAATATCTTTTTTTCATTTCAAGATTTTAAATTACATTAATTTTTATGCGTGGAGAATTTGTTGGATTTTATATTGATATACATTTATTTTTAAAATCAGTTTGAATGTGAGTCGAAATTTCGGGATTAAAAACAGTTCGGACCGCACCGAAATATGCAAAATTTCGTATAATTTTTTAACCGTGGCCACAATATGGGCTGTAATGCTAACAAAAAGAATATGGGATCCAAAAAAACCATAAGAATTAGCAAATGGGCTGTAAATTATTATAAATAATGGCAGATGGGATGTATGCTGTTTTCCATAGATTTGAGGCTTTCCTATAAAAAAAGGTTGACGCACAAGCACTGACTGTTGGATGTCCATCCAACGGCCGTCGTGCTTCTTCAATCTCTGCTCTTCCTGCTCCAGCCGCTCATACAAGCGCCGGCGGCACTGCCTGCTCCCTCCTCCCCGCGGCCGGCTATGCTGCCGCGCAGGCCTCACCGCCCCACCGTACTCCCATCACTGGCCTAGCCATCCCTCCACTCACCCATATCTGCTGTTATTCTCCGGCGACGGGAGACGAACCAGTAAACCCTCGTACAGTCGTACTCCCCTCCGCGTGGGAAACAGTTGCCGAGTCTTCCCTGCCTCCGTGTCGTTCCCTTCCTAGGCCTCGCCGTCGTCCACCGCCCTGGTGCTCTCGGCGCGGCCTGGTCAACGTGGTCAACGACCGACATGCATCTGAAGTGGACTGTACGTGGAGAGGCTGACAGCTGGGTCCACGGTCGCACGCAAGGAAATGCCTCCTTATTATGCACAAATAATGATTCTTCCACCTGACATCAGGGACCCACCGAAAGGGCCTCTGTATTTCGCGAAAAAACGTTACCGCCGCTGACAGCTCGAACCCACCAGCTATGTCTTCGCAAGCAAGGAAGTGCCTCCTTATTACGCACAAAAAAATGAATACTCCCCCTGCTAGCTGGGACCCACCATGGTGGGAGGCTGACTTGTGGGCCTACTAAGTTGACTGGGACGGGGGCATTTTTCAACTTTAGTCAATATGAATGATTCTAGCTCCAGTGACCGTACGATGTCCATCCAACGACCGTAGTGCTTCTTCAACCTCTGGTCTTCTTGCTCCAGCCGCCCAAAGCAGCGCCGGTCGTGCCGCATGCTCCTGCCTCCCGTGGCCGGCTGTGCTGCCGCGGAGGCCTCACCGCCCCCTACTATTCCCACCGCTGGCCAGGCCCTGCGGCGACGGCAGCCTCACACTGCAGCCGAACCAGTGAACCCTCGTACTCCTCTCCGCGCGGGCTTCCATTGCCGCGTCTTCCCCGGCTCCCCGTCGTCCCCTTCCTAGGCCTCGCCGTCGTCCACCGCCCTGGTGCTCTCGGCACGGCGTGGTCAACGTGGTCAAGGAACGACTTCCATCGGGCGTGGACTGTACGTGGAGAGGCTGACGGCTGGGTCCACGGCCGCAGCAAGGAAGTGCCTCCTAGTTACACGGAAAATAATGATTCCTCCACCTGACAGCTGAGACCCACCGGACAGGCCACTGTATTTCGTGAAAAAAAACGTTTCCCCCTTACTGCTGGGACCCACCAGCTACATCTTCGTACGCAAGGAAGTGTGTTCGGGCAAAAAAACGATTCGCCCCCCGACTGCTGGGACCCACTAGCTACATCTTCGCAGGCAAGGAAGTGCCTGACAGTCGGGACCCACCTGGTCGAAGCGTACGTAGCATTGTCATTCTGGTCGCGAACGTGTACGTACATACTGGTCGATGTAGAGGCGCGCACGTGTCGTAGTAGAGGCGCGCACGTAGCATGTACACGTACGTACAGCGGCCAGTGTGCAAGAAAGAAAATACGGCCACGTACGTACATACGGGCAGGGTCTCGAACGCCTACTCGCGCATACGTACGGCCAAGGCTCGTGTACATGGCTGGGTCGGAATGGAGAAACAGCGTCGTCGTCGTGTTCATGGGGAGCCAACTGGCTGGGTTGGAACGGAATGCGTCGTCGTGTTCATCGGGAAGGCTTGACGGAATAGCCGAGGGAAACGAGGCCTGGCGTACCGCAGAACGGAGGAAATGGCCTTGTGTTCGACCGGCCACGTTTGAAACGGGATCCTGTTCATCGGGAGGGGTCTGGCGTACCGCAAAACGGAGGAAACGGACCTCCTACGGTCGAAACGGGGGTCATGTTGATCGGGAGGGGTGTGGTGTACCGCAAAACGGAGGAAACGGACTTGTGTTGGAGCGCTACGGTTGAAACGGGGGTCCTGTTCATTGGGAGGGGTGTGGCGTACCGCAAAACGGGACTCCACGGGACACTGTTCATCTCCACCGTCGACCCCCTCCCGCCTCCACGGGCTACTATTCATCCACCATCGACCTCCTCCAGCCTCCACCTGCGACTGTTCATCCACGGGCTCCTGTTCATCCAGCCTCCACCACGCGCTACTCCACCGGCTACTGTTCAACCAACCCTCTCCATGGGCTCCTGTTCAACCACCCCTCCACGGGCTACTGTTCATCCAGCCCTCCACGGGGTGGTCCTGTTCATCCTGCCCTCCACGGGGTGGTCCTGTTCATCCTGCCCTCCACGGGGTCCTATTCATCCAGCCCCAACTGACTCGATCGACAGGGGTCCTGTTCATCCAGAGGCAACACCACGGGGTCCTGTTCATCCACCCCCACCAGGAACTGTTCATCCAAACCCCCCAGCAACGCTCACTGTTCATCCAGAGGCAGCATCGATCGGCTTCAGTTAGCAGCAGTAGCGAAGGAATCGCTCGATCAGGTTCAGTTAACAGCCATCGATCGATCGCTCGGGTTCTGTAACGCGTAGCCTGCAGTGCAATCGCTCGGGTTCAGTTAGAGCCCAACGCCTCGCTCGGGTTCAGTTAGAGCCAACGCCTCGCACACACGCGCGTACGTGTACGAGAGAAACGCGCATCGCTCGGCCCCCTACCTCCCACCGTAACCGGGAACTCCCCGAAATTTTCCTCGCCCTCGCTTCTACCACGGTTTTTTCCGTCATGGACGGCCCAAAGAATGTCATGCAGCTGCGTCTCCGGCCCGCCCAGGAGGAAAAGCCCATTTTCTGTCATGATTTTTTGTCATAGAAGTAGGAGCCCACCACATCTATGATGATACCGGGTTTTGTCACAATTATCATCATAGAAGTGTCATATGTATGACAGAAAAAAATTTCGTTCGGCCCAAAATGTCACGGATGTGTCTTTTTTTTTGTAGTGTCGCCTTCTGTTGGAGCCTCTGGTGGGATTTTAGTCATTTGGAATTCCTCGATCTTTCACGGCCAGCTTGTTGATATTCAGAGATTTGGTGTTGTGGTCTCCTTCCAATCGTTGCAGAACTCCGAAAAATGGACCTTAGCCTCTGTATATGGTCCATGTGAGGGTCAACCTAGGGACGATTTCGTTAGTTGGCTATATCATCTAGACATCCCTCCCGATGAAAATTGGCTATTGTTGGGGGAATTTAATTTCATGAGGTCATTGGATAACAGAAACCTCCCGGGTGGTGATATTAATGATATTTTCCTCTTCAACGAAATAATTGGTCACCTTGGTCTCTTGGAGCTGCCCTTGAAAGGCCGTAGCTTCACCTGGTCTAATATGTAGCAAAACCCCCTGCTCGAGCAACTTGATTGGTTCTTAACTACTGCTGATTGGATTTCACATTGTCCGAACACTATGGTTAATCCACTCGCCAGAACTGCCTCAGATCACGTGCCTTGTGTGGTGTCCATTGACACTAACATTCCTGCGGCCAAGACTTTTCGGTTTGAAAATTTCTAGTTTGATATGCCAGGGTTCATGGATTGTGTCACCAAGTCTTGGAATGCACCAGTTTTCTCTGATCTCTCTGCTTCTGCGGTTATCACAAGGAAATTTAAGCGGCTGCGGTATGATTTGAAAATTTGGAGCAAAAGTTATCATACATCAAAAAACTTACTGTTGATTGCTCAAAGGTGATTCTACACTTTGATCAGTTGGAGGAAGTGCGACCTTTAACAAGGCCGGAATTCAATTTTCGGAAAATTGTGAAGTTCCACTATGAACATCTGTTGAAAATTCACTATATTTATTGGAAACAGAGGTGCACTATTCGGTATATAAAGGTTGGCGAGGAGAATTCAATTTTTTTTTCATGCCATGGGCTCGGAGCGTATGAGGAGGAATTCAGTCTCCAGTCTGAAGACCAGTTCCATGCTTGATCCTGTGACTGATCACGCTCAGATGGTGGGAATTCTTTGGGCTTCGTTCAAATCAAGGATGGGCCAGGCCCAAGGGATCAATATGGGCTTCGATTTGAACCAATTAATTCAGCCCATCCCGGGACTGGAGGAGCTATCCTTGCCGTTTTTTGATGAGGAAATTAACAAAGTTTTGAAGGAATTGCCGGTGGATCGGGCACCTGGTCCGGATGGCTTTAATGGGATGTTTGTCAAGCGCTGTTGGCCTATAATTGAGAAGGACTTCTTGAGGATGATTCGGGATTTTTATGAGGGGAAGCTTTCGTTGGAAAGCATTAATGCCTCCCTCATTACCCTCAAACCCAAGATCATTTCACCAGAAGGGCCCGATGATTTCCGGCCAATATCTCTCACCAACACTTGTCTTAAATTTCTAACAAAGTTGTTGGCCAACCGGTTGCAGAAGGTGATCCTTAGGTGTATCCACAAAAATTAGTATGGGTTCCTTAAGGGTAGGTCAATTCAAGATTGTCTGGCCTGGAGTTTTGAGTATATTCATCAATGTAAACAGTCCAAGCGTCCAATCATAATTCTTAAGTTGGATTTTGCTAAGGCCTTTCACACTGTCGAGCATGAGGTTATTCTTCAGATGTTGCAGCATAAAGGGTTTGATGCCAAATTGATTTTTTGGGTTAAACAACTGTTGTCCACAGGTTCTTCGTTTGTGCTGTTAAATGGCATTCCTGGAAAGCAATTTAAGTGCAAGTGTGGGGTCAGAAAGGGTGATCCACAATCACCTCTGTTGTTTGTCATCGCAGCGGATCTGTTGCAGTCTGTGGTCAACCAAATGCCGGAGCATGGCACACTCTCTTTGCCTATTCAAACCCATGTCAGAGAGTTTCCCATCATTCAATATGCGGATGACACGATTATATTTCTTGCAGCTAAGGATGATGAGCTTGTTGCCCTAAAGAACATGCTGCTTACCTTCCAACAATCCACAGGTTTAAAGGTCAACTTTGCTAAATCTTCAATGATTCCATTGAATATGGCTGATGAGGAGGCTGCTAGGCTTGCTGCTATTCTTGGTTGTAAAATTGGGCAGCTCCCATTTACTTATCTTGGATTGCCTTTGGGAACTACAAGGCCAAGGATCATTGACCTAATGCCCCTAGTTGACAGTCTTGAGAGAAGGTTAACTACAAGCTCTTCTATGCTGAATCAAGGCTCTGGCTTGCAGCTTCTTACCTCTGTCCTGACCTCTCTGCCAATATACTTTCTGTGCAGCCTCAATATTCCACCAGGGATCATTAAGCAGCTAGACAGAATCTTCAGGCAATGTCTTTGGAGGGGTAATAGTGATGCTCCAAAACAGTCTCTGGCTGCATGGGAGCTGGTTTGCAGGCCAAAAGATAAAGGGGGTTTAGGTGTTATTAATCTGAACATCCAGAATAAAGGACTCCTTATCAAGCATCTTCACAAATTCTATAACAAGGTTGATATTCGTTGGGTGACCCTGATATGGAATAGCTACTATGATCATGGGGTTCCACAGGCAACAGCTCATGCTGGATCTTTCTGGTGGAGGGATGTTCTGAAGCTGCATGAGGCTTATACTGCTATTGCCTCAGCTCATATCAACATGGGTGATTCTGCTCTGTTCTGGACAGATTGTTGGCAAATTGGGGGCTCTGCTAGACCCCTATGTTGGAGATTGCCTAGGTTGTTTTCATTTGTCAATAATGATAAGATCTCAGTGCAGGAATTTCTTCAATCCCAGGATCTCTTCTGTATGTTTTATTTGGCTCTTTCTCATGAGGCTGCTGCTGAGTTACACATGCTGGAAGGTTGGATCATGCAGTTAGACAGAGACCCCACTATACTTGATGGTTGGATATGGCCTGGTAAATTAGGAGGATACACTGCCAAAAGTTTCTACACGATCATGCACTCACACCTACCTACAATACAACCTTGCAAATGGCTGTGGCAAAGTAGGTGCACTATGAAGATCAAGGTGTTCGGGTGGCTGATATTCTTTGACAGACTAAACACCAAGGATATGCTGGTTAGGAGACACTGGCGCTCAAGCCAGGATGACAATCTCTGTCTCATTTGTAGTGAGCTGGTGTATGAGGATAGAATCCATCTGTTTTTTAACTGCACCTTCAGCTGTAGAGTCTGGAGTTACTTGGGCATTGATTGGTCCGGAGGCTCAGATATTCTGCAATGTATCATGCATGCTAGGTCCAGCTTCAGGCACCCTTTCTTCTTTGAAGTTATGCTAACAGCAGCCTGGAATATTTGGATTTTAAGAAATGGCAGAACCTTTAGAGCTGAGAGAGCTACTTTCAGTGCTTGGAAGTGTGAATTCATCCATGATATTTCTTTGCTTGCTCATAGGGTGAAGGATTGTATTAAACCAAAACTCTTGGCTTGGGTTCATTCTTTGTTGTAAAGCAGGTAGGGATGTTTAGCCATAGGTAGACTCTTTTCTTTTTTCCTTGTATAGTCTGTAATTTGTTTGTACAGTTGTGCTTTCTTTAATAAAGGGTTGTGGGGCTTTGCCTCACAGTAAATATTCAAAAAATAATAATAGGACATGAAGGATTGCAATCTATATCAAGGACAATGAAATCTACGGGCACATAATTCCTATTTGCAACAATAAGAACATCATTAATTCTTCCCATAGGTTTCTTAATGGTGGAATCCGCAAGGTGCAAGTTTAAAGAACAATCATCAAATTCACGGAAACCTAGCAAATCACACAAAGTTTTTGGGATCGTGGAAACACTAGCACCCAAATCACACAAAGCATAGCATTCATGATCTTTAATTTTATTTTTAATAGTAGGTTAACACTCATCATAAAGTTTTCTAGGGATAGAAACTTCCAACTCAAGTTTTTCTTCATAAGATTGCATCAAAGCATCAATGATATGTTTAGTAAAAGCTTTATTTTGACTATAAGCATGAGGAGAATTTAACACGGATTTCAACAAGGAAATATAATCTATCAAAGAGCAATTATAATAATTAAATTCCTTGAAATCCAGGATAGTGGGTTCATTGCTATCTAAAGTTTTAATCTCTTCAATCTCACTTCTACCAATTTTAGCGTCAAGATCTAAAAACTCCGAATTTTTGGGACGCCTTCTAACTAACATTGACTCATCTCTAGTCCCATCATCATCAAGATTCATATTGCAAAACAAGGATTTAATAGGGGACACAGCAATAACTTTTAGATCTTCATCTTTATTCTCATAAAAACTAGAAGAACACGCCTTCACAAAGCAATCTTTCTTAGCACGCATCCTAGCGGTTCTTTCTTTGCACTCATCAATGGAAATTCTCATGGCTTTGCGAGACTCATTGATGTCATGCTTAGGTGGAATAGATCTAAGTTTCGAAGAATCAACATCAAGAGAAATTCTATCCACGTTCCTAGCCAATTCATCAATCTTAGGCAATTTTTCTTCCAGCAAAGCATTGAAATTCTTCCGAGAAATCATAAATTCTTTAACACTAGTCTCAAAATCAGAGGGCATCTTATTAAAATTTCCATAAGAGTTGTTGTAGGAATTACCATAATTATTAGAGGAATTACTAGGATACGGCCTAGGATTAAAGTTTCCTCTATATGCGTTGTTGCCAAAATTATTCCTACCAACAAAATTCACATCCATAGATTCATTATTATTCTCAATCAAGGTAGACAAAGGCATATCATTAGGATCTGAAGAAACACTCTTATTAGCGAACAATTTCATAAGTTCATCCATCTTTCCACTCAAAACATTAATTTCTTCAATCGCATGAACCTTTTTACTAGTAGATCTTTCAGTGTGCCATTGAGAATAATTAACCATAATATTATCTAGGAGTTTAGTACCTTCTCCTAAAGTGATCTCCATAAAAGTGCCTCCTGCGGCCGAATCTAAAAGATTTCTAGAAGCAAAATTCAATCCGGCATAAAAAAATTGTGTAATCGTCCACAAATTCAAACCATGAGTAGGGCAATTACGTATCATTAATTTCATCCTCTCCCAAGCTTGTGCAACATGTTCATGATCAAGTTGCTTAAAATTCATGATATCATTTCTAAGAGAGATGATCTTAGCGAGAGGAAAATACTTAGAGATAAAAGCTTCTTTGCACTTATTCCAAGAATCAATACTATTTTTAGGCAAAGACGAAAACCAAGTTTTAGCACGATCTCTAAGAGAAAACGGAAATAGTTTCAACTTAACAATATCATTATCCACATGTTTCTTCTTTTGCATATCACACAAATCAACAAAGCTATTTAGATGGGTAGCGGCATCTTCACTAGGAAGGCCGGCGAATTGATCTTTCATGACAAGATTCAGCAAAGCATAATTAATTTCACAAGATTCAGCATCGGTAAGAGGAGCAATCGGAGTGCTAAGAAAATCATTGTTGTTGGTATTGGCAAAGTCACACAATTTCGTATTATCTTGAGCCATCGTGACAAGCAAGCAATCCAACACACGAGCAACAAGAAGCAAGCGAAAAAGAGGCGAACGGAAAAGAGGGCGAATAAAACGGCAAGGGTGAAGTGGGGGAGAGGAAAACGAGAGGCAAATGTCAAATAATGTAATGCGAGGGATAAGAGTTTGTGATGGGTACTTGGTATGTCCTGACTTGTGCGTAGACTCCCCGGCAACGGCGCCAGAAATCCTTCTTGCTACCTCTTGAGCACTGCGTTGGTTTTCCCTTGAAGAGGAAAGGGTGATGCAGCAAAGTAGCATAAGTATTTCCCTCAGTTTTTGAGAACCAAGGTATCAATCCAGTAGGAGGCCACGCTCAAGTCCCTTGTACCTACACAAACAAATAAGAATCTTGCAACCAACGCGATAAAGGGGTTGTAAATCCCTTCACGGCCACTTGCAAAAGTGAGATCTGATAGAGAAGATAAGATAATATTTTTGGTAGTTTTATGATAAAGATTAAAAGTAAAGATTGCAAAATAAACAAAGATAAAAATAGCTTGTTGATGGGAGATTAATATGATGGTGAATAGACCCGGGGGCCATAGGTTTCACTAGTGGCTTCTCTCAAGATAGCATAAGTATTACGGTGGGTAAACAAATTACTGTCGAGCAATTAATAGAATTGAGCATAGTTATGAGAATATCTAGGTATGATCATGTATGTAGGCATCACGTCCGTGACAAGTAGACCGACTCCTGCCTGCATCTACTACTATTACTCCACACATCGACCGCTATCCAGCATGCATCTAGAGTATTAAGTTCATAAGAACGGAGTAACACTTTAAGCAAGATGACATGATGTAGAGGGATAAACTCATGCAATATGATATAAACCCCATCTTTTTATCCTCGATGGCAACAATACAATACGTGTCGTTTCCCCTACTCTCACTGGGATCGAGCACCACAAGATTGAACCCAAAGCTAAGCACTTCTCCCATTGCAAGAAAGATCAATCTAGTAGGCCAAACCAAACTGATAATTCGAAGAGACTTGCAAAGATAACCAATCATACATAAAATAATTCATAGAAGATTTAAATATTGTTGATAGATAATCTTGATCATAAACCCAAAATTCATCGGATCTCGACAAACACACCGCAAAAGAAGATTACATCGAATAGATCTCCAAGAGAATCAAGGAGAACTTTGTATTGAGATCCAAAGAGAGAGAAGAAGCCATGTAGCTAATAACTATGGACCCGAAGGTCTGAGGTAAAGTACTCACACATCATCAGAGAGGCTATGGTATTGATGTAGAAGCCCTCCATGATCAATGCCCCCTCCGGCGGAGCGCCAGAAAAGGCCCCAAGAAGGGATCTCATGGGTACAGAAGGTTGCGGTGGTGGAATTAGGTTTGCGTGGTGCTCCTCGATGGTTTGGGGTACGTAGGTATATATTGGAGGAAGAAGTAGGTCGGTGGAGCCACGAGGGGCCCGCGAGGGTGGAGGGTGCGCCCAGGGGGGTAGGCGCGCCCCCTGCCTCGTGGCCTCCTCGGTGATTTCTTGACGTCCACTCCAAGTCCTCTGGATCATGTTTGTTCCAAAAATAACTCTCCCGAAGGTTTCATTCCGTTTGGACTCCGTTTGATATTCCTTTTGTGCGAAACACTGAAATAGGCAAAAAAACAGCAATTTGGGCTGGGCCTCCGGTTAATAGGTTAGTCCCAAAAATAATATAAAAGTGTATAAATAAGCCCATTAAACATCCAAAACAGAATATATAATAGCATGAAGCAATCAAAAATAATAGATACGTTGGAGACGTATCAAGCATCCCCAAGCTTAATTCCTGCTCGTCCTCGAGCAGGTAAATGATAAAAACAGAATTTTTTGATGTGGAATGCTACTTAGAATATTTTTCAATGTATTTCTCTTTATTGTGGCATGAATGTTCACATCTGAAAGATTCGAGATAAAAGTTTTATATTAACATGAAAATAATAATACTTCAAGCATACTAACAAAGCAATCATGTCTTCTCAAAATAACATGGCCAAAGAAAGTTATCCCTACAAAATCATATAGTCTGGCTATGCTCTATCTTCACCACACAAAGTATTTGAATCATGCACAACCCCGATGACAAGCCAAGCAATTGTTTCATACTTTTGATGTTCTCAAACTTTTTCGATCTTCACGCAATATATGAGCGTGAGCCACGGACATAGCACTATAGGTGGAATAGAATGGTGGTTGTGGAGAAGACAAAAAGGAGAAGATAGTCTCACATCAACTAGGCGTATCAACGGGCTATGGAGATGCCCATCAATAGATATCAATGTGAGTGAGTAGGGATTGCCATGCAACAGATGCACTAGAGCTATAGGTGTATGAAAGCTCAACAAAAGAAACTAAGTGGGTGTGCATCCAACTCGCTTGCTCACGAAGACCTAGGGCATTTTTGAGGAAGCCCATCATTGGAATATACAAGCCAAGTTCTATAATGTAAAATTCCCACTAGTATATGAAAATGACAACATCGGAGACTCTATCATGAAGATCATGGTGCTACTTTGAAGCACAAGTGTGGAAAAAGGATAGTAACATTGTCCCTTCTCTCTTTTTCTCTCATTTTTTTATTGGGCCTTCTCCCTCTCTTTTTATGGCGTTTTTTATTTAGTCCGGAATCTCATCCCGACTTGTGGGGGAATCATAGTCTCCATCATCCTTTCCTCACATGGGACAATGCTCTAATAATAATGACCATCACACTTTTATTACTTACAACTGAAGAATTACAACTCAATACTTAGAACAAATTATGACTCTATGTGAATGCCTCCGGCGGTGTACCGGGATATGCAATGAATCAAGAGTGACATGTATGAAAGAATTATGAAGGTGGCTTTGCCACAAATACAATGTCAACTACATGATCATGCAAAGCAATATGACAATGATGAAGCGTGTCATAATAAATGGAACGGTGGTAAGTTGCATGGCAATATATCTCGGAATGGCTATGGAAATGCCATAATAGGTAGGTATGGTGGCTGTTTTGAGGAAGGTATATGGTGGGTATATGATACCGGCGAAGAGGTGCGCGGTATTAGAGAGGCTAGCAATGGTGGAAGGATGAGAGTGCGTATAATCCATGGACTCAACATTAGTCATAAAGAACTCACATACTTATTGCAAAAATCTATTAGTTATCGAAACGAAGTACTACGGACATGCTCCCAGGGGGATAGATTGGTAGGAAAAAACCATCGCTCGTCCCCGGCCGCCACTCATAAGGAAGACAATCAATAAATAAATCATGCTCCGACTTCATCACATAACAGTTCACCATACGTGCATGCTACGGGAATGACAAACTTAAGAACAAGTATTTCTCAAATTGACAACTACTCAACTAGCATGACTCTAATATCACCATCTTCATATTTCAAAACAATTATCAAGTTTCAAACTTCTCTTAGTATTCAATGCACTTTATAGTTTTTATCTTGGATGCCTATCATATTAGGACTAATTTTATAACCAAAGCAAATTACCATGCTGTTCTAAGGACTCTCAAAATAATATAAGTGAAGCATGAGAGATCAATTATTTCTATAAAATATAACCACCACCGTGCTCTAAAAGATATAAGTGAAGCACTAGAGCAAAATTGTTTAGCTCAAAAGATATAAGTGAAGCACATAGAGTATTCTAACAAATTCCGAATAATGTGTGTCTCTCTCAAAAGGTGTGTACAGCAAGGATGATTGTGGTGAAATAAAAAAAACAAAGACTCAAATCATACAAGACGCTCCAAGCAAAACACATATCATGTGGTGAATAAAAATATAGCTCCAAGTAAAGTTACCGATGGACGAAGACAAAAGAGGGGATGCCTTCCGGGGCATCCCCATGCTTAGGCTTTCGGGTTGTCCTTAGATTTTACCTTGGGGTGCCTTGGGCATCCCCAATCTTAGGATCTTGCCACTCCTTGTTCCATAATCCATCGAATCTTTACCCAAAACTTGAAAACTTCACAACACAAAACTTATCAGAAAATCTTGTGAGCTCCGTTAGCGAAAGAAAACAAAACACCACTTCAAGGTACTGTAATGAACTCATTCTTTATTTATATGGGTGTTAAACCTACTGTATTCCAACTTCTCTATGGTTTATAAACTCTTTTACGAGCCATAGATTCGTTAAAATAAGCAAACAGCACACGAAAAACAGAATCCGTCAAAAACAGAACAGTCTGTAGTAATCTGTAACTAGCGCAAACTTCTCGAACTCCAAAACTTCTACCAAACTAGGAAGACATAGATAATTTGTTTATTGATCTACTGGAATTGGAATCAGTATTTTATCACGTTCTAGTGATTTTTAACAATTGTTTTCGTGAACAGAAAGTTTCTGGAATTCTCAGCAAGATCAAATAACTACCATCCAAGAAGATCCTATAGGTTTTACTTGGCACAAACACTAATCAAAACACAAAACCACATCTAAACAGAAGCTAGATGGGTTATTTATTCCTAAAAGGAACCAAAAAAAAGCTAAAATAAAATTGGGTTGCCTCCCAACAAGCGCTATCGTTTAACGCCCCTAGCTAGGCATAAAGGCAAGGATAGATCTAGGTATTGCCATCTTTGGTAGGCAATCCATAAGTAGCTCTCATAATAGATTCATAAGGTAATTTTATTTTCATTCTAGGAATGTGTTCCATGCCTTTCCTTAATGGAAATTGGAATCTAATATTTCCTTCCTTCATATCAATAATTGCACCAATCGTTCTTAGGAACGGTCTACCAAGAATAATAGGACATGAAGGATTGCAATCTATATCAAGGACAATGAAATCTACGGGCACATAATTCCTATTTGCAACAATAAGAACATAATTAATTCTTCCCATAGGTTTCCTAATGGTGGAATCCGCAAGGTGCAAGTTTAAAGAACAATCATCAAATTCACGGAAACCTAGCAAATCACACAAAGTTTTTGGGATCGTGGAAACACTAGCACCCAAATCACACAAAGCATAGCATTCATGATCTTTAATTTTATTTTTAATAGTAGGTTAACACTCATCATAAAGTTTTCTAGGGATAGAAACTTCCAACTCAAGTTTTTCTTCATAAGATTGCATCAAAGCATCAACGATATGTTTAGTAAAAGCTTTATTTTGACTATAAGCATGAGGAGAATTTAACACGGATTGCAACAAGGAAATACAATCTATCAAAGAGCAATTATAATAATTAAATTCCTTGAAATCCAGGATAGTGGGTTCATTGCTATCTAAAGTTTTAATCTCTTCAATCTCACTTCTACCAATTTTAGCGTCAAGATCTAAAAACTCCGAATTTTTGGGACGCCTTCTAACTAAAATTGACTCATCTCCAGTCCCATCATCATCAAGATTCATATTGCAAAACAAGGATTTAATAGGGGAAACGTCAATAACTTTTAGATCATCATCTTTATTCTCATAAAAACTAGAAGAACACGCCTTCACAAAGCAATCTTTCTTAGCACGCATCCTAGCGGTTCTTTCTTTGCACTCATCAATGGAAATCCTCATGGATTTGAGAAACTCATTGATGTCATGCTTAGGTGGAATAGATCTAAGTTTCGAAGAATCAACATCAAGAGAAATTTTATCCACGTTCCTAGCCAATTCATCAATCTTAGGCAATTTTTCTTCAAGCAAAGCATTGAAATTCTTTTGAGAAATCGTAAATTCTTTAACACTAGTATCAAAATCAGAGGGCATCTTATTAAAATTTCCATAAGAGTTGTTGTAGGAATTACCATAATTATTAGAGGAATTACTAGGATACGACCTAGGATTAAAGTTTCCTCTATCTGCGTTGTTGCCAAAATTATTCCTACCAACAAAATTCACATCCATAGATTCATTATTATTCTCAATCATGGAAGACAAAGGCATATCATTAGGATCCGAAGAAACACTCTTATTAGCAAACAATTTCATAAGTTCATCCATCTTTCCACTCAAAACATTAATTTCTTCAATCGCATGAACCTTTTTACTAGTAGATCTTTCAGTGTGCCATTGAGAATAATTAACCATAATATTATCTAGGAGTTTAGTAGCTTCTCCTAAAGTGATTTCCATAAAAGTGCCTCCCGCGGCCTAATCTAAAAGATTTCTAGAAGCAAAATTCAATCCGGCATAATTTTTTTGTACAATCATCCACAAATTCAAACCATGAGTAGGGCAATTACGCATCATTAATTTCATCCTCTCCCAAGCTTGTGCAACATGTTCATGATCAAGTTTCTTAAAATTCATGACATTGTTTCTAAGAGAGATGATCTTAGTGGCAGGAAAATACTTAGAGATAAAAGGATCTTTGCACTTATTCCAAGAATCAATACTATTTTTAGGCAAAGACAAAAACCAAGTTTTAGCACGATCTCTAAAAGAAAACGGAAATAGTTTCAACTTAACAATATCATTATCCACATCTTTCTTCTTTTGCATATCACACAAATCAACAAAGCTATTTAGATGGGTAGCGGCATCTTCACTAGGAAGGCCGGCGAATTGATCTTTCATGACAAGATTCAGCAAAGCAACATTAATTTCACAACATTCAGCATCGGTAAGAGGAGCAATCGGAGTGCCAAGAAAATCATTGTTGTTGGTATTGGCAAAGTCACACAATTTAGTATTATCTTGACCATCGTGACAAGCAAGCAATCCAACACACGAGCAACAAGAAGCAAACGAAAAAGAGGCGAACAGAAAAGAGGGCGAATAAAACGGCAAGGGTGAAGTGGGGGAGAGGAAAACGAGAGGCAAATGGCAAATAATGTAATGTGAGGGATAAGAGTTTGTGATGGGTACTTGGTATGTCCTGACTTGTGCGTAGACTCCCCGGCAACGGCGCCAGAAATCCTTCTTGCTACCTCTTGAGCACTGCGTTGGTTTTCCCTTGAAGAGGAAAGGGTGATGCAGCAAAGTAGCGTAAGTATTTCCCTCAGTGTTTGACAACCAAGGTATCAATCCAGTAGGAGGCCACGCTCAAGTCCCTTGTACCTACACAAACAAATAAGAATCTTGCAACCAACGCGATAAAGGGGTTGTCAATCCCTTCACGCCCACTTGCAAAAGCAAGATCTGATAGAGAAGATAAGATAATATTTTTGGTATTTTTATGATAAAGATTAAAAGTAAAGATTGCAAAATAAACAAAGATAAAAATAGCTTGTTGATGGGAGATTAATATGATGGAGAATAGACCCGGGGGCCATAGGTTTCACTAGTGGCTTCTCTCAAGATAGCATAAGTATTCCGGTGGGTAAACAAATTACTGTCGAGCAATTGATAGAATTGAGCATAGTTATGAGAATATCTAGGTATGATCATGTATATAGCCATCACGTCCGTGACAAGTGGACCGACTCCTGCCTGCATCTACTACTATTACTCCACACATCGACCGCTATCCAGCATGCATCTAGAGTATTAAGTTCATAAGAACGGAGTAACGCTTTAAGCAAGATGACATGATGTGGAGGGATAAACTCATGCAATATGATATAAACCCCATCTTTTTATCCTCGATGGCAACAATACAATACGTGTCGTTTCCCCTACTGTCACTGGGATCAAGCACCGCAAGATTGAACCCAAAGCTAAGCACTTCTCCCATTGCAAGAAAGATCAATCTAGTAGGCCAAACCAAACTGATAATTCGAAGAGACTTGCGAAGATAACCAATCATACATAAAAGAATTCAGAGAAGATTCAAATATTGTTCATAGATAATCTTGATCATAAACCCACAATTCATCGGATCTCGACAAACACACTGCAAAAGAAGATTACATCGAATGGATCTCCAAGAGAATCGAGGAGAACTTTGTATTGAGATCCAAAGAGAGAGAAGAAGCCATCTAGATAATAACTATGGACCCGAAGGTCTGAGGTAAACTACTCACACATCATCGGAGAGGCTATGGTGTTGATGTAGAAGCCCTCCGTGATCAATGCCCCCTCCGGCGGAGCACCGGAAAAGGCCCCAAGATGGGATCTCACGGGTACAGAAGGTTGCGGCGGTGGAATTAGGTTTTCGTGGTGCTCGTCGATGGTTTGGGGGTACATAGGTATATATAGGAGGAAGAAGTAGGTCGGTGGAGCCACGAGGGGCCCACGAGGGTGGAGGGCACGCCCAGGGGGGTAGGCGCGCCCCCCTGCCTCGTGGCCTCCTCGGTGATTTCTTGACATCCACTCCAAGTCCTCTGGATCACGTTTCTTCCAAAAATAACTCTCCCGAAGGTTTCATTTCGTTTGGACTCTGTTTGATATTCCTTTTCTGCGAAACACTGAAATAGGCAAAAAAAACAACAATTTGGGCTGGGCCTCCGGTTAATAGGTTAGTCCCAAAAATAATATAAAAGTGTATAAATAAGCCCATTAAACATCCAAAACAGAATATATAATAGCATGGAGCAATCAAAAATTATAGATACGTTGGAGACGTATCAGCTGCCCTCATGCGTCACATCGTAGTAAATGGTAACGAGGCGGCCCACGCCTTGCCCATAAAAAGGAGAAACCACAGGCGCGATGCCCATTTACCCTCCGTGCCTTCTCCAATCTCGGAACCGCCGTCCCTTCCCTTTGCCTCCTCAAGCTCTTGCCTTCGCTCGCCGCCGCCGCGCTCATTGCTCCAGATTCTTCGCCCCTCCTCCAGCTGCCATGGCGCCCAAAACCAGCAGGGGCAAGGGGGCGTCCAAGGATGCTGGGGAGAGGGAGGCGCCGGAGAGTGAGTTGGCGGCGCGGCGGACGCAGCCTACCTAGTTTCCATCGACGATCGACGCGATCAACCTCCGGGACTACTTCAAGCCCCTGTGGGGCTGCAAGACGAAGGGGCATCCTGCCACGTGCATCATCCCCGCCGGTTGCGCCCAACCTAGCCCGAATCGGTACCCATTCTTCGTCGACTACTTTTCCTGCGGGCTTAGCCCCTTTCTTCGATTTCTTCAATGACGTCATGCACACCTATGGCTTCCACCTTCTGGATTTTACTCCAAATGCCGTGGCGTGCATGGCTCTTTTTTCCCATCTCTGCGAGGGCTTCGCCGGGGTGCATCCCAACACGGCGCTCTTCCGCCACTACTTCTTTCCTCAGATCCAAAAGGGGGGCGCCATTTCCGGTTGTGTCGCCTTGATCCCAAGGAGCCAGGGGAAGGGGACATATTCGGAGGGCGCCTAGAGGGAGAGGTGGGAGGAGTGGCGGGGCCGGTGGTGTTGGATTGAAGAGGAGGACCTGCAGGAATTTTTCCAGGTTCGTCAGGCGCCGCCGGTTCGCAGAGACGATTGGAGCAATGTCGAGACCGACGATGAGAAGCTCACGGTCGCCACCACCAGGATTCATCGCGTCACTGTGGCCGGGCTCACCCTTGAGATGATTGGGGCGGATTTCATCCGCCGCCGAATCGCTCCACTGCACAATAAGGGGAGGCCGGCCTGGCTCTTCACGAACGAGGCCGACATCATGAGGCTTCGCCCTAGCTTGGACCACAACCTCACGGTAATCAGGCACACCCACTTGTGCCAGAGGTTTTTTTAGCTCGACGTGCGCTGCAACGGCAGGGTCGAGAGGTCCGGCAAGGCCGCGAAGGCCGGCAAGGTCGTCAAGGGGCCCCTCTTTGGGTTGCCGGCGGGGGTGGTCCCGCTGAGCAACAACTCTTGCCGTAACAACATCATCGCCATGATGCCGGACTTCAACGCGCATGGGCTTGACCCAAATTGGGCCGAGCCGAGGGCGGATCAGGTGCAGGAGTTCTTCGACAAGCTGTCGAAGAAGTACGTCCATGCTGAGCCATTGCTCATCCAGGACACTAGCCAAGTGGAGCTGGACTACATCGCCGCCAGGGCGGCGGAGGTGGGCTCGCCAAGGAGGCTGGCAGCACCGGCCACGTGGAGGACGAGGCCGAGGTTGCCGCGGAGGAGAAAGAGCTTGCCGGGTGGGCGAAGTCCGCTGGGGAGGCCAGCAGTGCCGACACTGGGGCCCCTCTCATTGAAGACGTGCTCGACGAGTCGACCGAGGAGGCCGAGGCTGACGACCCTCCGGCCTTGGAGAGAAGGCGCGTCCTGCGGCGGGCCACCTCTGGTGAGCCGGTCCGGCCCTGCAGGACCGGGCAGCGGCAAGAGATCCAGGGGGAGTCCATGCGCCTGACGAGGGCCGCGGTAGCGAAGAAGGTGGTGAAGGCCGCGGTGGCGAAGAGGAAGGCGACTGCCTCTTCTTCGTCCAAGCGCCCTCGGACTCCACCCGCTTCCCCTCCTCCCGCGGATGTCGACACGGAGGTCGTCTTCGACCTTGGGTCTCTGAGCCGGAGGAGGAAGAGGAAGGCAGCGGAGGAGGAGGTGGAGGATGAGTAAGTATCTTGTCTTCTGTCATCCCTGTCCCCTCAAATCGCTCCGCCTTTCTTGACTTGTATTTATTTTTGCAGGGATGTCGAGACGCTGGCCCAGAGGGTGGCGAAGAGGGCCAGGGCCTCGACGGGCGGCCAGCCCCCGGCGGGTACCTCGGGCACGCCGCTGGTGGTGGAGAGCAGCCCAGATAGCATCCCCCGGCACAGTGCCCAGCGTGCGTTCATCACTCGCCCACTATCGACATGTGTTGGGGTATGTTTTCTCGGCGCTGACCTCGCCGTGGTTGCAGGAGGAGGACGGCAGCAGGAGGAGCCACTGAGGGCCACCCCAACACGCCGCCCCCGTCAACCACGCCGCCTCGAGGGGCGTCCCCGGCAAGGGCGCCAAGCACCGAGCCCATGCACACGGAGGAGGAGAACCCGGGCGCCTGTGGCTCCGCCCCGGCACCAAATGTTGGTGGGGAGGGGGCCACTTCTTCCCAGCCTGGCACGAGTGAGTTACTTGCCTTCTGTCCCTGTTCATTCTTCTTCTTTTTGGAATCTTGGTCTTGGCCTCACCTCACTCCCCTTCTCGGCATCCAGATCCTTCCCCAGCGGACCCGGAGGATGTTGACACCGTCATTGAGGAGGTCGCCAGGGACGCCGCGGCTGAGGCCGACAAGATCGCCACCGAGGAGGCTGCCAAGACTGCCCCTGAAGAGGCCGCCAAGGGGTCTGCTGAGGAGACTGGCAAGGCCGCTGCCGAGGAGGCCGGCAAGGCCGCTACGGAGGAGGGGGCGGTCGACGACCAACCTTCCTCCTCCGCTGCCTCTGGCTCGGGCAGGTACCTCAAGGTGAGCGACGACCTATTCGTCCACCTCCCAGGGGCGGCGAGCACCGGGGCACCCACCGAGGGGGAGGTGTTTGATGACGAGTGCTACCTCTTGAGCACTGCGTTGGTTTTCCGTTGAAGAGGAAAGGGTGATGCAGCAAAGTAGCGTAAGTATTTCCCTCAGTTTTTGAGAACCAAGGTATCAATCCAATTGGAGGCCACGCACGAGTCCCTCGCACCTACACAAACAAATAAATCCTCGCAACCAACGCAATAAAGGGGTTGTCAATCCCTTCACGGTCACTTACGAGAGTGAGATCTGATAGATATGATAAGATAATATTTTTGGTATTTTTATGGTAAAGATGCAAAGTAAAGTAAAAGGCAATAAAAATAGCTAAGTGTTGGAAGATTAATATGATGGAAAATAGACCCGGGGGCCATAGGTTTCACTAGTGGCTTCTCTCGAGAGGATAAGTATTACGGTGGGTGAACAAATTACTGTTGAGCAATTGATAGAATTGAGCATAGTTATGAGAATATCCAGGTATGATCATGTATATAGGCATCACGTCCGAGACAAGTAGACCGACTCCTGCCTGCATCTACTACTATTACTCCACACATCAACTGCTATCCAGCATGCATCTAGAGTATTAAGTTCATAAGAACAGAGTAAGGCTTTGAGCAAGATGACATGATGTAGAGGGATAAACTCATGCAATATGATATAAACCCCATCTTGTTATCCTCGATGGCAACAATACAATACGTGCCTTGCTGCCCCTACTATCACTGGGAAAGGACACCACAAGATTGAACCCAAAGCTAAGCACTTCTCCCATTGCAAGAAAGATCAATCTAGTAGGCCAAACCAAACTGATAATTCGAAGAGACTTGCAAAGATAACCAATCATACATAAAAGAATTCGGAGAAGATTCAAATATTGTTCATAAATAAACTTGATCATAAACCCACAATTCATCGGTCTCAACAAACACACCGCAAAAGAAGATTACATCGAATAGATCTCCACAAGAGAGGGGGAGACCATTGTATTGAGATCCAAAAAGAGAGAAGAAGCCATCTAGCTAATAACTATGGACCCGAAGATCTGAGGTAAACTACTCACACATCATCGGAGAGGCTATGGTGTTGATGTAGAAGCCCTCCGTGATCGATGCCCCGTCCGGCGGATCTCCGGAAAAGGCCCCAAGATGGGATCTCACGGGTACAGAAGGTTGCGGCGGTGGAATTAGGTTTTTGGCTCTGTATCTGGTAGTTTGGGGGTACATAGGTATATATAGGAGGAAGAAGTACGTCGGTGGAGCAACATGGGGCCCACGAGGGTGGAGGGCACACCCAGGGGGGTAGGCGTGCCCCCCCTACCCCGTGCCCTCCTGGTTGATGTCTTGACGTAGGGTCTAGGTCCTCTGGATCACGTTCGTTCCAAAAATCACGTTCCCAAAGGTTTCATTCCGTTTGGACTCCGTTTGATATTCTTTTTCTGCGAAACTCTGAAATAGGCAAAAAACAGCAATTCTGGGCTGGGCCTCCGGTTAATAGGTTAGTCCCAAAAAAATATAAAAGTGTATAATAAAGCCCATTAATGTCCAAAACATAATATAATATAGCATGGAACAATAAAAAATTATAGATACGTTGGAGACGTATCAACGAGGTGCTCGCTGCTGCCGGGCTTGAAGTTGTTGACGAATCGAGCATCGGTAGCGGCGGTTCCTAGGAAGAGCGACTCCTCCAGGCCATGAGCGCCAACTTCCAGAAGCTCCAGGCGCTTCACCGCACCCGCCTAGACAAGGCCAAGTCCGGAATGGTGGTGGTGGACAAGGCGGAGGCGGACCTCAAGGAGTGCGTCGCCGAGGCGCAGGCTTGGTTCCGCCAGGCCCACAAGGACTTGAAGGCCGCCCAGGACGTGCTGGCTGAGCGCAAGCTGGTGCTCGTCATGAAGCAGGCCAACATCGAGAAGGCCCATGAAGCGGTGAAGCAGCAGGCCGCCCAGGACGAGGCCGCACGGCACCAGCACCAGGCCGTGCTGAACTCCCAGGAGGAGGACCTTGCCGCTCATGAGGAGAAACTCGCTGCGACACTCCATGGTAAGGACGAGGAGGTCGAGAAGCTTGTCGTGCAGCGGACCCGGGAGCTGGAGCAGAGGCATAGAGAGGCGCTCGATGCCCAAGCCTCGGTCCATGCGGGCAAGGTGAAGGAGCTGGAGGTGGAGCGAGACGGGCTGAAGGATCAGGCCCTGAAGTTGGCAAAGGAGAAGGACACGCTCAACGGTGCTCTAGTTGAGGCGCAGGCCGCAGTCCTCGGCAAGGCTAAGCAGCTCTCCAAGGCCAACGACTCCATCAAAGACCTGAAGCTGAAGCTGGAGGGTCTTGAGGGGACGCTTTCGGAGGTCAAGACCCGGGAGGAGACCCTGACCAAAGCCCTGGAGGACGAGAAGCAGCTGTGGAAGAACGACACCGCCAGCCACAAGGATTACGTGAAGGGCGAGAACCTCTGGCTCAGCCGCCTCGCCGCTGTCACCGACAGGACCACCACGCAGCTGGCCTCATTGGGGATGTCGAATGTGAGGTACGCCTCGGAGCCGAACTTGAGTCCCAACTACATCCTGAATCTGTTCTTCGAGAGGGTCATTGGAGCCCTGGAGCAGCTCCGCTCCAACCGGGCGGCCTCTCTGGCCAATGATGCCCGGAGGCTCTGCCGGGGTGTCATGACCAAGGTCCTCACCAAGGTGGCGTACTGGAACCCCAACCTCGACTTTGACGCCGCGCTGGAGAGCTTGCTGGAGGATGCGGACCTCGCGGCGCTCGAGGAGCGTATTGAGCCCATCATCAGCCGCATCAATGGAGTTCAGAGGGTAGAGGGCCAGCGCCGGGATTAGGCACCCCGTTTCTTATCGCCGCTGCAGGTTCATGACCAAGACAATTTTTATCTTTAGTTAGAACCGCAGCAACAATTGATGTAATATAACTCTGCAGTACTTTTAATATCATGCATGCTATCTTCCCGTTAGATCCTTCTTCGTACGTTCGTACCCTGCGCTTGTTGAGATAAGGCTGCCGGCGCGTAAACCCATGCCGTGGTGCTTTGCGAACGAATCCTTAGCACCCTGTCGGAAGGGCGCTTGCTGCCAGGCGAGCCACCTCGCTGCCGCCGGCGCGGCCGCATGAACTGTCAAGTGAGCTCGAGACAGAAACAAAGGCGTTGCCAACAGCGGAAGGGTCCCATCGCATGCAGGTTTCCCGTACAAAGAACAAGATCTCTCAGGGAGAACAGCCTTATATAAGTGAAAATAACCAAGATTTCGCGTGAGTTAGCTTTTCTATTGTTGCGCGAGCATTCACCGTATCTGCTGACGATACCGCTCGTTTGGTCGTCTTCTTCCTTGGAGTGACGACCACGATGAAGCCGCTGCTCCAACCAGACCAGATTTCCACAACTGCGCCCCCTACCTGGCGCGCCAAAGATGTCGGTGGAAACGACACCTATGGGATCACTGGGATCCCTTCTACGGTTGGCGGGCGCGGGATCGTGCAACGAGCAGGTCTAGGAGCCAGCACAAAGATCATTTACCCAGGTTCGGGCCGCGAGGATGCCTAAAACCCTAGTCCTGCTTTGGTGTGTATTTGAGTGTTCCCGAGTTCTTGAACTAGCTACGGTCCGTCTCTAGTCCAAAAGATCCAAACCCTTCTCCCAGACGGCTCGGGCCTCCTTTTATAGACAAAAGGGGTTGCCACAGTGGCACACAAGAGGTGGAAAGGTGTATAGTACACAAGCTTATCGCCTGTCATTACGGGACAAGGCGCATTAAATGCGCTTCTTAGGTGTCCCGTTGCGTTATTGGGGACGGTAACGACGCCCGTCCCGTCTGTAACCGCTCCGCCTCGCTCCGACACGCGTCCAGGCCAACGATGCATGCAGCGCCATGTAGGCTGGCAGGCTGCTGAGATGGCGTGGTGGTAGGGCTTTCACGAAGATCTGCATGCCACCACGCAGGTGCTTGCTGAGTTGGCCCTGGATGCCGCACGTTGCCACACAGGTGCCTGCCCAGCTGTTTGGGCCGGCAGCTGTATGGGAACGGCAGTGGAGTTTTTCCAGACGTGGGTCTGGCTGTGGCCTCGCAGGTGTCCTCGGCAAGGGCCTTGCCGAGGCCCCGGCAAGGGTTTTGTCATGGCGTTGCGGTTGTCCCCGGCAAGGATCTTGCCGGGGTCTCCTAGATTTCCTCGGTAAGGATCTCGCCGAGGATCGTCGTCTTCTGGTCCTCATCTAATCTTGTGTGTTTATGATCTTGACGAAGATCTGCATGCCACCACGGAGGTGCCTCCCGAGCCTTGGTTCTAATGTGGTTGTTGGCGTCTGGAACCCTTGGGCTCAAGGGTGGCTCGCTCTACTTGCGTTGGGCAAGTTGCCCCGACAAGGCTCTTGCCGGGGCCGCAGAGGCTGCCCCCGGCAAGGGTCTTGCCGGGGGAGTCCGCCTCGCTCTCTTGCTCTTTGTGTCTCTGGTCTTGGCGTTGTTTTGCCCGTCTTGTGCTTCTGTTCCCTCCCTTTGCCCTGCTAATTGTGGCCGCAGGCGCGGCTTTGACTGCCCGTGCACAAGTAGAGGGGTAAAAAGGAGAGCCCCTACTTTTGTACACCGACAGATGTTAGCAAGAAGACATGCATTTGATATTTTCGAATGGGATGCCCTTTGCTGTCAGCAACATCGATCGATTATTCTTTAATCTTTAGTTGCGAAGTAAACATTGGCTCTGACATGTGAATCGCTGAGATGCATAATCATCGATTGTTTTGAATGTTCTCTATGAATTGCCAGACCTGTGTGTTTGATTGCAATGTACAGGAACGCTAAAAAGCTGCTCAAACTTTTTGTACTCCCTCTGTTCCTTTTTACTTCGCATATTAGATTTCTTTCAAGTTAGTTGAATCTACATTGTGAATGTTGATACTTTTTTCTATAAGATTGGTCAATGTAGAGATACTTTGAATTCAGACAAAACTTATATGCAGACTAAAAAGGAACAGAGGGAGTAAGTGTGAAACTTCTGCAAACGAGGTGATCACCATGGGAATAATGCTAGTACGTATTGTTTTGCATGTTCATCCAATGCCAGTGATACAAGAATTCGAACTAACCGAACTAAATTCATTCATACATGGCCGGATTTCATATAAACATGCCGGATTTAATTACATTTCGTACATTCTTCAACTAAAAAGGGGTGCGCTGGAGGTATAATTAATTAACCGAAGCTACCCACACGTGTCCAGCTCAGCTTAACAGAAGCTTCAATGACTTAACTGCAGTTGCAGTTGGGTCACTGACATGTGGGCCAGATGCCTGTGGGCCCACATGTCAGCGACCCAACTGCACTGCAGTTAAGTCACTGAAGCAACGTCCTTCTCCAGCACAGCTCTCCGACCCCATCGCTGCCAAGAAGCTAACGGCCGTCAATGGTCAACCCGCCAAGCTTGGCTTCAACCGGAGGGTAGCAGCGGTGGCCTTACTTGGACCTGAGCGGCGGTGACCTACCGTGTTCTACTCTTCCCCATTTTCTGTGTGGCGCGGCCTCGTTGGCAGCGGGGCGGGGCCTCGACGGAGCCGGCGATGTCCTCTGTGTCATTGCCGATGGGGCAGAGCCTCGGCAGAGCGGGGGAAATCCTCCCCCTTGTTGCCGGCAGGGCGGGGCCTCGGTGGAGCCGGCGATGTCCTCTGCCTCGTTGTTGGCGGGGCGGGTCCTCGACGGAGTAGGGCCTCGCCGAAGCCAGTGAAGTCCTCCGGCTTGGTGCCGGCGGGGCGGGGCCTCGGCGTAGCCGGCGGTGTCCTCTGCCTCATTGTTGGCGCGGCGGGGCCTCGGCGGAGCAGGGCCTCGTTGACGCCAGCGGAGCGGGGACTCGGCGGAGCCGGGACTCGGCGGAGCCGGCACTGTCCTCCGCCTCATCGCCGGTCTCGCCAAACAAAGCCTCGCCCGCTTCATCGCCCTCTTTGTAGGCGGCCGCAACCTCTGCCACCCGCATGCGGCACCGCCAGCACGCGAGGCGGCTCTCGCGGGCGGAGCGGTATGACTCGAGCAGCGCCTCCTACTCCGCCCGCTCCACGACGATCTTCTCCTCCGCCTGCAGGTGCTCCTGGAGGAGATGGTGGTTGTAGGCGGCGGCCTGCGCCTCCCGGAACTGCTCCTGATGCTTCTGCCTCACCGCATCCATGTATTGTGCACGGGCCTCACCAATGGTCATGGTGCAATGCACCTGCGAGGATGGCGCAGAGGAGGGGGTTGGCGCCGGATCGTCTACTACCATGTTCTCCATTGGGACGTCGTTGTCCTCCGGCTGCCTGCCGGCCAGCCAGTCGGCAGCAATGGCTGCCATCTCCTTGTGGTTCATCCATCGCCCGTCCCGAAGAGCGCTGGAGCGCGAGGAAGCCATGGTGGGCAGTAGTGCTGTGGATAGGAGAAAGGAAACAGAGGCGGATGACTGCGGCTATGGCCAGCACAGCAGCTTATATAGCAATGGTGGGCAGCAGAGGGACGGATGGGTGGCACCGGAGTAGCCTCCTCGGCAACCGCGTATCATTAGTGTGGGCGGCAGACGGACGACACTTGTGTCATTTGAACACGGAGCAATCGCCTGCACCGGGAAGCAGCGCGGGCGGCGCTGACCGTTTTAGGTGGAAAGCGCGCGCGGGCGAGGGAGGCGGTCTGGGTGGGCGAGGGAGGCGGTCTGGGTGGGCCAGGGTGGTCAGATTCGTGCTTGGCAGCGGGTCGGTCCAGCAGCCGGACATGCTGGCTCGCCAGCGAGCTCGCCGAGCTGAGCGACGACAATCAGACGATGTACGTAGCTTCCGACCAGGAGCCGGCGCCACCGTCCAAGCCGGTTCATGCCGTGTTCACCATAGAGCAGGTGCGGCCGCACTTCAATTCCCTAATGGAGGAAGAGCTACCAGCGCAGGAGGACCTGTGCTGCAACCTCCGTCTCCTCAACGAGCACCGGCAAACAAGCGAATGACAATGCCGTCGGGGACATGTGGCCCTATGATCCTGGCCTCCTGAATGAGCAGCGGGCGCTGTATCAGACCATTCGTATGGCCCGCGAGGCCCTCTCCACCGTCCTTCGAGTTGTTGCGCTCGTCGTGGCGCCGCCGTCTCGCGTTGTCAACATGGTAAACGGACATGAGGAATGAGGATATGACTTTACTTGGAGAGGATGACAGTAGGGACCCACCAGGGCCATAGCCGCACGTACGCAAGTGCCTCCTTATTATATACAACTATTTTTTTGCTTCCTCCTGGTTTCCTGACATCATGGTCCCACACCATTGTCAACCTATGTAGTCAATAAACGAGAGAATTGCACAAGGAGCGGCGGACAGCTGGGACCAAGCAGCTCGAGCAGTATTTGTGTTTTTGAGGTGTGAGCAGAGTTTTTCTTGAGCTATGTTTTTGTTGTTGTTCAGAGGAGAGCAGGGTATCAACTGGCCGGGCTGTGGCCTGTCTAGCCCAGGTCAGATATCCAGCCCAGATATTAATTTTTTTCAAGCTGAAAATGGCTAGCCCAGCTATACTTTTTTGAGGAATACCCAGGCAAGGTTAACTTGTTATTCTCTGCCACGCCGGGCTACAAATCTTTCCTAGGAGGGATGCATTAGGCTTAACAAGAAAGTGGGCTTTAAGAAATAATAAATGGGATGTAATTATAAAAAATGGGCAGTAACTTAAAAAAATGCACCAAACATGTAATTAGTTTTAAAAAATTATTATTGGATTTTGAAAATTTTAATTTCATTACTTGTTGCGCGCGCAATATTTTGTTGGATTTTTACGTAATACAAATTTATTTTGAAATTATATTTAATCTGACTAGAAATTTCGGGATAAAAATATTTCGGATCCCATCAAAATGTGGGAAATTTTATTGAATTCTGTTTTGAGCGGTTGGTTGAAATTATTAATCGTTGTCCTAGCTAGAAAATGGGATGTACTTTTAACAAACTGTAAATGGGTTGTAGTAAATTCCATTAGAATTCAAAAATGGGTTGTACGTTCTTACAAATTGCAAATGGGCTATATGTTCTCTGCCACACACTTGTGGGCCTACTAAGTTGACGCGTATGCAAGGCTTTGTTAACTTATAGTCAACACGCGGTTCTAGCAGCAGTGGCTGTTGGATGTCCATCCAACGGATGTCGTGCTTCTTCTTCAATCTCGGATATTCTTGCTTCAGCCGCCCAAAAATGATTCCTCCCCCTGACATCTGGGGCGCATCGTTTCGGAGGCTGGCCCGTGGGCCTACTAAGTTGACGCATACCAAGGGCTTTGTCAACTTAGTCAATATAAACGATTCTACCTGCAGTGACTGTACAATGTCCATCCAACGGCCGTCATGCTTCTTCAATCTCGGGTCTTCTTTCTCCAGCCGCCCAAACTAGCGTCGGCCGTGCCGCCTGCTCCTGCCTCCCGTGTCCAGCTGTGCTGCCACCGCTGGCCATGCCATCCCTGAAGGAAATATGCCCTAGAGGCAATAATAAAGTTTTTATTAATATTTCCTTATATCATGATAAATTTTTATTATTCATGCTAGAATTGTATTAACCGGAAACTTAGTACATGTGTGAATACATAGACGAACAGAGTGTCCCTAGTATGCCTCTACTTGATTAGCTCATTAATCAAAGATGGTTAAGTTTCCTGACCATAGACATGTGTTGTCATTTAATGAACGGGATCACATCATTAGAGAATGATGTGATGGACAAGACCCATCCGTTAGCTTAGCATAATGATCGTTTAGTGTTATTGCTATTGCTTTCTTCATGACTTATACATGTTCCTTTGACTATGAGATTATGCAACTTCCAAATACCGTAGGAACACCTTGTGTGCTATCAAACGTCACAACGTAACTGGGTGATTATAAAGATGCTCTACAGGTGTCTCCGAAGGTGTTTGTTGAGTTGGCATAGATAAATATTAGGATTTGTCACTCCGAGTATCGGAGAGGTATATCTGGGCCCTCTCGGTAATGCACATCACTATAAGTCTTGCAAGAAATGTGACTAATGAGTTAGTTACGGGATGATGCATTACAGAACGAGTAAAGAGACTTGCCGGTAACGAGATTGAACTAGGTATGATGATACCGACGATCGAATTTCGCGCAAGTAACATACCGATGACAAAGGGAATGACGTATGTTGTTATCCGGTTTGACCGATAAAGATCTTCGTAGAATATGTAGGAGCCAATATGAGCATCCAGGTTCCGCTATTGGTTATTGACCGGAGATGTGTCTCGTTCATGTCTACATAGTTCTCGAACCCGTAGGGTCTGCACGCTTAACGTTCGATGACGATTTGTATTATGAGTTATGTGATTTGATGACCGAAGTTTGTTCGGAGTCCCGGATGAGATCACGTACATGACGAGGAGTCTCGAAATGGTCGAGTGGTAAAGATTCATATATTGGAAGGTTATATTCGTACATCGGTATGGTTCCGAGTGATCCGGGTATTTTCCCGGAGTACCGAGGGGTTACCGGAACCCCCGGGAAGTTAATGGGCCTTAGTGGGCTATAGTGGAGAGAGGGAAGAAGGGCCACGAGGGGTGGGGGCACGGCCCCCTCCTTCCTTCTCCTTCTCCCCTCCTTCCTTTCCCTCCGGTGGAAGAAAGGAAAAGGGGGAGGGGGCGAATCCTACTTGGACTAGGAGTCCAAGTAGGACTCCCCCCTTGGCGTGCCTCACCTGGCCGCCGGCCTCTCTCTGTCCCTCCTTTATATACATGGCCACGGGGCACCCCGAAGCACAACAGGCAATCTCTTAGCCGTGTGTGGTGCCCCCCTCCACCGTTTAACACCTCGGTCATATCGTCGTAGTGCTTAGGCGAAGCCCTGCGCCGGTAACTTCATCATCACCGTCGCCACACCGTCGTGCTGACGGAACTCTCCCTCGTCCTCAACTGGATCAAGAGCTCGAAGGACGTCATCGTGCTGAACACGGAGGTGCCGTACGTTCGGTACTTGGATCGGTTGGATCGTGAAGACGTTCGAGTACATCAACCGCGTTACTAAATGCTTCCGCTTTCGGTCTACGAGGGTACGTGGACACACTCTCCCGTCTTGTTGCTATGCATCTCCTAGATAGATCTTGCGTGATCGTAGGATTTTTTTTTTAAATACTACGTTCCCCAACAGTGGCATTCGAGCCAGGTCTATGCGTGGATGATATATGCATGAGTAGAACACAATGAGTTGTGGGGGATAATAGTCATACTGCTTACCACCAACGTCTTACTTTGATTCGGCGGTATTGTTGGATGAAGCGGCCCGGACCGACATTACATGACCGCGTTCATGAGACTGGTTCTACCGACGTGCTTCACACACAAGTGGTTGGCGGGTGTCTGTTTCTCCAACTTTAGTTGAATCGAGTTTGACTATGGCCAGTCCTTGTTGATGGTTAAAACATCACACTTGAAGAAAAATCATTGTGGTTTTGATGCGTAGGTAAGAACGGTTCTTGCTAGAAGCCCGTAGCAGCCACGTAAAACTTGCAACAACAAAGTAGAGGACGTCTAACTTGTTTTTGCAGGGCATGTTGTGATGTGATATGGTCAAGACGTGATAAGATATAAATTGTTGTATGAGATGATCATGTTTTGTAAAAGTTACCAGCAACTGGCAGGAGCCTTATGGTTGTCGCTTTATTATATGAAATGCAATCGCCATGTAATTGCTTTACTTTATCACTAAGCGGTAGCGATAGTCGTAGAAGCAATAATTGGTGAGACGACAACGATGCTACGATGGAGATCAAGGTGTCAAGCCGGTGACGATGGAGATCATGACGGTGCTTTGGAGATGGAGATCAAAGGCACAAGATGATGATGGCCATATCATGTCACATATTTTGATTGCATGTGATGTTTATCCTTTATGCATCTTATTTTGCTTAGTACGGCGGTAGCATTATAAGACGATCCCTCACTAAATTTCAAGGTATAAGTGTTCTCCCTAAGTATGCACTGTTGCTACAGTTCGTCGTGCCGAGACACCATGTGATGATCGGGTGTGATAAGCTCTATGTTCACATACAACGGGTGCAAGCCAGTTTTGCATGTGCAGAATACTCGGGTTAAACTTGACGAGCCTAGCATATGCAGATATGGCCTCGGAACACCGAGACCGAAAGGTCAAACATGAATCATATAGTAGATATGATCAACATAGAGATGTTCACCATTGAAAACTACTCCATCTCACGTGATGATCGCACATGGTTTAGTTGATATGGATCACGTGATCATTTAGATGACTAGACGGATGTCTATCTAAGTGGGAGTTCTTAAGTAATATGATTAACTGAACTTTAATTTATCATGAACGTAGTACCTGGTAGTTTTTGCATATCTATGTTGTTGTAGATCAATGGCCCGTGCTACCGTTCCCTTGAATTTTAATGTGTTCCTAGAGAAAGCTAAGTTGAAAGATGATGGTAGCAACTACACGGACTGGGTCCGTAACTTGAGGATTATCCTCATTGCTGCACAGAAGAATTACGTCCTGGAAGCACCGCTAGGTGCAAGACCCGCTGCAGGAGCAACTCCGAACATTATGAACGTCTAGGTGCAAGACCAGCTGATGACTACTCAATAGTTCAGTGTGCCATGCTTTACGGCTTAGAATCGGGACTTCAAAGACGTTTTGAACGTCATGGAGCATATGAGATGTTCCACGAGTTGAAGTTAATATTTCAAGCAAATTCTCGAATTGAGAGATATGAAGTCTCCAATAAGTTCTAAAGCTGCAAAATGGAGGAGAATAGTTATGTCAGTGAACATATACTCAGATTGTCTGGGTACCACAACCACTTGACTCAACTAGGAGTTAATCTTCCTGATGATAGTGTCATTGACAGAGTTCTTCAATCACTGCCACCAAGCTATAAAAGCTTCGTGATGAACTATAATATGCAAGGGATGGATAATACAATTCCCGAGCTCTTCGCGATGCTAAAAGCTGCGGAGGTAGAAATCACGAAGGAGCATCAAGTGTTGATGGTTAACAAGACCACTAGTTTCAAGAAAAAGGGAGAAGGGAAGAAGGGGAACTTCAAGAGGAACAGCAAGCAAGTTGTTGCTCAAGTGAAGAAACCCAAGTCTGGACCTAAGCATGAAACTGAGTGCTTCTACTGCAAAGGGACTGGTCACTGGAAGCAGAACTACCCCAAGTATTTAGCGGATAAGAAGGATGGCAAAGTGAAAGGTATATTTGATATACATATTATTTATGTGTACCTTACAAATGCTCGTAGTAGCGTCTAGGTATTTGATACTGGTTCTGTTGCTCATATTTGCAACTCGAAACAGGGGCTACGGATTAAGCGGAGATTGGCTAAGGACGAGGTGACGATGCGCGTGGGAAATTGTTCCAAAGTTGATGTGATCGCCGTCGGCACGCTACCTCTACATCTACCTCCGGGATTAGTTTTAGACCTGAATAATTGTTATTTGGTGCCAGCGTTGAGCATGAACATTATATCTGGATCATGTTTAATGCGAGACGGTTATTCATTTAAATCATAGAATAATGGTTGTTCTATTTATATGAGTAATATCTCTTATGGTCATGCACCCTTGATGAGTGGTCTATTTTTGTTGAATCTCGATTGTAGTGATACACATATTCATAATATTGAAGCCAAAATATGCAAAGTTAATAATGATAGTGCAACTTATTTGTGGCACTGCCGTTTAGGTCTTATTGGTGTAAAGCGCATGAAGAAACTCCATGTTTATGGAGTTTTGGAATCACTTGATGCTTCCAAACCATGCCTCATGGGCAAGATGGCTAAGACTCCGTTCTCCGGAACAATGGAGCGAGCAACTGACTTGTTGGAAATAATACATACTGATGTATGCGGTCCAATGAGTGTTGAGGCTCGCGGCGGGTATCGTTATTTTCTGACCTTCACAGATGATTTGACCAGATATGGGTATATCTACTTAATGAAACATAAGTCTGAAACATTTGAAAAGTTCAAAGAATTTTATAGTGAAGTGGAAAATCATCGTAACAAGAAAATAAACTTTCTACGATCTGATAGTGGAGGACAATATGTGAGTTATGAGTTTGGTCTTCATTTGAAACAATGTGGAATAGTTTCACAACTCACGCCACCTGGAACACCACAGTGTAATGGTGTGTCCGAACGTCGTAACCATACTTTATTATATATGGTGCGATCTGTGATGTCTCTTATTGATTTACCGCTATCATTTTGGGGTTATACTTTAGAGACGGCTGCATTCACGTTAAATAGGGCACCATCTAAATCCGTTGAGACGACACCATATGAACTGTGGTTTGGCAAGAAACCTAAGGTGTCGTTTCTTAAAGTTTGGGCTGTGATGCTTATGTGAAAAAGCTTCAACCTGATAAGCTCAAACCCAAATCGGAGAAATGCGTCTTCATAGGATACCCAAAGGAGACAGTTGGGTACACCTTCTATCACAGATCCGAAGGTAAGATGTTCATTGCTAAGAATTGATCCTTTCTAGAGAAGGAGTTTCTCTCGAAAGAAGTGAGTGGGAGGAAAGTAGAACTTGATGAGGTAATTGTACCTTCTCCCGAGTTGGAAAGTAGTACATCACAAAAATCAGTTCCAGTGATTCCTACACCAATCAGTGAGGAAACAAATGATGATGATCATGAAACTTCAGATCAAGTTCGTACCAAAACTCGTAGGTCAACCAGAGTACGATCCGCACCAGAGTGGTACGGTAATCCTGTTCTGGAGGTCATGTTACTTGACCATGACGAACCTACGAACTACGAGGAAGCGATGATGAGCCCAGATTCCACAAAATGGCTTGAGGTCATGAAATCTGAGATGGGATCCATGTATGAGAGCAAAGTATGGACTTTGGTTGACTTGCTCGATGATAGGCAAGCCATAGAAAATAAATGGATCTTCAAGAAGAAGACTGACGCTGACGGTAATGTTACTGTCTACAAAGCTTGACTTTTTGCAAAAGGTTTTCAACAAGTTCAAGGAGTTGACTATGATGAGACCTTCTCACCTGTAGCAATGCTTAAGTCTATCCGAATCATGTTAGCAATTTCTGCATTTTATGATTATGAAATTTGGCAAATGGATGTCAAAACTGCATTCCTTAATGGATATCTTAAAGAAGAGCTGTATAAGATGCAACCAGAAGGTTTTGTCGATCCTAAAGGTTCTAACAAAGTGTGCAAGCTCCAGCAATCCATTTATGGACTGGTGCAAGCCTCTCGGAGTTGGAATATACGCTTTGATAGTGTGATCAAAGCATATGGTTTTATACAGACTTTTGGAGAAGCCAATATTTACAAGAAAGTGAGTGGGAGCTCTGTAGCATTTCTAATATTATATGTGGATGACATATTGTTGATTGGAAATACTACAAAATTTCTGGATAGCATAAAAGGATATTTGAATAAGAATTTTTCAATGAAAGACCTCGGTGAAGTTGCTTATATATTGGGCATCAAGATCTATAGAGATAGATCAAGACGCTTAATTGGACTTTCACAAAGCACATACCTTGATAAAGTTTTGAAGAAGTTCAAAATGGATCAGTCAAAGAAAGGGTTCTTGCCTGTGTTACAAGGTGTGAAGTTGAGTCAGACTCAATGCTCGACCACTGCAGAAGATAGAGAAAAATGAAAGTCATTCCCTATGCCTCAGCCATAGGTTCTATCATGTATGCAATGCTGTGTACCAGACCTGATGCGCGCCCCTCCTGGCTGCCGGCCTCTCTCCCTCCCTCCTTTATATACGTGGCCAGGGGGCACCCCAAAGCACAACAGACAATCTCTTAGCCATGTGTGGTGCCCCCTCCACGGTTGAACACCTCGGTCATATCGGCGTAGTGCTTAGGCGAAGCCCTGCGCCGGTAACTTCATCATCACTGTCGCCACATCGTCGTGCTAACGGAACTCTCCCTCGTCCTCAACTAGATCAAGAGCTCGAGGGACATCATCGTGTTGAACACGGAGGTGCCGTACGTTCGGTACTTGGATCGGTTGGATCGTGAAGACGTTCGACTACATCAACCGCGTTACTAAACGCTTTCGCTTTCGGTCTACGAGGGTACGTGGACACACTCTCCTGTCTCGTTTCTATGCATCTCCTGGATAGATCTTGCATGATCATAGGAATTTTTTTGAAATACTGCGTTCCCCAACAATCCCTCTATACGCACCCACACCTCTTGTTATTCTCCGGCGACGGCAGCCTCACACCGCAGCTGAAGTAGTCAACCCACGCACTCCCCTCCGTGTGGGCCACTTCCGCGTCTTCCCTGGCCCCGCGTCATTCCCTTCCTAGGCCTCGCCGTCATCCACCGCCTTGGTGCTCTCGGCGCGGCGTGGTCAACATGGTCAACGAAGGACAGCCATCTGAAGAGGACTTTAGGCGGTGAGGCTGACAGCTGGACCCACTAGCTACATCTTCGAACACAAGGAAGTGCCTCCTTATTACTCGCAAAATAAAAACGATTCCTCCCCCTAACAGCTGGGACCGACTAGCTATATCTTCGCATGCAAGGAAGTGCGTCCTTATCCTTCCTGACCACTGGGACCCACCCGGTCAAAGCGTACGTAGCGCTGTGTGTCTGGTCGCGAACGTGTATGTACATACTGGTCGATCGGTCTCTCTGCAAGTATGAACCATGGCCGAGTACGTAGCGGCACATGTCATTGTAGAGCACCCGACATAGCAGTTCACGCAGTCCCGTCTAAGTCCTGTGCACGTAGGTACAACCACAGGGCAAAAAATGTTGGGGAACGTAGTAATTCAAAAAAATTCCTACGATCACGCAAGATCTATCTAGGAGATGCATAGCAACGAGAGGGGAGAGTGTGTCCACGTACCCTCGTAGACCGAAAGCGGAAGCGTTTAGTTAACGCGGTTGATGTAGTCGAATGTCTTCATGATCCAACTGATCCATGTACCGAACGTACGGCACCCCCGTGTTCAGCACACGTTCAACACGATGACGTCCCTCGAGCTCTTGATCCAGTAGAGGGTCGAGGGAGAGTTTCGTCAGCACGACGGCGTGGCGATGGTGTTGGCGATGTGATCCACGCAGGGCTTCGCCTAAGCACTACGACAATATGACCGAGGTGGTAAACTGTGGAGGGGGCCACCGCACACGGCTAAGAAACAACTCTTATGCTTTGGGGTGCCCCCGTGGCCACGTATATAAAGGAGGGGGAGGAGGAGGCCGGCGGCCAAGGAGGGCGCACCAAGGGGGTCTACTTGGACTCCTAGTCCAAGTAGGATTCGGCCCCCTCCTTCCTTCCAACAGAAAGGGAAAGGGGAAGGGAGAGAGAGGGAGAAGGAAAGAGGGGGGCCGCGCCCCCTCCTTTATCCAATTCGGATTGGGGCGAGGGTGGGAGCGCGCTACCTCCTGTGGCCTGCCTCCTCTCCTCCACTATGGCCCAATAGGCCCAATAACTTTCCCGGGGGTTCCGGTAACTTCCCGGTACTCCGAAAAAATCCCCGATCTTCTTCAGAACCATTCCGGTGTCCGTATATAAAACTTCCAATATATCAATCTTTACCTCTCGACCATTTCAAGACTCCTCGTCATGTCTGTGATCTCATCCGGGACTCCGAACAAACTTCGGTCACGAAAACACGCAACTCATAATACAAATCATCATCGAACGTTAAGCGTGCGGACCCTACAGGTTTGAGAACTATGTAGACATGACCGAGACACATCTCCGGTCAATAACCAGTAGCGGAACCTAGATGCTCATATTGGCTCCTACATATTCTACGAAGATCTTTATCGGTCAAACCGCATAACAACATACGTTATTCCCTTTGTCATAGGTATGTTACTTGCCCGAGATTCGATCGTCGGTATCATCATACCTAGTTCAATCTCGTTACCGGCAAGTCTCTTTACTCATTCCGTAATGCATCATCCCGCAACTAACTCATTAGTCACATTGCTTGCAAGGCTTATAGTGATGTGCATTATTGAGAGGGCCCAGAGATACCTCTCCGATACACGGAGTGACAAATCCTAATCTTGATCTATGACAACTCAACAAACACCTTCGGAGACACCTGTAGAGCATCTTTATAATCACCCAGTTACCTTGTGACGTTTGATAGCACACAGAGTGTACCTCCGGTATTCGGGAGTTGCATAATCTCATAGTTAGAGGAACATGTATAAGTCATGAAGAAAGCAACAACAATAAAACTAAACGATCATTATGCTAAGCTAACGGATGGGTCTGGTCCATCACATAGTCTCTAATGAGGTGATCCCGTTCATCAAATGACAACACATGTCGATGTTCAGGAAGCTTAACCATCTTTGATTAACGAGCTAGTCAAGTTGAGGCATACTAGGGACACTCTGTTTGTCTATGTATTCACACATGTACTAAGTTTCCTGTTAATACAATTCTAGCATGAATAATAAACATTTATCATGGTATAAGGAAATATAAATAACAACTTTATTATTGCCTCTAGGGCATATTTCCTTCAGTCTCCCACTTGCACTAGAGTCAATAATCTAGATTACATAGTAATGATTCTAACACCCATGAAGTCTTGGTGCTGATCATGTTTTGCTCGTGGAAGAGGCTTAGTCAGCGGGTCTGCAACATTCAGATCCGTATGTATTTTGCAAATCTCTATGTCTCCCTCCTTGACTTGATCACAGATGGAATTGAAGCGTCTCTTGATGTGTTTGGTTCCCTTGTGAAATCTGGATTCCTTCGCGAAGGCTATTGCTCCAGTATTGTCACAAAATATTTTCATTGGACCCGATGCACTAGGTATTACACCTAGATTGGATATGAACTCCTTCATCCAGACACCTTCATTTGCTGCTTCCGAAGCAGCTATGTACTCTGGTTCACACGTAGATAACGCCACGACGCTCTGTTTGGAACTGCACCAACTGACAGCTCCACCATTCAATATAAATACGTATCCAGTTTGTGACTTAGAGTCATCCGGATCAGTGTCAAAGCTCGCATCGACGTAACCATTTACGACGAGCTCTTTGTCACCTCCATAAACAAGAAACATATCCTTAGTCCTTTTCAGGTATTTCAGGATGTTCTTGACCGCTGTCCAGTGATCCACTCCTGGATTACTTTGGTACCTCCCTGCTAAACTTATAGCAAGGCACACATCAGGTCTGGTACACAACATTGCATACATGATAGAACCTATGGCTGAGGCATAGGGAATGACTTTCATTTTCTCTCTATCTTCTGTAGTGGTCGGGCATTGAGTCTGACTCAACTTCACACCTTGTAACAGAAGCAAGAACCCTTTCTTTGACTGATCCATTTTGAACTTCTTCAAAACTTTATCAAGGTATGTGCTTTGTGAAAGTCCAATTAAGCATCTTGATCTATCTCTATAGATCTTGATGCCCAATATATAAGCAGCTTCACCTAGGTCTTTCATTGAAAAATTCTTATTCAAGTATCCTTTTACGTTATCCAGAAATTCTGTATTATTTCCAATCAACAATATGTCATCCACATATAATATTAGAAATGTTACAGAGCTCCCACTCACTTTCTTGTAAATACAGGCCTCTCCAAAAGTCTGTATAAAACCATACGCTTTGACCACACTATCAAAGCGTATATTCCAACTCCGAGAGGCTTGCACCAGTCCATAAATGGATCCCTGGAGCTTGCACACTTTGTTAGCACCTTTAGGATCGACAAAACCTTCTGGTTGCATCATATACAACTCTTCTTTAAGATATCCATTAAGGAATGAAGTTTTGACATCCATTTGCCAAATTTCATAATCATAAAATGCGGCAATTGCTAACATGATTCGGATAGGCTTAAGCATCGCTACAAGTGAGAAGGTCTCATCGTAGTCAACTCCTTGAACTTGTCGAAAACCTTTTGCAACAAGTCGAGCTTTGTAGACGGTAACATTACCGTCAATGTCAGTCTTCTTATTGAAGATCCATTTATTCTCTATTGCTTGCCGATCATCGGGAAAGTCAACCAAAGTCCACACTTTGTTCTCATACATGGATCCCATCTCAGATTTCATGGCCTCAAGCCATTTCGCGGAATCTGGGCTCATCATCGCTTCTTCATAGTTCGTAGGTTCGTCATGGTCAAGTAACATGACCTCGAGAACAGGATAACCGTACCACTATGGTGCGGACCGTACTCTGGTTGACCTACGAGGTTTGGTAGTAACTTGATCTGAAGTTTCATGATCATCATCATTAGCTTCCTCACTGATTGGTGTAGGAATCACTGGAACTGATTTCTATGATGAACTACTTTCCAATTCGGTGGATGGTACAATTACCTCATCAAGTTCTTCTTTCCTCCCACTCACTTCTTTCGAGAGAAACTCCTTCTCTAGAAAGGATCCATTCTTAGCAACGAATATCTTGCCTTCGGATCTGTGATAGAAGGTGTACCCAACAGTCTCCTTTGGGTATCCTATGAAGACACATTTCTTCGATTTGGGTTCGAGCTTATTAGGTTGAAGCTTTTTCACATAAGCATCGCAGCCCCAAACTTTAAGAAATGACAACTTAGGTTTCTTGCCAAACCACAGTTATATGGTGTCGTCTCAACGGATTTAGATGGTGCCCTATTTAACGTGAATGCAGTCGTAAAAGAATAACCCCAAAACAATAGTGGTAAATCGGTAAGAGACATCATAGATCGCACCATATCTAATAAAATACGGTTACGACGTTCGGACACACCATTACGCTGTGGTGTTCCAGGTGGCGTGAGTTGCGAAACTATTCCACACTGTTTCAAATGAAGACCAAACTCATAACTCAAATATTCACCTCCATGATCAGATCGTAGAAATTTTATTTTCTTGTTACGATGATTTTCCACTTCACTCTGAAATTCTTTGAACTTTTCAAATGTTTCAGACTTATGTTTCATTAAGTAGATATACCCATATCTGCTTAAATCATCTGAGAAAGTCAGAAAATAACGATACCCGCGGCGAGCCTCAACACTCATTGGACCGCATACATCAGTATGTATTATTTCCAACAAGTCAGTTGCTCGCAGCATTGTTTCGGAGAACGGAGTCTTAGTCATCTTTACCCATGAGGCATGGTTCGCAAGCATCAAGGGATTCATAATCAAGTGATTCCAAAAGCCCATCAGCATGTCTTCATGCGCTTTACACCAATATGACCTAAACGGCAGTGCCACAAATAAGTTGCACTATCATTATTAACCTTGCATCTTTTTGCTTCAATATTATGAACATGTGTATCACTACAATCGAAATTCAACAAAAATAGACCACTCATCAAGGGTGCATGACCATAAAAGATATTACTGATATAAATAGAACAACCAGTATTCTCTGATTTAAATGAATAACCGTCTCGCATCAAACAAGATCCATATATAATGTTCATGCTCAACGCTGGCACCAAATAACAATTATTCAGGTCTAAAACTAATCCTCGCGGTAGATGTAGAGGTAGCGTGCCGACGGCGACCACATCGACTTTGGAACCATTTCCCACGCGCATCATCACCTCGTCCTTAGCCAATCTTCGTTTAATCCGTAGCCCCTGTTTCAAGTTGCAAATATGAGCAACAGAACCAGTATCAAATACCCAGGCGCTACTATGAGCAATAGTAAGGTACACATCAATAACTTGTATATCAAATATACCTTTCACTTTGCCATCCTTCTTATCCGCCAAATACTTGGGGCAGTTCCGCTTTCAGTGACCAGTCCCTTTGCAGTAGAAGCACTCAATTTCAGGTTTAGGTCCATACTTGGGCTTCTTCACTTGAGCAGCAACTTGCTTGCCATTCTTCTTGAAGTTCCCCTTCTTTCCTTTGCCCTTTTTCTTGAAAGTAGTGGTCTTGTTAACCATCAACACTTGATGCTCCTTCTTGATTTCTACCTCCGCAGCCTTTAGCATTGCGTATTATCCACCCCTTGCATATTATAGTTCATCACGAAGCTTTTATAGCTTGGTGGTAGTGATTGAAGAACTCTGTCAATGACACTATCATCAGGAAGATTAACTCCTAGTTGAGTCAAGTGGTTGTGGTACCCAGACATTCTGAGTATATGTCCACTGACAGAACTATTCTCCTCCATCTTGCAGCTATAGAACTTATTGGAGACTTCATATCTCTCAATTCGGACATTTGCTTGAAATATTCACTTCAACTCCTAGAACATCTCATATGCCACTGGTGTGCGTCGGTCCTAAACAAACGGTTTTTAACCCCTTTCCGCGACGGCATTTGGAACCGTCGCCAAGTGAGTGTGGGCGATAGGGGGGGTCCTTCCCACATGACCCAGAAACCGTCGAGGATATGCCCTCCTGGCACACATGTTCGGCAAAATGAGGTCGTGTGCGACCAGCGAGCGCTCAAATACAGAAATACGTACAGTAGAGCTAAAAAAAATACAATTATACGGCGAAATTGTTTTTGGTCACAAGTACATCCCACACAGTCAGGCCCCGCTAAACGTTTCCGTTCGTATGTACATCCCACACAGTCGCTCCAAGGAAAACGTTTCCGTTCACAGGTACATCACACACAATTTTTCCCGTTAAATCGTTTGTGATAGCATTGCCATTGCACACGATATTAATAATTTTATCGTTTGCGTTATTGAATGCATCACACACGGTGCATAGAAGAAACTGTGTGGCGAAGGCTGTCCATCACACACACTTTTTATGTGATAAACGTTTGCGCAAAGTGGCCTAATGCAAACAGTTTTCAAGAGAAAGTCGTGTGTGCAGTGGAGATTGATCACACGCGTAGTGGATCCTAGAAACGTTTCTGATCTCCACGTATATCGCAGACGTTTTGCTTTCGCAAACCGTGTGCAGTGTAATCCCTAATTAATCCAATTAATCCCTAATTTAAAAATCACATGTTTTGAATTTGAAAGTAGGCAATCACTTATTTCATATCCAACCATGTTTATTACAAATATAGGTTCAACCACGAATCCATAATTCAATGCACAGGTACATATACTAAAGAACTACAGAAGCACCAAGTAAAGAATGATGAACCACAGTTGTACTAAAGACTATAAAGAGAGAGGCGAAAGACATTCTAGTTGCTAGAGAAGGTGAAGCGGAATGCCCATATTGTGCCCTCCTCCATGCGTAAGGCGCGCATGACTCTAGGCCAACCCCTTGTGATGGCTGCCCGTCCATCCTTCACTGTCTTCATTAGGACTTCTCGATGCTCATTGTAGTCTGGATGAAATACTTTAACCTTCATTGCGTGTCCACCAATCATGTACTTTGCGAGGTAATCTTGAGTGAACTGCTTCGGGAACCACTGGGAACGAATAAGATTCAGACATTGTTGTCTAACAACTCATTATGGGCAGTAAAAAGAGAAGGCTGCAGAGTTTGTAGTTACCATCCTACAGCTCACTGTTGTGTTGGATAGAGCATAAACAAATAATTTGCTTGCCACCATTTGTATCTTTTTGCTAATAATCCTTATCAGTTTCCTCACTTGATGCTTGTTCATCAATATCTCATTGCCTCATACGCAAAAAGGGTCAATGCATGGATCCTTGCCAAGAGCATATGTACCTACAAGCAACAAGTCAATATTAGAAGCTAACTAGTGTCTAGGCCTGGATCTATATGCACTACATTATGGAACGACGGGGGGAGTACAAGCCGAAGGATGAAGCTAACCTCGGCGGAAAATGGTGGCCGCTCCCGTTGTTGTCCTGCATAAGTAGTGGAAAGGCATGATAAGTACAGCAATCTTAACATCAAACAAATATAGCAAAGGTAAACAACATCATCTCCAAATGATAGCTTGAATGTGTTGGTTTCAGCATGCTGTTAAAGCAGATATAAAATGGAAGGCAATGTTACCGAGAGCAGGCTTAACAACCATCAAATATTGCAATTCAAACTGGTATTGTTGAAAATGAATAGAACGTAGGTAATGCTTAAACATCACACTGGATAAATGTGTAAAACTGAAATAAAGGGCATGTGTTAACTACACCAGGAATAACTGGAACCAAATATTGCCGTTCAAACTGGTATTGATGTAGTCGAGCGGCACAGTTCCGACATGCACATAATGAACAACACATTGTGAATGACTGAAATAAACAAGGCATAAATGACCAGTATAACAACCAAATATAGCCATTGAAAACCGGACAGAGTCTCACTACAACCAACCTAACAAGCAAATACAGATAAATAGGGTATATGCTTCAAAACTGGACAAATGCTCACTGCAACCAACCTAACAAGCAGATAAAGATAAACAAGGCATCGGCTTGATAACTGGACAAATGCTAAAAAAAGCAACCTAACAACCAAATACAGATAAAACAGGCATCTGCTTAATAATTGGACAAATGCTAAAAAAGCAACCTAACAACCAAATACAGATAAACAAGGCATCTGCTTGATAACTGGACACATACTCACTGTAACCAAACTAAGAACCAAATACAAATAAACAAGGCATCTGCTCGATAACTGAAAAAATGCTCACTCCAACCAACCTAACAACCAAATACAGATAAACAAGGCATCTACTCACTATAAACAACCAAATATAGCCATTCGTGAAACTGAAGTGGACAATTCATACTTCAACATCACATAGACCTATTGAACAAAACTTTTTTGCATAACTGAAATAATTAAACACAGCACAGTTAAAGCACCGCATGGCAAATGCTACTACAACAAAGGGTACGAGTTGGCAAGCTAGAAAAGGTAAGATTTGCTGATAGAATGTTGCCTCACGTTTCATGGACGGGATCCTTCCAGTTGGAAGAGCACAGACTCATGGTGTGCTCTCTGATGTCACAGATGGACTGTTTCACCTTGGAAGAACCTTCGTGGGTGCCCTCCTCGTGGTCGTGGTCGATGAGATCTGACTTGGCAATTGAGGATCCCAAGGCACCGCCGTAGAACGTGTTCTTCATAAGTGACAAAATGGGCTCGATGGCATATAAAGCTCGCAAATCCTTGACCGCTTGGCGGAGGAGATCAGCGGCAGGGTCGTCGAAGAGATCGGCGGCGGTTGAACCAGAGGGGTTGGGGATGGACCACTTAACCTATGACATGGCCCGCGTGAAGCCGTCGGTGTGGATGAGCTTGATGTCGTAGCCCGCTGACATGAAGCCTTCGACATGGCAACGTAGTCAACGTCTTCGCCGGCTTCTGCGGCGACGTGTTGATCCGGGATCGACAGGTCGGGGCGAACGGCAGCCACCTCGCCAACGTCTGCCAGAGAGGCCATGATAAACCTCTTCTTGGCCAAACGCTCGTCGGTGAAAGTGCAACTATACCTGGGTGGTTTTGGTAATTATTAACAACATATAGCTCATTGAGCTAATGCTATTTCAAGATAAATATTTCAGGAAAGCTCAGTGATTGGCTTGGCATGGATTAGGAATGTGGACCCCTCAAAATGCTAAGAACAAAGGATTGGCTCAAGCTCTACAGCTCAAGACTCTACATTTTACTTTTAGTGATCCAAGATCACATTGAGTCCATAGGAAAAGCCAATACTATTAAAAGGGGATGAGGTGTTGCTTAATGGCTTGCTTGCTCAAAATGCTTAGTGATATGCTCCAAAACTCTCAACCACCTTCTCATATCCACATATGTCCCAAACCAAAAGTCAAACTCGGCCCCACCAAAACTTTCAATCTGGCGCCACCGAGTTCAGTTGACATAGCCACTGCCACAAAACCCTAGTCACTTCGGTCTTACCGATAGGGATCTCGGTCTCACCGAGATGGGATTGCAAACTCTCTGTTTCCCTTCGTAACGTTTCGGTCCAACCGAGATGAGCGATCGGTCCCACCGAGTTCGCAATGCAAACTCTCTGTTTCCCTTTCATAACGTTTCGGTCTCACCGAGATGAGCGAATCGGTCCCACCGAGTTTGCCTGACCAACTCTCTGTTAGCTTGTTACCAAAATCGGTCTCACCGAATTTGTGTAATCGGTCCCACCGAGATTACGTTATGCCTTAACCCTAATGAAATCGGTCCCACTAAGTTGACATGTCGGTCCCACCGAGAATCCCAACGTACGCATTTTGAACTAAATCGGTCTAACCGAGTTGCATTATTCGGTCCCACCGAGTTTGGTGATTTGTGTGTAATAGTTAGATTCTGTGTGGAGGCTATATATACCCCTCCACCCACTCTTCATTCGTGAGGAGAGCCATCAGAACATGCCTACACTTCCATCATACATTTTCGGAGAGAGAACCACCTACTCATGTGTTGAGGTCAAGATATTCCATTCCAACCATATGAATCTTGATCTCTAGCCTTCTCCAACTTGCTTTTCCACTCAAATCATCTTTCCACCAAATCCAAATATGTGAGAGAGAGTTGAGTGTTGGGGAGACTATCATTTGAAGCACAAGAGCACGGAGTTCATCATCAACACACCATCTATTACCTTTTGGAGAGTGGTGTCTCCTAGATTGGTTAGGTGTCACTTGGGAGCCTTCGTCAAGATTGTGGAGTTGAACCAAGGAGTTTGTACGGGCAAGGAGATCGCCTACTTCATGAAGATCTACCCTAGTGAGGCAAGTCCTTCGTGGGCGATGGCCATGGTGGGATAGACAAGGTTGCTTCTTCGTGGACCCTTCGTGGGTGGAGCCCTCCATGGACTCGCGCAACCGTTACCTTCGTGGGTTGAAGTCTCCATCAACGTGGATGTACGATAGCACCACCTATCGGAACCACGCCAAAAATCTCCTAGTCTACATTGCGTTTGCTCCCTCCAAACTCCTCCCTTTACCTTCATGTGCAATGTTTTACATTCCGCTGCAATACTCTTAGACTTGCATGTGTAGGTTTTTTACTTGACTAGTGCTAAGTTGCTAAAATCTGCCAGGACTTAAAATTGGGAAAAGGCTAGATTTTTATTTGGTCAAGTAGTCTAATCACCCCCCTCTAGACATACTTTCGATCCTACAAGTGGTATCAGAGCTTTGGTCTCCATTTGCCTTGATTTCCATAGCTTTAGGTGATCATAGCCTTGGTTTCACAACCTAGGAGAGTATGGCGTCTAGCGAGGGAAATTACCACCGTAGAGGTCCTTACTTTGATGATACTAATTTTGCTAGTTGGAAGCATAAGGTGAAAATGCATATTCTTGGACATAACCCCGCCTTTTGGGCTATTGTATGTATTGGCTTGCAAGGTGAATTCTTTGATGGGAGAGAATCGAACCATGAAGCTACCGCGGAAGAGTTGAAGATGCTGCAATACAATGCCCAAGCTTATGATACTCTCTTCAACGGATTGTGCCCCAAAGAATTCAACAAAATCAGCCGTCTTGAGAATGCAAAGGAAATTTGGGATACTTTGATTGATATGCACGAGGGTACCGACTCCGTCAAGGAATCCAAATTGGATGTGCTCCAAAGTCAACTAGACAAGTTGAAAATGAAGGATGGTGAAGGTGTCGCTGAAATGTACTCTAGGCTTGCTCTCATCACAAATGAGATTGCCGGCTTAGGAAGTGAAGAGATGACCGATAGATTCATGATCAAGAAGATCCTAAGAGCCTTGGATGGAAAATATGATACCGTGTGCACATTGATCCAAATGATGCCCAATTACAAAGATCTCAAGCCAACGGAAGTCATTGGAAGAATTGTTGCTCATGAGATGTCATTCAAGGATAAGGAAGAGCTCCACAACAAGTCAAGCGGTGCTTACAAAGCCTCATGTGATGCTCCCACATCATCAAGTGAGAAACAAACCTTCAGTGAAGAATTGAGCCTAATGGTGAAGAACTTCAACAAGTTCTACAAGAGTAGAAGCAAGGAAAGAAGTTCCATGTCAAGGTCCTACAATGACAAAAGATCTTCAAGTCGTGAACGAAATTGCTACAATTGTGGAAGACCCGGACACTACTCCAATGAGTGTACAGCTCCCTACAAAAGAAGAGAAGATTCTCCTAAAAGAAGAAGTAGAAGAGAAGAATCACCACCAAGAGAGAGAAGGAGTAGAGATGATCGTTACGAACGTAGAACCTCTCGTAGAAGCAAGGATTCGGAAATGAAGGACAAATCATCAAGGAGCTACACAAAGCGAATACATCAAGCTCATGTTGGTGAATGGGTATCCGGCTCCAACTCCGACCATCACTCCGAAAGAAGTTATCACTCCGACTCCGAATATACTCAAGATGAAGGTGTTGCCGGTCTAGCACTTGTGTCAACCAACTCCTACGACATATTTGACTCACCAAATGAAGGAATTGGAAGATGCTTCATGGCTAAAGGCGCAAAGGTATCACAACCTGAGTATGTTGATTTCAATAGTGATGAAGATGATTTGCTAGGAGATGATGATTTACTTGTTGACAACTCTAGCTATGAAAACTATGATGAACTTGCTACTAATCATGCTAATCAAGATAAAACAAATGACGATGATAAGAAGGAGATTGAGAGTCTAACTAAAGAACTAAACACTATTAAGTTAGCTCATGAAACTACCTTGGAAGATCATCGAGAACTTTTAAAGACTCATGAGAAGCTACGCTTTGAAAAACTCAACCTTGAGCAAGAGCATGGGTTCTTAAAGGCAATCAATGATGATCTTCGCAAGAAAAGTTCTTCTTACATTGCCAAGCATTTACTCTTGAGAGTAAGAAAGATTCTTCATCTAGTAGTAAAAATAATCATGCTAAATCCAATGTTGTTGCTTCTAGTAGTTCTCTTGATTCCACTAATGATTCTCTTAGCCAAGTTACACTTGAGCAAGAAAATAGCTTATTGAAGGGAATTATAGAGAAGGGTGTCTACAAGAGTCTTGCCGGAAGTAAGCAATTTGAGGAAATTGTACGCAAGCAAGGAAGACACCGAAAGAATCAAGGTATAGGTTTTGAACGAAAGTTCAATGCCAATGGAGTTGAGTGGGAAGAAGATCAATACCCTAAGATGAAGTTTGTTCCTCAACAAGAGAAGTATGATCCTACTTCTTTCCAAGGAGCACAAGCTCAAGATGATCTTCCACCACAAGACCACAAGCAAAAAGGCAAGGACAAGCTTCAAGAGGAGATTGATGCATTTGAAGAAGCTCCTAAGGCCTTGGTCAAGTGGGTTACCAAGACTACATCAAGTTCTACTTCATCAAGTACGACTACAACTCCAAGGATTCCCATCAAGATGGTGTGGATCCCGAAGAAGAAGAACTAGAGAGTTCTTGAGGGTGACTCCGCCAACATACTTCACTCATATCTTTTGGCAAGAACGTGTGCAAACAACTTCCATATCTTGCACTAGTTCAAGGAGTCACAAACCCTCTTGTTGGTAAGACAAGGGACAAGGTAACCTAATGCTTTCATGGACATCATCTATGTGTACTTCACTCTATGTCTATGGATATCCTTGTGTGTTCCTTGTGGGACTAACCCGTGTAGGTATTGAAAGTGCAACTCACTCCAATGGATTGCTCCAAATGATCTACATCAACATTGAGCATCTACATCTTCAACACCTACATGAAGTCATCACGACAAAACCCAAGGTTAGTTCATCCCTTTTAGGGGGGATATCACATCTAGGGGGAGCTTTACTCTAATCAATTGAGGTAAAGCAACTCTAATGATGTGAACACAACAATGCTTTATGTAAAAGTGGTAACCCCACTTGTGCTTAAACGATGAGTATGACCTATGATCAAATGTTCTCATTTGACTCCTAAGTGAATATACTCATATATAGATGACCTAGTAATCGCCAAATTGCTTGATAGATGCTAGAGTGTTTGTGCATGCTTTGTCACATATTTCATTTGCCATTTTATTGTGTGAGCATGTTGATTGCATATTTTACTCATTCGAGGACATCCATTTGTTGTTTTCAATGTTTGGCTTTTTCTCTTTTGCCAAATGGATGAACAAGAATGCCTAAGAATTCCCTCTAGCTATCTATGCTTTTCTCGTGTCAAACTCTATTCATGCTACATCACAAAGTTTGATCAAGTCAGATTTGAACCACTCTGTGTGATGAGCACTCGGAGTCCCCGATTCGTCATAGACTTAAACATCCAAAACCTCTTTGTGCTTTTCGGTATGACCGAGTCATCCACTTCAGTCACACCGAGTTCACTAAGTTGATCTAGGTTTTCAATCTCGGTGCAACCGATTTGAACCTTTCTGTCACACCGAGTTGCAGTAACCGCTTGCGATTCTGCATCTCGGTGCCACCGAGTTGTTCCACTCGGTCACACCGACACGGTCGGGATATAAAAACCCACGGGTGAGATTTTTGAAATTTCTTCAAACTCCTCAGCCCGCGCGTGTGTCCTGCTCTGCCTCCTCGGGTCTTCGGATCGTCTCCTCACCGCTGGTTTCCATCGCCGTCAACGGAAATCTGCTCCGCCATTGCCGCCGTAGCGAACCTCCGCCAAACTAGGGTATGGGTTCGACTCTATGTGCTAATTCCTTAACTCCGATCCATAGCACATTGCTTTGCCATGATCTTTACCACGTATGCAAACGCTCTATACATAGAAAACATCCTTTAGGTTAGATTTGATTTGAAAATTTAGGGTTAGGTCTCCGCCGAACTCATCTCGGACCGACCGAGTTGTAGAAATCGGTCTCACCGATTTGGCTTAGGCCATAGCACATGCATTTTCGGTCTGACCGAAAACTGCACATCGGTGTGACCGAGTTCGATTCTCTGTGAAACCCTAGCAGTCTTGGTGCCACCGAACTGTGACTAGGTCTGACCGAGTTCACTAGTTTAGGCTCCAAAATTGCTTCGGTATCACCGAGTTTAACAAATCGGTAGCTCCGAAATGCTTTCTGTGGAGAACTAAAACTAAATTTTTGAGTCATCTGTTTTGCAAAAACTCTGCACTTTGTGATGCTCATCCACTCTACCTCATCTACATCTATTCACAGGGTCTGCTGTCAGTGAGATTTCCAAGATGTCTGACCAGAGTGACAGTCAGGACAAATCTGAGAAACATGTGCAATTGAGTGAGGGTTCAGATCCCTCAAGCAGCGATAATGAGGGTAGTAGAAGCACACCTAGTAACTTGCCCAAGGCAGCCACTAGAGCAAGGAAGAAGAGAACCTCAGACTCTGAAGATGAGGACTATGTGGCTGTTGAGGATGAGGTCACCTCAAAGAAGAAAGTCCTGAAGAAGGAGTATGGCACAACTGCTGCAACAAAGCCAGGCTTGAATAAGAAGGCACCTGCCAGAAGAATCCCAATGTCAAAGCCAAGGAAGGTTGCAACAGGAGAGACAATGAAATTCACCATAGAATCAGATGATGGTGAAGCAGCAGGAGATGACAAGAAAAATAAGAGGGCAAGAACCACAACTGCAAAAGTTCTTGGAAAATCAACTATGGTTAGAGATTCAGAAGAGGAAGAAGAAGAGGATGTTGCACCAGCACCCAAAGCTCAGAAGCTTATGGGAGATGCTACCAAGTCAGGGGCTGCTCCATCAAAGCCCAAGAATGCTCCCAAAGCTCAAGCTCAGAAGCCCCCAAAGCCCGAGAGGAACACCAGAAGTATTCCTGCAGAAGAGAAGAACAAGGCCCCAATGCCTCAAGCTGAAGAAGAGGATGATGAGTCTCTTGTTTTGAGAAAGCTGAAACTCAAGATTCCAGACCACAATGATGCTCATCCGGTGGCTGAAGACATGCACATTAGAAAGGATGCTGGATTGAGACTTTGGAGACAGTCTGATCCTTATGCTGTGAGGAGGAGGACTGCAGTTGATTACAAATTTCATACAAAAGAACAACAAGACTTCAATGAAACAATTTTGCTTGATAAGAAGCCAATTGCCTGTGACATGAGATGGGTTGATTGAGACTACATCAAGGAGAAGGAAGATCACTTCCCAGGAGTATAAGACAGCTTCAAAGCATGTGGAGTTGACAAATTTGTTGGGCAGAAGCTCACAAAATGGAATGATGAGCTAATCATGCAGTTTTACTCCACTGCTCACTTTTATCCAGATGGGAAGATCATATGGATGTCTGAAGGTACTAGGTACCAATCCACTGTTGAAGAATGGGATAAATTGATCAATGCCCCAGAGGAACATGAAGATGACTTGGATGTGTATGCAAAGAAGAAGAAAGACCACAACACTATGGCAAACATGTACAAAGAGATCCCTGATAAAGCTTTGGAGACTCACAAGCTTGGATCAGTAGATTACTTGTTGTCTGGTCTGCCTACCATCAACACAATCCTCAGGCACACTTTGCTACCCAAGTCAGGAGATCACAAGATGATCAGAGGACATCCCATCAACTTATTGCAAATCTTTGATGTCCCTCAAAAGTTTAAGGTCACGAGTCTGATTGTAGAGACAATCAAGAGGACAACTGCTGACCAAAAGAGAAGATGTGGGTATGCTCCACACATTCAGGAGCTCATCAACTTCAAGATGGGCACATGAACATATTTGCTGGACAAGGAGCATTTACCCTTATATCCTGAATTTGAAGACAACACTGTAGTGATGAATGAGGAGGAACCATCATCAGCTCAAGCACAAGAGAAGAGAGCCAAAGCTAACGCTGAGAAAGCTGCCAACATGCCTACTGTAGAGGAAGCATCTCAAATTTTCCTGAAGAGCAAGCAAGATCAGCTTCCATATCTGATCCAATCTACACTGCGGATTGAGAAGGGCTTGGCCACCCTGACTCAAAACCAGGAGAGTCTGGAGAGGATCATAGAGACAAAATTTTATGATCTTGATCTAAAGGTAACTGAGATCCAAACAGCAGTTGAGCAGCTCCAGGAGGAAGCAGAAGAGAGGAGATGGAAGGCAACTACTGATGCTTTTCACCGAGTGCCTAGAGGAAAGAGGTCTGCTGCAGTGCCTGTACCAGACTCAAGAGTAACAACATCAGCACCAGCAGCTACCGCTTCAGTGCCACCTCCAGCAGCCACTCCACCAGCTCCAACTACATCAACAGATGCCTTTGTCCTTGGAGTTCTCTCTACATCACCTCCCGAAGACCAAGCCTGAGAGACGCATAGCACTATGCATTTTTGAACTTTTTGGTAACTTGTTGCCAAAGGGGGAGAAATATGTATAGATCATAGGCTTTGAGAGAGAGAGATTGCTTTGCCTTTTATCTCTCTTGCTTTTGGTTGAACTTTTTGTGTGCTTGGTTGATACTCTATGTTTGTGTGAGATACTTGTTTGATCATGTGTTTGATCATATGCTACTTTAATGCTTGCTTGGATGGTATTATCTCTTATATCTCTTATATGATCATTAACTTTGCTTGGTGATGAGTGCATGCTTTTAATTTTCTATCATTTTGAGCGCTCCACCAAGATGTATGTGACATCGAAGAGTGACCCATGATCCTAATCGATTGTGCATTTGCATTCGAAAGCAAATTTTAAATAATGCACAAATTTAGGGGGATCTCTTGCTTATCACATACTTCTCAAAGCGACAATGTATTTCAGTCTTATTATCATTTGTCGAAGCTTTGATCTATATTTTTTCATCAATTACCAAAAAGGGGGAGATTGAAAGTGCAACTATCCCTGGGTGGTTTTGGCAATTATTAACAACATATAGCTCATTGAGCTAATGCTATTTCAAGATAAATATTTCAGGAAAGCTCAATGATTGGCTTGGCATGGATTAGGAATGTGGACCCCTCAAAATTCTAAGAACAAAGGATTGGCTCAAGCTCTAAAGCTCAATACTCTACATTTTACTTTTAGTGATCCAAGATCACATTGAGTACATAGGAAAAGCCAATACTATTAAAAGGGGATGAGGTGTTGCTTAATGGCTTGCTTGCTCAAAATGCTTAGTGATATGCTCCAAAACTCTCAACCACCTTCTCATATCCACATATGTCCCAAACCAAAAGTCAAACTCGGCCCCACCAAAACTTTCTATCCGGCGCCACCGAGTACAGTTGACATAGCCACTGCCACAAAACCCTAGTCAGTTCGGTCTTACCGATAGGATCTCGGTCTCACCGAGATGGGATTGCAAACTCTCTGTTTCCCTTCGTAACGTTTCGGTCCAACCGAGATGAGCGATCGGTCCCACCGAGTTCGCAATGCAAACTCTCTGTTTCCCTTTCGTAACATTTCGGTCTCACCGAGATGAGCGAATCTGTCCCACCGAGTTTGCCTGACCAACTCTCTGTTAGCTTGTTACCAAAATCGGTCTCGCCGAGTTTGTGTAATCGGTCCCACCGAGATTACGTTATGCCCTAACCCTAATGAAATCAGTCCCACCGAGTTGACATGTCGGTCCCACCGAAAAACCTAACGTTCACATTTTGAACTAAATCGGTCTGATCGAGTTGCATTATTCGGTCTCACAGAGTTTGGTGATTTGTGTGTAACGATTAGATTTTGTGTGGAGGCTATATATACCCCTCCACCCACTCTTCATTCGTGAGGAGAGCCATCAGAACATGCCTACACTTCCATCATACATTTTCTGAGAGAGAACCACCTACTCATGTGTTGAGGTCAAGATATTCCATTCCAACCATATGAATCTTGATCTCTAGCCTTCTCCAACTTGCTTTCCACTCAAATCATCTTTCCACCAAATCCAAATCTATGAGAGAGAGTTGAGTGTTGGAGAGACTATCATTTGAAGCACAAGAGCAAGGATTTCATCATCAACACACCATCTATTACCTTTTGGAGAGTGGTGTCTCCTAGATTGGTTAGGTGGCACTTGGGAGCCTCCGTCAAGAATGTGGAGTTGAACCAAGGAGTTTGTACGGGCAAGGAGATCGCCTACTTCGTGAAGATCTACCCTAGTGAGGCAAGTCCTTCGTGGGCGATGGCCATGGTGGGATAGACAAGGTTGCTTCTTCGTGGACCCTTCGTGGGTGGAGCCCTCCGTGGACTCGCGCAACCGTTACCCTTCATGGATTGAAGTCTCCATCAACGTGGATGTACGATAGCACCACCTATTGGAACCACGCCAAAAATCTCCGTGTCTACATTGCGTTTGCTCCCTCCAAACTCCTCCCTTTACCGTCATGTGCAATGTTTTACATTCCGCTGCAATACTCTTAGACTTGCATGTGTAGGTTGTTTACTTGACTAATGCTAAGTTGCTAAAATCTGCCAAGACTTAAAATTGGGAAAAGGCTAGATTTTTATTTGGTCAAGTAGTCTAATCACCCCCGGACATACTTTCGATCCTACAGTCGGGCTCCTCGGGATACGTGGTCGAGCTTAGGCTGCGACATTCTGGAGCAGGGGATGTGGATCTGGTGGGGAGGGACACCGCAGGCCTGATCTAAAAACTCAGGGGAGTGGGGCGACGGTATGGGAATTGCTGGATAACCTGAACTTTATTATCTAAGCTAGGAGGAACGGGCAGACCGGCAGGGTTGGCGGCAGCGCTGGCGGCCGCGAGCTAAGGTTTGAAAGGGGGGAGGGGCGGGTGGGGGACTGTGGAGGGGGTTGTGTTTGAGGATACGCCGCGGCTACTGAAAATTTTAGTAATGGTGGGTGGAGATGGTGGTGGACGAGGGAGGGCGACGGTTCAAATGCCTCGGCTACTACAATTTTAATATAAGGTCGGTGCTGGAGGAGTGTGGGCGACGGTCGAAGTATAGCGGCTACTAAAATTTGGGTAAAGGAATTGATGCGGGGCGGGAGTGCCCAAGATCGCGCACGGTCCAATAACAATATGCGTGTATGATAATAAGGAAAAGTGGCGCGGATCCGCCGATTTTTGCAAAGCTCAAGGCGGGTTGTTTGTTTTTTATATTTTTAGCTAGCTGGTCTATCACACACGGTTCGTCCTAATTTCCAAATAAACTTACCCGCCTTTAGCTTGCACAGGTGGTGATTTTACAGCGCACTTGCATCGCACACGGTTAAGCCAGTACCTCCACCCTTTGCTCGCGCTTGTGCGGTCGTGGTGATTTCAGCGCACTTGCATCGCACACGGTTGAACCAGTACCTCCACCCTTTGCTCACTCTTGCGCGGTCGTGGTGATTTCAATGCACTTGCATCGCACACAATTTAGCCACTACCTCCACCTTAATTTGCTCGCGCTTGCGCGGTTGTGCTGATTTCAGCGCACTTGCATCACACACGGTTGAGCCAGTACCTGCACCTTAATTTGCTTGCGCTTGCGCAGTCGTGGTGATTTACATCGCGCTTGTATCACACACGGTTAAGATATTATACCCCGTGTCCGTTGAGGGTCATCAGAGTCTTTGCAGCAAAAAATAACGTTAGGGAGGGTCAAAAGACAGCCACACCAGCATGTGGCCCAAATATATATGAGTGAAAAGGGTGGTATGTGATGTTCAAAATTCTAATGCACAACTTTGACCCCGCGGGCGCACGGTTGGGCACGTCATTGAAGATCGATGAGAGGGGCCAGAAGTCAAGAACCAGCTGGAAGTGGCCAAATGTATGTACGAATATTGGGGATGTTTAAAACTTTAAATACACAATGCATAACTTTGGTGGCACCTGCCTCGCAAACCCGGAAGCACCCTAACAACCACCTAGCTAGGATATATATAATGACATAATGTCATACCTAGCTAGGATGCTTGGCCCACCACCTCCCACGTTGTGGCAGCGGGGCGGATGCACGTAATGATCGATACTTTGGTCATACATGCATGTCGCCATGACCTACCATAATATGGACCAATGAATCTTTTGTTTGGTCAAATGACAGTTGTTGTTGTCGATAAAGCGCTTGGGCCAATAGATTGAACCATCATAAACATCGCACGAGAGGGACCACAAAACTAGCACCTCTTGCATGCGGCCCAAAGATGTACGTTGGGAAGGGGTGATGTGTGTTTTCAATAGAGAATAATGTACAATTTAGATGTGGTGCCTACCTCTCGATACAGACAACAACCATGAATGCAAGGTAGTTAAGGACGAGATACATGCGCAGGGTTTGATGTAGGTCGAACCCAGCAATCCGAGCATCTGGGAGGGAATCCTGACAACGCATGAGCTCGTGCGTTGGTTGGCTGACATTTGACAGTGACCGGCCCTAACACGAACTAGGAGGAATCCATTCACGGCCAACACATACCCCTCATTATCGGTCAAAGGTATGATATATATATACACTCGGGGAGCCCACAGATATCCGTGTCGTCACAAAAAACCGCACAAGGGAGACGTGGTCGATCAGAAGAGCCCGTATACTGCATGCGACCCGAAAATATGTATGGGTACGATGGTGTATGATGTGTTTAAATCCCAAATGCACAACTTCGATGGGACACGCCAAGTACATTACAAACCGAACACCGTACCCGACTCCAAGCCTGGTTCAATACCTATGATGTATGTTTCCCAACTTCGAGGCGACAGCGCGGGGGGGGGGGGGTCGTCCCACGCATGCGCTCAAACTTTATTTTGTCTACCATGGGACACATCTATATATATCTATACATCTATACGCCTATATAGGGTGTGAATAAATATGAAAGTTGCTCATTGGATGAAGCCAATCCGACGGTGCAGAGATGGCAAATCCGAGCACTACTGGCCATTGGATATCATCTACATTCCACCAGATTCTGCCACATGTACAATCTAGAAGACTCCATGGTTGAACTTAAGCATAATGCACAAACCTCAAAACACAAGCACTTCTCCTTTGTTCTCTAGAATCTTCCATATCTTAATTGCCCAAACCTTTTTTCTAAATGAATTGTCATGTTTTGTTTTTACCTTTACAATGCACAATTCCATGAATCTTAAAATAGTTTTTTATAAAACTAATTGATTTTGGATGAGATGAACTATAAGAATTAAACGAACATCTACATCATGCATATCTGGGAGAAGAGGCGGGAAACTGATGAGAGGAGTGGCGAGAAATGGTAGCCTGTTTTGAATGAAAACCTACTAGAGAAGGAAGCGTGAGCTACGCGACGCATGCGCATAGTGTTTACCCATGTACTGCATGTGCTGTAGCAAGGGCTCAGGGTTGCCGTTCGATCTGGGAGCATCCAACGGTGCACACATAAGATCCGTGGGGTTTGGGTTCTGGCCAGTCAGAACGCAGGACTCAGATCACGCGCGCAGCGGGGGGGGGGGGGATATCATACAAAAATCAACATTCGGTGGAAACCGGTGAAAACCACAAGAAAAAGATGTTTTGAAGTTTCAAAAAAATTTCAAAAAAATGCGGGATGTTCAGAGGATGATGTTTTATTGGCACACAAAATTTCAAGTTGAAACACATTAAGAGATGTGAGCTATGAAAAAGACAAAATCAGTGTTGAATAGTGCCGAATAGTAATGTCACTATTCAGAGCAGAATTTGTCTTTTTCATAGCTCACATCTCGTAATGTTTTTCAACTTGAAATTTTGTGTCGCAATAAAACATCACCTTCTTAACATCCCACATTTTTTCAGATTTTTATGAAACTTTAAAATATGGTTTCCATGAAGTTTTCATTGAATATCGGCTTTCATGAGTGAACCGTGTGCTATTTGAAAACATTTCGTGAGAAGAATCTCGGTTTTTAAATCCCCGTAGATCCAAAACTAAGCTGAAAATCATGAAACCTGCCATGGTGTCACGACATCGCACTTATATGTCGAGGAATTTTTTTCGTCCATTGTGGCGCAAGTTTTATTACAAGCCTCTTACATTTCTCAAAGAAGCCTCGTGGTTTCGATAGGGAAACATGTCCCCCTTGTGGGTGAAACGTAATCACTACCTCTTTTCACCTTGTATTTTCTTCTACGGGCAACATGGAATGACAGGATATCCGTGCTGAAATTTAAACTTATTCAGGGTTCGTTTGGCCTTTTTATACACTAATTGAGTTTCCTAGGCATTTAATGTCCATAATTCAAATCTGAACTACAAATACATGCTCCAGTTCATCAGAATGGCTAGAAAAATTATACATGTGTCCTTGGGTGCATGTTTAGGTCCCATGCCAGGAATGGGAACTAATTACAACTGTACTGGTGTCATGGCTCGTACTCAAACATTTTGAATCTCGGTTTTTAAGTCCCCATAAATCCTAAACTCACCAGAAAGTCATCAAAGGTGGCATGGTGTCACGTCATGGCACATATATGTCGTGGTAAAAACATTGTCCAATTTGGGCCAAGCTTTATTACAAACCTCTTACAAAAACTGGAGCTTCTCTCAAAGAAGCCTCGTGGTTCTGATAGGGAAACGTGTTCCCCTTGTGGGCGAAACGTAATCACTGCCTCTTTTCGCCTTGTATTTTCTTCCACGGGCAACATGGAACGACAGGATACCCGTGCTGAAATTTAAACTTATTCAGGGTTTGTGTGGCCTTTTTATACACTAATTGAGTTTCCTAGGCATTTAATGTCCATAATTCAAATCTGAACTACAAATACATGCTCCAGTTCACCAAAATGGCTAGAAAAATTATACATGTGTCCTTGGGTGCATGTTTAGGTCTCATGCCAGGAATGGGAACGAATTACAACCGTACCGGTGTTCTGGCTCGTCCTCAAACATTTCGAATCTTGGTTTTTAAGTCCTCATAAATCCTAAACTCACCAGAAAGTCATCAAAGGTGGCATGGTGTCATGTCATGGCACATATATGTCATAGTAAAAAATTGACAATTTGGGCCAAGCTTTATTGCAAACCTCTTACAAACCAGAGCCTGTCGCAAGAACCCTCATGGTTTCGATAGGGAAATGTGTCCCCTTGTGGGCCAAACGATAATCACTCCCTCTTCTAGCCTCGTATTTTATTCTACACGCGACACGGAACAACTGGAGATTCGCATTGAACTTTGAAATTATTCAGGGTTCGTTTGACCTTTTTTATTCATTAATTGAGTTTTCTAGGCATTTAATGTCCATCATTCAAATCCGAACTACAAATACATGCTCCAGTGCACCGAAATGGCCAGAAATAACGTACATGTTTCCTTGGGGTGCATGTTTAGGTCCCATGGAACGAACGGGAATGAATTCTACCATCTCGCCGTCCTGGCCTGGCCACAAACATTCCGAATCTCGGTTTTTAAATGTCTGTAAATCCAAAACTCACCAGGAAATCATGAAACTTGGCATGGTGTCACTACATGGTATATATAATTGTCCAATTTGGGCAAAGCTATATTACAAGCCTTTTACAAACCAGAGCCTGTCGCAACCCTCGTGGTTCCGGTAGGGAAACATGCCCCTCTTGTGGGCGAAACGATAATGGATGCCTCTTCTCGCCTTGAACTTTGTTTTCTACAAGCAACATAGAATAACATGAGTGCCGGGCTGAAATTTGAAACTGTTTAGGGTTCATTTGGCCATTGTATATATATTACTAATCACTAAGTTTTCTATGCATTTAATGTAGTCCATAATTCAAATTTGAACTACAACCACATGCTCCAGTGAAGCAAAATGGGTGGGAAATCGTACATGTGTCATTGGGTGCATGTTTAGGTCTCGTTTAAGGAATGAGAATGAATTACAAACTTGTCGTCGTCCTGAAACAACGAGAATCTCAGTTTTTAAATCACAGTAAATAAAAAAGTCACCCAAAAAACATGAAACTTGGCATGGTTTCATGACATGGCACATATATGCCGTGGTAAAAAAATCGTCCAGTTTGAGAAGAGGCGCACACATTAGTAGCCAACAAAGTCCTTTTTGAAACAAAAAGCTGACACGTTAATATCGCAAACGGTTGTATTATATTTACCGTGTCGAAATTTAACCATACTCGGTGGCGTGCGTGCAGCTGTTTGATTAGACGGGACAAGCGCGAGAAGTCCACCATGCAGGTTCGACGGGACGCGTGCAAGCAGTCCACCGCGCAGGCTCGACGGGACGCGTGCATCCTGTCCACCTCGCAGGCTCGACGGCACACGTGCGAGCAGCAAGGCCGCCCATGCTCACCAGGAAGCGAGCTCTTTGACCCCCATGCACTAGCCGCCGCCCGCCTCGCTCACAACTTCTCCATTAATGGGTTAATTAAAGTACCTGGACGGAGGTTGTTTGCTTGTGATCCCATGGCAGCATTTGCTTTGTTCGTGTTTTCAACTCGTATTCCGCCCTAATTTAAATTGCCACATAGGGCAATGGATAATACAACCACAAATAAAATGGCAACGGATAATATGACGACAAATTTACAATGGCGCAGATAATAATTGTCTTACATATTCTGGATAATTTAAAATGCCACATGTGGCAAAGCCCGGAGGACACGGGGGCAAGAGAAGAAGGAAATTGCAGACAATGATCTGGGTCGCTACTGTCTCTACTCGTCGATGGATTGCCGGGCGGCAAAATCCTCCAGCTCCTTCTTCAATTCCTCACGACTTTGCTTGAAAGCAGCCACGGATTCCTCCACCTCCTGCTCGCGCTCGATCTGGAGCTTCCTCAAGCCACCCATCAGTTCCTCGACGACCTCTTTCAGCGTCATCTCCGAGGCACTGCTCTCCTCATGCAGCATCTTCCAGCCGGCAGCCTCCTCCTCCTTCTCGGCGACCAACTTGAGGAGCTTCGCATTATCATCCATGAGTTGCTCGACGAGGCCGGTCGCCTTGTCAATCGAGGCATCGCTAATCTTGAGCAGCTTCATCAAGCCACCGACCAGCTCCTGCTGCGTAATGACGCTAGCGAGAATATCGTCGTCGCCGGCGAAGGACTTCAGGAATGCCGGCTCGTCACGATGGCCAACACCATGAATGCGCTTGTGAGAGCCCTCGCGTGCACGTGAGAGCTCGTTCGAGGGCTCCGCGGCGTGTCGGGACATCTCTGCTACGGCTGCGGCTTCGCGGCGGGACCTCTCTAGTGCTTCCGCGGCCTTGGTCTTTGCTGCCTGGTTATATGTCCACCCTAAACTCCACCTACCGGTCATGGCGGAATGACTTGAGAGGAAAAACCGGTTTTGTGGGTGATGAGGAGAGGATCTGTGAAGTAATTTTCGAGTGGGTAGTTTTTATAGCCCGGTGCTAAGTGTGAACACATATTAGTTTGATAGGTGTGAACAGATTTGCAATTACTTATTGCGTTGTAATCAACAATGTGACGAGAAACAAGGTCAAAATTTATTGATGGCAGAAGGTTGATGACGTGGTTGCTCGCCGTTGAGGCGGCCGCGGCACGCTCCGCTCTGGCTTCTCTGTGCGCGCTCTGCTCGCCGTTGAGGCAAAGTTACAATGCCAACGGTTAATAATTCTTAATAATTGTCTTACATATTCAGGATAATTTAAAATGCCAAATGCGGCAAGGCCCAGAACACTCACGACCAACATATGCACACAATTATAATAAAATATAAGCTAAAAGGCCGAGTTGGCGGCCTTCTGACGATGGTCTTCTCGGACTCCATGATCAGCATAGCACCCTTGCGTCTGTTCACTCCGAGTGTCCCGACCCGCTTCCGCCTACGGAGCTACTGGCGCTGGGAGGCTCTTGGGGCTGCTGGGCCTCTTCCAGAAGAGCTTGACAGCGTGCAATCGCGCGCATGACAACTCTGCGGAACCACTCCATTTCCATGTCTCTGGCCTGGTAGCAAATTCCGTCGATCACCTGCATCCTCAAGATATCACGTTGGCGATGTTCTACTTCGTCGGGGACGTCAACTCTGCCAAGGATGCACTCAAGCCTGGCCACCACATCATCGGGATCGAGGTTGACACGGCCGCCGCGGGCAATGATGAAGCCGCATGCTGCCTTTGTCTTGGCTGAATCACAGAGGTCCTCTGCCCATTCCTTGCGGGGCATCAGGCTCTCGATGAGCACTGGTGACGGCGGTTCTTCGGGTGGGTCGTCAATCATGACGCCGAGCAGCTCTGGATCTTTTGCACGGTGGGTGGCAAACTGCTCATCACACCTCCTCTGCAACATGTCGATTGTGCTCCCAAGGATTGTGACGCCGATATCATTGCCGATGGGCCATGGTGCCTGCACCGGCCGATGAAGCTCTTGCTCCCCGACCTGCTCCGGCTCGTTCTCCTCGCCGAAGATGTAACACAGGTAGGCGTCGACGTTGAAGCTTTGGTTGTTGCCTGGCATGCTTGGAATAACTAATGGTAGATGGGTGAGGACTAGATCTTCGCAGAGTGTCGCGGTGGTGCGTTGTTGCCTGGGTTATATGCAGCAAGCCGTTACCTGGTGGCGGGAAACCGGTGAGGGAATAGGCGTGGATTTTACAACTCACCCATGTGGAGCGCGGGAAGCATTCGCTCGAGCGCGGGAAGACTAAGTGGAGCACACACACAACCCGAATACCGTATCCGGTGCCATGTGTTATTTATCACACAAGTGTTAACATAAGGAAATGCATGTGTAACTTACTAATCATCGCACACGAGTACTCGCAGACGCATCGTGTGCGATACTCCTAGCCACCGCAAGCAACTAGTTTTCCTTTTTCATAGTTTTTTGTACACACAGAACCGCACACGAACTAACTGTATTAACCGTCTGTGTTGCAAATTCTCATCGCAAACAGTTCATCCGAGTCGGCTGTTTGCCACGTATCACACACATCTTGTTAAGTTGAACCATTTTTGTTGCGTTCGCTAATCGAAATCAGTTCGTCCGAGTGAACCGTATGCCCTATCTCACACACACCTTGATCTGGCTAACCGTTTATGTTGCACTCCCTAATAGCAAACGGTTCATCGAAGCAAACTGTATGCCGTATATCGCACACATATTGATATGGCTGCCCGTTTCTGTTGTTCTGCCTCATCGCAAAACAGTTTGAACGGGTTAACCGTGTGCCCTACATCGCACACGCAACTAAAATATGAATTGTGTTTTATGCGTCCTCCATCGCAAACGTTTTGCACCTTTTTGACAGGTTTTTTACATCCCCGTTTGTGATTAATGCATCACACACAGTTTCGTGAAAGGGTCTCTGATCGTAGTGTCGCGATAGCAGCATCTTGCAGTAGTGTGCTCCATGACGTTCAAAACGTCTTTGAAGTCCCGATTCTAAGCCGTAAAGCATGGCACACTGAACTATCGAGTAGTCATCAGCTTTGCTCTGCCAGACGTTCATAACGTCCGGAGTTGCTCCTGGAGCGGGTCTCGCACCTAGCGGTGCTTCCAGGACGTAATTCTTCTGTGCAGCAATGAGGATAATCCTCAAGTTACGGACCCAATCAGGTGTAGTTGCTACCATCATCTTTCAACTTAGCTTTCTCTAGGAACGTATTAAAATTCAAGGGAACGGTAGCACGAGCCATTGATCTACAACAACATAGATGTGCAAAAACTATCAGGTACTAAGTTCATGATAAATTAAAGTTCAATTAATCATATTACTTAAGAACTCCCACTTAGATAGACATCCCTCTAGTCATCTAAATGATCACGTGATCCATATCAACTAAACCATGTCCGATCATCACGTGAGATGGAGTAGTTCTCAACGGTGAACATCTCTATGTTGATCATATCTACTATATGATTCACGTTCGACCTTTTGGTCTCAGTGTTCCGAGGCCATATCTACATATGCTAGGCTTGTCAAGTTAAACCCTAGTATTCTGCACGTGCAAAACAGGCTTGCACCCATTGTATGTGAACGTAGAGCTTATCACACCTGATCATCACGTGGTGTCTCGGCACGACGAACTGTAGCAACGGTGCATACTCAGGGAGAACACTTATAACTTGAAATTTAGTGGGGGGTCATCTTATAATGCTACCGCCGAACTAAGCAAAATAAGATGCATAAAAGATAAACATCACATGCAATCAAAATATGTGACATGATATGGCCATCATCATCTTGTGCCTTTGTTCTCCATCTGAAAAGAACTGTCATGATCTCCATCGTCACCGGCTTGACACCTTGATCTCCATCGTAGCATCGTTGTCGGCTCGCCAACTATTGCTTCTACGACTATCGCTACCGCTTAGTGATAAAGTAAAGCAATTACACGGCGATTGCATTTCATACAATAAAGCGACAACCATAAGGCTCCTGCCAGTTGCCGATAACTTTTACAAAACATGATCATCTCATACAATAACATATATCACATCATGTCTTGACCATATCACATCACAACATGCCCTGCAAAAACAAGTTAGACGTCCTGCACTTTGTTGTTGCAAGTTTTACGTGGCTGCTACGGGCATCTAGCAAGAACCGTTATTACCTACGCATCAAAACCACAATGATTTTTCGTCAAGTGTGTTGTTTTAACCTTCAACAAGGACCGGCCATAGTCAAACTCTATTCAACTAAAGTTGGAGAAACAGACACCCGCTAGCGACCTGTGTGCGAAGCACATCGGTAGAACCAGTCTCATGAACGCGGTCATGTAATGTCGGTCCAAGCCGCTTCATCCAACAATACCACCGAATCAAAGTAAGACATTGGTGGTAAGCAGTATGACTATTATCGCCCACAACTCTTTGTGTTCTACTCGTGCATATCATCTACGCATAGACCTGGCTCGGATGCCACTGTTGGGGAACGTAGTAATTCAAAAAGTTTCCTACGATCACGCAAGATCTATCTAGGAGACGCATAGCAACGAGAGGGGAGAGTGTGTCCATGTACCCTCGTAGACCGAAAGCGGAAGCATTTAGTTAATGCGGTTGATGTAGTCGAATGGCTTCACGATCCAACCGATCCAACTACCGAACGTACGGCACCTCCGTGTTCAGCACACGTTCAACACGATGACGTACCTCAAGCTCTTGATCCAGTAGAGGGTCGAGGGAGAGTTCCATCAGCATGATGGCGTGGCGACAGTGTTGGTGATGTGATCCGCGCAGGGCTTCGCCTAAGCACTACGACAATATGACCGAGGTGGTAAACTGTGGAGGGGGCACCGCACACGGCTAAGAAACAATTGTTGTGCTTTGGGGTGCCCCCTGGCCACGTATATAAAGGAGGGGGAGGAGGAGGCCGGCGGCCAAGGAGGGCGCGCCAAGGGGGGGAGTCCTACTTGGACTCCTAGTCCAAGTAGGATTCGCCCCCCCTCCTTCCTTCCAATGGAGAGGGAAAGGGGAAGGGAGAGAGAGGGAGAAGGAAAGAGGGGGGCCGCGCCCCTCCCCTTGTCCAATTCGGATTGGGGCAAGGGGGGCGCGCGCCACCTCCCGTGGCCTGCCTCCTCTCCTCCACTATGGCCCAATAGGCCCAATAACTTTCCCGGGGGGTCCGATAACCTCTCGGTACTCCTAAAAATCCACGATCTTCTTTGGAACCATTCCGGTGTCCGTATATAACCTTCCAATATATCAATCTTTACCTCTCGACCATTTCGAGACTCCTCGTCATGTCTGTGATCTCATCCCGGATTCCGAACAAATTTCGGTCACCAAAACAGATAACTCATAATACAAATCGTCATCGAACGTTAAGCGTGCGGACCCTAAGGGTTCAAGAACTATGTAGACATGACCGAGACACTTCTCTGGTCAATAACCAATAGCGGAACCTGTATGCTCATATTGGCTCCTACATATTCTATGAAGATCTTTATCGGTCAAACCGCATAACAAGATACGTTATTCCCTTTGTCATCGGTATGTTACTTGCCCGAGATTAGATCATCGGTATCATCATACCTAGTTCAATCTCGTTACCGGCAAGTCTCGTTACTCATTCCGTAATGCATCATCCCACAACTAACTCATTAGTCACATTGCTTGCAAGGCTTATAGTGATGTGCATTACCGAGAGGGCCCCAAGATACCTATCAGATACACGGAGTGACAAATCCTAATCTTGATCTATGCCAACTCAACAAACACCTTCGGAGACACCTGTAGAGCATCTTCATAATCACCCAGTTATGTTGTGATGTTTGATAGCACACCAAGTGTTCCTTCGGTATTCGGGAGTTGCATAATCTCATAGTCAGAGGAACATGTATAAGTCATGAAGAAAGCAACAACAATAAAACTAAACGATCATTATGCTAAGACAACGGATGGGTCTTGTCCATCACATCATTCTCTAATGATGTGATCCCGTTCATCAAATGATAACACATGTCTATGGTCAGGAAACTTAACCATCTTTGATTAACAAGCTAGTCAAGTAGAGGCATACTAGGGACACTCTGTTTGTCTATGTATTCACACATGTACTAAGTTTCTGGTTAATACAATTCTAGCATGAATAATAAACATTTATCATGATATAAGGAAATATAAATAACAAATTTATTATCGCCTCTAGGGCATATTTCCTTCAAAAAGTACAGCCACGTACGTACATACGGGCAGGGTCTCGAGCGCGTACTCGCGCATATATACAGACGGCCAGGGCTTGTGTACGTGGAGAGGCAATGGACGGCAGCAACGGCGTCCTGTTCATCGGGCAGGGAACCGGCTGGGTCGGAACGGAGAAACAACATCCTGTTCATCGGGAGGCAACCGAGTGGGTCGAAATGCGTCCTATTCAACGGGAGCCAACCGGCTTGGATGGAACAACCGAAACGGAGTCTAGCGTACCGCATAATGGAGGAAACGGCCTTTTGTTCGACCGACCACGGTCGAAACGGGATCCTGTTCATCGGGAGGGGTCTGGCGTACCGCAAAACGGAGGAAACAGACTTGTGTTTGAGTGCCTATGGTCGAAACGGGGTCCTGTTGATCGGGAGGGGTGTGGCGTACCGCAAAATGAGGGAAACGGACTTGTGTTGGAGCGCCTACGGTCGAAAGGGGGTCATGTTCATCCACCGCCAACTGCCTCGCTCCAGCCTCCACGGGGTACTGTTCATCCACCGCCGACCTCCTCCAGCCTGCACCAGCTACTGTTCATCCATGGCCACTGTTCATCCAGCCTCCACCAGCTACTGTTCATCCAGCCTCCATGGGGTCCTATTCATCCACCCCCAACTGGCTGGGTTGCGGCGGCCTCCTCGGGGGCCTGTTCATCCTGCGGCAACGGCCTACTACCACGGGGTCCTGTTCATCCAACCCCCACTGGGAACAGTTCATCCAAAGCCAACCAACCGGCTCGACTCACCACGTCTCGACTCGTTCTACGTACCGCGCGTCACTGTTCATCGAGAGGCAATACACCGTCTGGCTACGTCTCGCACGGGGGCTCAATCGGCTTCAGTAAGCAACAACAGTGATCAACCGCTCGGGTTCAGTTAGCAGCAAATGAATCGCCCGGGTTCAGTTAACAGCCAAGGGATCGATCGCTTGGGTTCAGTAACCTGCGATCGCTCGGGTTCAGTTAGCCAACGCCTTGCACACACCAGCGTACACGAGATGTCGAAGTAAATGGCCATGGGTAGCCTAACCGACTCCCCCTGGCTCTTCAAAAATTATCAGGCCGATCGAGCCTTCAAGCATCCAAAGCACAGGGCCGCCTTCCCCTGGCCGGCTATCTCCCGAGCCGACTCCTGGAAGGCGACCCGGCCTCAAAAACCTTCCCGAAGAGAACCACAAGATAGCCGACTCCAGGAAGCTGGCCCCAAGAGGACCGACTCCCAGAAGCCGGCCACGAAGAAGCCGGCCAAGACTTCACCCTCAAGGGCTGCACCCACATAACGGTGATGAGATGGGACGTGGCTACAGTACAACCTGCCACCCCCGAATCCCGGAGCACGCGTGGCCACAGAGCGCCGTACGGGTCGGCCATCCCCCGTCCGGCACGGCACTGTTGCCATGTTGACCATGACACCACCCACGACAGGCGCCAGTACGGCCCGCGGGCGGCGGGCCACTTCAGCCAGAGAGATGCTCGAGGGCGGCCAAGCCTCCCCCAGTCGGCCTGGGGCATAGCCGGCTCCCAATAGCCAGCTACCCCCCACCTTCGAAGTGTGTGCATCATTAAGGACACAAGGCGAGGTAAGGGTATAGTGAGAGCCCGCAAGGCGGCGGCACTGTGGCCATGCTTACCTCGACAAAGCCCTCGTCATCAGAGGCGAGGCTACAGTAACCAGCCACCGACAGGACCCCCAGGCGGTGGGGCCGGCCTATCGGCCAAGAGGCCGGCAGCCGGCAGGACCCACCAGTCGGCGGGCCCCAGCGGTCGGCGGAGAAGCCGGCAAATACAGACACTGACGGCTAGGACCCGCGTCCAGCCGGATTACCATTGTACCCCTGGGGGCTAGGCCTATATAAACCCCCCAGGGCACCCATGCAAAGGGTTGATCTCTTAGAGTTTTTAGACACCACATAGAGAGAAAAGGAGAGCTAGCCTTGCCCTTCTTCTTCCTCTAGCCAAACAGCTCAAGGAGCCTCTTGTAGCTACTTGTGTTGATCTAGTGATCATGCGGAGACCCCGCAGAGCAGGACTAGGGGGTTATCTCCACGGAGAGCCCCGAACCTGGGTAAGATTCGCTGGTGTGCATGTCTTCGCCTCATCCCGTTTCCAGGCACCGGCGATGTCTTACTGGCTCCCACAATGATAAGCCACCCGTTGGCATATGTCGCACCTACCACCCAACATTTGGCGCCCACCGTGGGGCCAGGTGCACCGTCGTCCGGAGACCTGTTCTGGACGGGAACCCTTTTCCTCCCGCGCGAGCGTAGCCAGCCCGCCACGCCCGATGGCGCTTGCCCCAACGCGCTGCAAGGCGTCGACGACGCCTACGCGACGAGCTGCCTCGCCGATCTTCTTGGCGAGGCTCGCATCTCCGACGAGCCTGCGTCCGACGCGGGGCACAGACTGCCCCGAGAGCCGCCTCGTCAGCCTCCTCGACCAGCTCCACGTCTCCAGCGAGCTTGCTGTGGACTTGGAGTCGGTCGGCTCCACCGACCCGATGCTGGTCGACTCCGACACGGCATCACTTGACGCCTTCCCCACCAACGTGGTGATCATCGACGACCCTCTCCCTCGAGCCGACAATGGCAGCGGCGCTGTCACTGAGGTGCTGGTCATCAGCCACGGCGCCGTCTCAGGCGAGAACGCCCACAACACCCTACAAGCGGTGCTGCACGACTTATCTGTCCCCATCCCGGCCGACGCCGACGCCAAGACTCTGGAGGCACGCCGCCTCGCCCTCGTCACGGAAGGCCAGAAGATAGCATCCATGAGACGCCTCACTGAGGCTCACCAGCGCGAAGTCGACCGTGCTGCCTTCGGTACCCCGCCTCCTGGCTGGCCGAGCCGAGCAGGCTTCGCCAAGAAGCACGGCGCAGCCATCGCCAGCATGCTGGGAGGAGACCGCCCAGTCTACGCCACGCCGCTCAAGAACCCACGTGCCGCTCAGGCGGCCGCAGACGAGCTGAACGGGCTGGGGGCTGACGAGCTCCCCTACGTGACTAGATGCATCCAGCAACTGATCGACGCTGCCGCAGGGCAGCATGAAGCCAGCGCCCGCGCTGAAAGTCCTCACCCACGCCGAGAGCACGGCGTGACATCCCGGACGCCGACTGCAGACGGCACCCACGCAAGAAAAGACAAGGAGCCGGCTGCTAGCCGCAGTCGGACTCGGCTCACCATCGAGCGTGATGCAGAAGGCCGCCCCCGAGCTGTGGAACGACGAGGCGGTCCGCCTCCTCCCCCGCCTCGTGGGGAGACATATCCTACCCCACCGCCTGTCACGCATCCGACTCTCGGCGGCCGACTGGGCCACCGCGACCGGATCGACCGCCTAGTGCCATCCCTGGCGCTAGAAGAAGAAGATGATGTCGGCCCTCCTTGCTTTGGCCCCCGCATCCGCGGCGAGCCCTTCCCCAAAGGGTTCTCACTCCCAAGAGACACGCCGAAATACAACGGCTCCGTGAAGCCGGAAGACTGGTTAATCGACTACTCCACCGTAGTCCTCATAGCAACCAGCAACCGGCGCGTTGCCATGAAGTAAGTCCCGCTCATGCTTCAAGGCACGGCACACACTTGGCTTAACAGCCTCAAGCCCTACAACATCAACAGCTAGCTAGACTTCACGGAAGTCTTCGTCCGCAATTTCACCAGCACGTACAAGCGGCCTCCCAAGCCCCTCCAGCTCTCCTTGTGCGTCCAAGGGCCCAGCGAATCAACTCGCGACTACCTCACGCGTTGGGCCGAGCTCCGCAACTCTTGCGAGGGGGTGCACGAGGTTCAAGCCATAGAGTACTTCACCACCGGGTGCCGAGAGGGCACCCTCCTCAAGCACCGACTCCACTGCGATGAGCCGACTACCCTCGACGAGCTGCTGATCATAGCAGACAAGTACGCCACTGCCGACTCCATGATGAAGACCGAGCTTCGAGTGGATGCCTCTGGGAAGGTGCTCGTTCCGGCTCCCAAGACGCCGGCTGGCGACTCCAACCGACGCCCTTACAGAACGACAACAAGCGCAAGGCCCCTATGCCGCCTTCCACCAGTCGGCAAGTAGCCACAGTCGAAGACGAACAACCCGAAGAGCGGCCCGCTCCCAAGAAGCAGAAGGGCGGCAGGCCGGCTTGGCAGCCGGCTTTCTCCTACGAGAAAACCCTTGATGCTCCGTGCAAGTTTCACAGCGGCGCGAAGCCGTCCAACCACACGACACGGAAGTGCCATTGGCTCACACGGATCTCCAAAGGCGAGGGGCTGGTGCCGCCTCCACCTGCTGGCCCGCCGCCTCCAGCCCCTCAGCAGCCAGCTGTTCGACCAGCAGTCGGAGCCATTCAAGATGAGTTTCCAGATGAGCACGCCGCCTACATCGTCTTCACAAGCCAAATTGAAGACAGGCGCAGTCAGCACCAAGAAGTCAACGCGGTCGCCTCCAACAACCCCGAGTTTATGCATTGGTCTGAGAAGCCTATCAGCTGGAGCCGGGCCAGCCACCCAGAGGTGATGCCGTCTCCCGGCTCCTATGCATTGGTGTTGGACGCCACCCTCGCGACAAAAAGGCGAGCTGCCCATTTCTCTTGTGTACTGATTGACGGTGGAAGCAACATCAATATACTGTACCGTGACACCATGGAGAAGCTGAACCTCAAGACGAGGCAACCATGCCAAGCCGGACTGTGTTCCATGGCATCGTACCCGGCCTGTCCTGTTCCCCAATTGGCAAGATCAAGATGGATGTTCTCTTCGGAGACAAGGATCACTTCCGCCGAGAAGCGATCTGGTTTGAAGTGGTGGATCTAGAGAGCCCTTACCACGCATTGCTTGGCCGACCTGCCCTGGCCAAGTTCATGGCTGTGCCCCACTACGCCTACCTCAAGATGAAGATGCCCAGTTCGAAGGGGATCATCACCATAGCCGGAGACTACAAGAAATCCTCCGAATGTGCTGCAGCCAGCAGCCGGCTGGCCGAGTCCCTCGTGATTGCTGAAGAGAAGAAGATGCTGGACCGATTCGTGGCCATGGTCGGCAAGCAGCCGGCCCTGTCCCCCGACCCCAAGGAGTATGGCGCTCAAGGCTCCTTCCAGCCAGCCAAGGAAACCAAGAAGATACCGCTGGACCCGGAGAACCCGGAGAGGTTTGCTGTCATTGGTGCAAACCTGGACAGCAAATAGGAAGGCGAGCTCGTCGACTTCCTCCGTGAGAATCGGGACATCTTTGCATGGTACCCAAAGGACATGCCGGGTGTTCCGAAGGATTTCGCCGAGCACAAGCTACACGTTCGAGCAGACGCAAAACCAGTCAAGCAACCTCTCCGCCGACTGTCGGAGGAGAAGAGAAGGATTGTAGGAGAAGAGATAGCCCGGCTCCTGGCAGCCGGCTTCATTATGGAGGTGTTCTTTCCAGAATGGCTTGCCAACCCGGTCCTAGTGTTGAAGAAAAACAACAAATGGCGCATGTGTATAGATTACACCAGCCTCAACAAAGCCTGCCCCAAAGATCCGTTTGCCCTACCCCGAATTGATCAAGTGATAGACTCCACAGCCGGATGCGAGCTGTTGAGTTTCTTGGATGCTTACTCAGGCTACCACCAGATCAAGTTGGATCCAGCCGACCGCCTAAAGACCGCCTTCATCACACCATTCGGAGCTTTCTGCTACCTGACTATGACATTCGGCTTGAGAAATGCCGGTGCCACTTTTCAGCGTTACATGCAGAAATGCCTCCTCAAGCAACTCGGCAGAAATGCCCACGTCTATGTAGACGATATTGTGGTGAAGACGGAGAAGCACGACACCCTGCTGGAAGACCTAAGAGAAACATTTGCCAACTTGCGCCGATTTCAGATCAAGCTCAACCCTGAGAAATGCGTGTTCGGAGTACCAGCCGGCCAGCTTCTAGGCTTTTTGGTCTCCGAACGCGGCATCGAGTGCAACCCAGTGAAGATCAAGGCCATAGAGAGAATGGAGATTCCTACCAAGCTGCGAGACGTCCAGAAGGTTACCGGGTGCCTGGCCTCCCTAAACCGCTTCATCAGCCGGCTAGGAGAGAAGGCTCTCCCCCTGTACCGACTCATGAAGAAGTCCACCCACTTCGAGTGGAACGACCAAGCAGACCAAGCTTTCCACGAGTTGAAGAAGATGCTGACCACGCCGCCTGTCCTGGCAGCGCCGACTGAGAAAGAGCCCATGCTCCTTTACATTGCCGCGACTAGCCGAGTGGTCAGTACAGTTATTGTGGTCCAACGCCCAGAAGAAGGCCGGGCTCAGTTAGTCCAGAGGCCGGTATCTTATTTGAGCGAAGTACTGTCCATGTCGAAGCAAAACTACCCGCACTACCAGAAGATGTGCTATGGAGTATACTTTGCCGCCAAGAAGCTGAAGCCCTACTTTCAAGAGCATCCCATCACGGTCGTATGCACTGCCCCGCTTGCCGAGATCATAGGAAGCCGGGATGCATCTGGCCGGGTGGCTAAGTGGGCCATTGCACTAGCTCCTTACACGATCTTCTACCAGCCCCGCACCGCCATCAAGTCCCAAGCATTGGCCGACTTCCTTGTCGACTGGGCCGAGACCCAGTACCTACCGTCGGCTCCTGACTCCACTCATTGGCGGATGCACTTCGATGGATCCAAGATGCGCACCGGCTTGGGAGCCGACATCGTTCTCACCTCTCCCAAGGGCGACAAACTCAGATACACACTGCAAATTCATTTTGCCGCCTCCAACAATGTGGCCGAGTACGAGGCGCTCATACACGGGCTCCGGCTAGCCAAAGAGCTCGGCATACGCCGGATCCGGTGCTATGGCGACTCGGATCTGGTAGTCCAACAATCATCCGGCGACTGGGACGCCAAGGACGCAAACATGGCGAGCTACCGATTCCTCATCCAGCAAATCAGCGGATACTTTGAAGGATGCGAGTTCCTCCATGTGCCACGGGCCGACAATGAGCAAGCAGATGCCCTGGCACGGATCGGCTCCACCCGACAAGCTATACCAGCCGGCGTCTCTCTTCAACGCCTCCTCAAACCGTCTGTCAAGCCGTCTCCAGAATCAGACTCCATCTTCGTACCGCCTGCCCCTGATGCAGTCGGATCTGACTTGGGGAACCCAGCAGGCGGCTCGGGGACTTCGACAGGCGGCCCGGGGACTGCCGTAGTCGCACCCGGCTCGGGGACTTCAGAACCCGACCCGGGGACTGCAGTGTGATAGCCTGGCTTGTTAGGGATGATAGACTACTCATATCAATAAGGAATTCCTTCTTTTCCGGAAGCCCATTCGGACAGAACTCCAAAGTTAAGCGTGCTCAGCTTGGAGTAGTTTCAGGATGGGTGACCGACCGGGAAGTTTCTCCCGGGTGTGCACGAGTGAGGACAAAGAGCGCAGAAAAGACTAGTATTGATCTGTGGGGCCAGTCTAGATCCTGCCAGGAGTAACGACCACCGGCGGGTGTGTCCGGGGCGTTACAAGTTGGTATCAGAGCCGACCCTCGCGGTTACACGGATGTTTGCGGATAGGTGCGCAGTCATGTTGTTCATGACGTTTGTGACCCGTCGTGGCACACGGCATGGCACATGTACCGGACTGGATGCACAGACGTATGTGCCAAGAGGGAACGTTCCTGTGGCCCGACGAGGATGTCGGTTCCTCTGAGTGGGAGTGTATGTGATAGCCT